>NC_052639.1:17781104-18081104 GCF_016161935.1 Mauremys reevesii
TCTTGTGAATTTTTCTGCAGACTAAGCTAAGGGGGAAAGAAAGAGTTTCTAATTGTTTTAAACCATGGATGAAAAGAACCTAACATGATCACCCTTGATTAACATGCTTATTATATAATATATAATAGGGAAACTAGGAGACAACCCTGGGCCATGAAAATAAATAAGGAAGCTTTCACAAGAATCAAAACAAAGCATCATTCAGAATCTGTAAACAATTGAGCCCGCTGATCCTAAAACTCATATTATAGGTAGACATGTACCTCTTTCTCTCTATTTGAAATATTTAGATAACATCCTTAATGTTTTATTATTCTTCATGTCTCCACATTAATCATTTTTATATTGATAGTTCCCAATGTATCCTCTGCCAAGAAATGGACATTGTGCAGAGAAAATCCATTTTCTAGTGCCAAAGATATTGATAATTAACATTTATGTCATGAAACTTGTAATACCAGTTTGCTAAAATAAAGCTAAGCTTTTCATTATTATTTTAGAGTTTAATTTAGTCATCCAAGGTTACTCAGCTTCATGTTTATAAATTATACAGGGCAGGGACTTAACTCCTCTTGATCGACCTGTTTTGGAATTATGACTGTACAAGTAAGGAGGTTCATAACCTTGTTTGAATATCTGATCCGGCCTTGAAAGAAGGTGATTTATGGGATCGACAAACCTCATCATTTCAAGAATCGGCATCTGAGAACAAGATTTTCCTCTATAACACAAAGAGCGGAGCAAATCAGTTAAGTCTCTACTAGAAGCTACAACTTTGTTTATGTAAGAGTCATACAAGGTTACAAGGTCTGAGAATAGTCTGCCAGTAAGAGTATGGATTTTAGAACAAATAAATAGCTACATACTGCATAAAAAATTGGAAGTTTTGAAACTACTTCTCTGATAATTCAGCACTAGCCATGCTACAGCATGTTCTAATTTACCATTTGGTATATGCTTTTTGAAAATACTGAAAGTACATGCCAGTGGTCAACTAAATCATAGAAAATTCAAGCTCCTATTTTACATGATGGGTGAGACATTGAAAACTGCATGACTTAGAAATGCCAGTCCCATTAAAAGTTAATGAGACTTATGTTCCTAAATCACTTACTCTCTTTGAAAATCTCACCCATTTTCGTTTCCAGGGCTACTGCTGCCAATCACCAGTATTTTTAAGATAGTACATTTTTGTAATTATCTGGCATAATAAAAGCACCAAAATTGTTTCCTGAGAAAAACAAATCCAGAAACCCTAAAATACTGCAGCACTTTTGTTTCACTTTATTTACCAAAGATGAGAGGATTCTGTGAATACAGACTTTTTTTACAGGATCTGAAAATTTCTATAGTAATCAAACATATATGCCCATATTAAGCACCATAGACTGCCAAATTCCAGAGAAACAGAAAACACTCTACACTTGTGCATGGAATTGCTATTATGTGTTATTTCAAATGCCCTTCCTGAAGTTCTATGGTGATCTGGAGGGAGGGGGAAGAATTCTGAAGATAAAAGTAAATTCCAGTGCCATTTCTATGATTGTGGAACCATGGGAATAGGGCACTGAATTTATCACAGTATTTACATTACTGTTACAAATCCAAATGTTTCACCTATTTTCTAGGAATACTTCACCTTGGTTAACAAGAACTAAGAAATCACGGTGCAACGGTAATACAATTAGGGCATTACCGATGCACCCAAACTTGTAGATTGTGCAAGGAATATCAGGTTGCAACCTGTATAAGTGCAGGTAACTGTGCAAAAAGGGGCTAAAACTGTTTTTCTTTAATAATTGTATTCTCTGCCATGCATTGTCAGGGACTGAAGAAAGCACATGCCCAGCTTTCATTATCTGAAGATAACCTTCCAAATGTAAACCAGTGCAGACCTGTCTTCCTGAGTCTGCAAACTGGCAGTTCCAGAGCTTCTATTCCGCCTCACAATGCTGCCAAGCACTAGCAGCTTTGGTCAGTTTCACTGCTGTTATTCAGAACCCCAGGTGACGGTAAAACTGAGAAAAATGGTGCCTCTTTCAGGAAAAGTAAGTTCAAGCAGAATCAGGCACTGGAGCTATTCATAGAGAAGCTCAATCCCCGCTTCCCTCGTCCCATGGAGTAGGAGGAGGGAGGAGATTTCTCCCTTTGGGTCTTGAAAAAACAAGAGTGAAAACAGGGTGCTGGGCTATGGGGAGATCTGTGTGTGTCAGGGCACTGCGGGTCTGTGTGGGGCATTGTGCAGTTATGGTGTGGGGCTGTGGGAAGGGCACTGGGAGGGAGGAAGGAAGGGAGGGGAAATCTGTGTGTATTGGGAAACTAGAGAGTGGGGTTTCTGTGTGGGGTGCTGGGCAGCTGTGGTGGGGCTGTGGGCAGGGGTGTGCTGGCGAGGTGTGTGTGCACAGCACTGTGCATTTGTGGTGGAAGAGTTGTAGGGGTGCTGGGCAGGGGAGCTCTGTGGCACAGCATGGGCGCACGCACCAATAGGAAAGGGCACGCTGGTAGCACACGGCCAGGCGGACCAGTGTGCCTCTGGCTCCCACGGCTGCACCTGTGTCTGTCTGTCTCCCAGCTCCACCACCGTGGCCTGGATAGTCACACACATGCATCTGGTCACCTCTCCCGTCCATCCATCCTTCACTCCCCTGCCCTTCCCCAGCCCTGTCCTGATGTCACGCCCTGTCTCCATCCGTCACCCTCCTCCGTCCATCCTTCCTGCCCTGCATCCCCAGCCCTGTCCTCTGTCCTCCCTGTCTCCATCCGTCCCTGCCCCTTCGTCCTCTGTCCTCCCTGCATCCCCAGCCCTGTCCTCTGTCCTGTCCCGCCCCTGTCTCCATCCGTCCCTGCCCCTTCGTCCTCCGTCCCGTCCCTGCATCCCCAGCCCTGTCCTCTGTCCTGTCCCCTGTCTCCATCCGTCCCTCCTGTTCATTTGCAGCCCAGCTCAGCCCCGGTCACTCTCGCCAGGTGGGGCCGGGCAGCTCTGCGCTGCGATCCAGCACCGGGCACCGCGGAGCACCGGGCAGGCTGTGCAGGGTGGGGAGGATACTGCATTGCTGACACCTGCCTGCCTCAGGGCTTTCTCCTGCCCGCCGCGAGGATCGCGAGGGAGGGCAGCAGCGTGCCGCTGAGAGCCGTGTCCAATTGGCCGGGTGGCTGCCTGCAGACAGCACGGGGGAGAGAACCAGACAGCCCTGTAACGCAGCCGCTGCTCGGGACCCGCATCCACGCTGCTGTGCCACCGAGACCCATCATGCCACGGAGCGGGGACACCCCACCCCATGGAAGTGTCAGGCTGCTCGGGCTGGGAGCCCGGCGGAGAGTCCAGCTGGGGAGAGGCTCAAAGGGGTAAAACGTTGCACCAAAATATGAAAAAGTTGCCAGACAAAACCCTTTAATTACAGCTCGGACGGGCCCTCCGGAGCAGGGGCGGGGCCAGCCGCGGTCCCGCTGCCGGGCAGCAGCAGCAGCAGCAGCAGCAGGAGGGGGCGGCGCGAGACGGCTCCCGGGGATCGCTGCTCGCGCCGCTGCCGGGGAGCCGCTGCTGCTGCGAGCTGGTGCGCGGGGTGGAGGGGGTGTCCTCGCGGGCGGGGCTCGCGCCCAGAGCGCTGACACCGTCCGTTGGGAACTGTCACGCCGCGCGACACCGCCCCACTTGTGACGTCACCGCCCTCTGCCCCCGCCCAACCAGCGTGGTCACCTGGCTCCGCCCACCGTCGCCGCGGCAACCACCAAACAAACGTTCTCCGCACACACGGGGCAGGGAGGGGGGATGGGGCGTGACGCAAACAAAGCAGCTGGCTGGAAGCGAGCGGCAATGACGTCACCATGAGGAGTCCGCCCCAGGGCTGCGGCGGATGCAGGGACGGGACGGAGGGGACGAAGGGGGCAGGGACGGATGGACAGAGGGGACGGACAGAGGACAAGGGCTGGAGGGACGCAGGAAGGGAGTGAAGGATGGACGGAGGGGGAGGGTGACCAGATCGCAAGCGTGAACTATCAGGCCACGTTGGTGGAGCTGGGGGGGAGACAGACAGACACAGGTGCGCAGCCCCGTTGGGAGCCAGAGGCACACTGGTCCGCCTGGCCGTGTGCTACCAGCGTGCCCTTTCCTATGTGCCCTAAGGCATTCCTATGTTATTCCATAACATTCCTATGTGCCATAACATTCTTATGTGCTGAATAAGAGCACATAACATTCCTGTGTTCCTCCCAACACCAGGAGGGAGTGTGTGTGTGCCCTTTCCTATTCTTATGTGCTGATCAGTACTGTGGTAGCAGAACTGAAACTGAAAAGGTAGCAGGCAGGACTATGCACAAAGAGAAAAGGGATGTAGACCTGCCCTTTGTACTCCTGCAGGACCTGTGGTCACAGGCCCTTCCTAATTTGAGGGGAACCAAGGAATATAAAAGTAATCTCTTGTAAATTGAACCAATGTTGTCTGACCGCTAGAGTTGGAATCTTGATACTAATTTTTCCTAATGATTGTAAGTTATTTACAGTCACCTGGCTGGCCTTTGAGGACTGACAAATCACAGCCAGAAGCTCTTTGATTTTTGGGAAGGCCCCAGATCATTTTGCAGCTGGAGTGGGCAGCACCACTCAGGCTACTGCTGATACATTAGGACCATCACAAGTTCTTCTGCTGAGCATCCAGCATGACGTTTGACCACAAAAAGGGGCAGACAAATAGAAGAGGCAATATAGTATGTAGTGGGCTCAGGATGAGAACAAAGGACTAATCCTAGCGTTGACACTGGCTCCCACTGTGGCCCTGGTCAAATCACATAGGCCAAAATTTCCATACTTGAGTGCCTATAGTTATGTACCTAAATCATTGACTTTAATAGGTATTAGAGCAGTGGAAGCTACTCCAGCCATTGATCTTTTCCCATTTTGCATACTGAGGAGGGAGAGTGCTTCCTTGTGTCCCCTTGCAAGGATTCCCAGCACCCACGAGTTACTCATGTGGGTATTGAACATAAAATTTTCTACCATGCAAAAATACATTTTGTTTTCAAACAATCCAAGGACTTAGTTGACACGGAGAATTTTTTAGAAAAAGGGCAAAATAGCTTGACATTTCAAAAGAAATCACTGTTTAATTTTCTTTATAGTTCAAACATTATTTTAAAGGCGCTGATCTCAGATGTTCCTGAGGTTTAACAATGACTTGTATACATAGCTCCCAGAATGGAACCTGTGCAAACAAAAATAAACAATAATAGTGTCTTTAAATTCACGGTATTTTTAAAGACACACAGAGGAGAATCAGCCAGGCTGATTCATTGTATTTTCCTGTGCTGATGAAGGAATTAGAGACAATAACAGAGCTTGACAAAACCAGCTAAAGCCACCAAACCAACTGGAGGGTTAAATCTATCAATCAGCAGTAAATATGAAATATAGGGGTGGGATCAGGCGATGCCCTGGGAGAAGCCCAGAGAACTCCTCTTCCCAAATGTCAGAAGAGGGAAGGTGCTGGGATTTTTATCCGAATGCCCTCCTGAGTCCTATTTAGAGATTCAGGTTCTTTAACATTATAGCTGTCCCAAGTTTGCATAGTGCAATGCTTGAATTTACATGAAGAGAAAGTAGAGAGTAAGTAGTAAAGTTCTTCCAATTTTAAACTAGATGTATATTAAATTAAATCTGTGCTAATTAATCAGATGCATAAAGAGTATTTAAGACAACAGCTCAGCCCCTCTCACCCACCCTCTCCATCACCATTGTCAACTTTCTGGATGTGTTTTTATGGATAAACTGAACTGATCTGACTGGCTGAATCAAACAATAAGTTGTTCTAAACGAATCACGATGCTTCAGGTCAATAACTGTTTGGGAAACATCTGTTACGTTACTGCTTGAACATTCAGCTGAGAAAATTATTAGATATATATTCTGATAATTTGAACAGAAACAAAGTCATCGTAACAGAACATTGAGAGAGGATCAAAGCCTTAGGTTTTGAAAATAAATATCACACGTCAACATTTTTTCCATAAATGCTTCGGCAGCGGGAGACCATTATCCTAAGATAACATTCTCCAGCAGAGAGATGATCTCTTAATTAGAGCAATATGTAAACTACTTTAGGATGCTTGATATAAATCCTGCAAACTGATTCATTGATACTTTTACTAAGATGAATTTTGATATCATGGGATGAAATCCTGGCCCCACTGCCACACCCTCCCTTTGCTGGGCTAATGTCCTGCCCCTGGCCAGGCACTCTGGAGGTTTGAGCTACTCCCTGTGGATCACCCCACTCAAGGAGCATTCGTTCTAGGAAGCAAGCCGGCTAGACAGGAAAACATCAGACGCTGCTGCTCCCAATGCTACACTCAGTTTTTCAGAAATTAGTCGACTTTATGGCCAGAAGAGACCATTAGAGCATCTAATCTGACCCCCTGCATATCACAGGCCTCCTGTATGCAGGCCCGCCCAGAGGGGGGGGGGGGCAAATGGGGCAATTTGCCCCAGGCCCAGCAGGGGCCCCCACGAGAGTTTTTCGGGGCCCCTGGAGCAGTGTCCTTCACTCGCTCCGGGAGCCCCGGAAAACTCTCATGGGACCCGGGCCCCCAGAGCTTCTTCGCTCCCGGTCTTTTCCTGCCAGGGGTCCTTCCTCTCTGGGACAGAAGGACACCCCCCCCCCGCCACCGAATTACCGCCGAAGCGGAACCTGCCGCCGGAGTGCAGCCGGGTCTTCGGCGGTAATTCGGCGGCAGGGGGGGGGTCCTTCCGTTCCGGGACCCGCCACTGAAGTGCCCCAAAGGCCCGTGGTGGGGGCTGCACTTCGGGGGCGGGTCCCGCTTCGGCGGTAATTCGGCGGTGGGGGGCCCCCGCTGTGGGTCTTTGGGGCACTTTGGCAGCGGGTCCCGGAACGGAAGGACTCTCCGCCGCTAACTTACCGCCACAGCGGGGGCCCCCCGCCACCGAAGAGCCTGGACCCCCGGAATCCTCTGGGCGGCCCTCGATTTAACAGGGGTTTGTTTCAACTTATTGCCCCGATTAAAATCTATGGCTAAAAGGCAGCCACTGTTGTTAGTACTTGTACCTGTGTTTGGTGCCACCTCCTTTCCCTTTGGCCTTGTAGTTGACCAATGGCAAAGCTGAACATCTCCTCAGATACCAGGGAGTGTTTATGTCCATTCCTGCGAGCTACACCGGGTTTGATGTTGCTGCTTTCAACTCTCTGGCTCTGCCGATAAGGAACAATTCAGGCTGTCACTGAACTGAAGGAGGAAGATCAGTTTTTGACAGGAGAGGGACACCTCCTCTTAAAGGTGTTTGGCTGGCTGGCAGTCCTGATCCCCAGATCTCGCCCGTGGGGCTCCAGCAGTTTGGGGACCGGATCTCTCCTTGGCCCCACCTGCTGCCTCCAGGCGCTCCTCCCCAGGGGCCCCAGCAGTGCAGCACAGCTGAGCAGCATCTGCCTGCTCGCTCCAGTGGCTGTCGGCCCTCCCATGGCAGGGCAGGGTGGGGCTGGGCCTCCATGCGCTGCCCCCACCCCGAGCCCCTGCAGCCAATGGGACACTGCGGGGTGATGCCCGGGGCAGCAGAACGTTGAGGCCCCAGCCCACCCCACCTTGGAGACCCAGGTAAGCGCCACACCCCTGACTCCTCCCAGAGCCTGCACCACCATCCTCCCCACATACCCCTCCTCCCTGCAAACTCCCTCCCAGAGCCTGCAGCCCGGTCCACACACACCTGCCCCCAACTCCCTCCCACAGCCTGCACCCTCTCCTCCACACACACCCTCCTGCCCACCCTAATCTCCCTCCCAGAGCCTGCACCCCCCCCCCTCCTCCGGGGCCTCCTCCCCCCTGCCCCAGCCCAGAGCCTGCACCCAGCACCCAACCGCCCCGAGCCGGACAAGGAATGTTGGGGCCCGAGGCAAGGGCCAGCTCCAGGCTCTTTGGCTGCGGGTCCTGATCCCTGTCGGAGGGAAGGACCTGCCACTGAATTGCCACCGCCGCTTCATTCATCCTTCGGTGGCAATTCAGCAGTGGGTCCCTGAGTCCTCTCGGAGAGAAGGACCCACTGACGAACTGCCGCCGAAGAAGTGACAGTGGAAGCGCCTCTGATCGTGGTAGAGCTGCGCCTCCACTTTCTGCATCCGAGGCAAGTGCCTCACTCGCCTCGCCCATGTTACGGTGCTGCAACTCCATCCCAGAGCCTGCACCCCAGAACCCCACCCCACCCAAACTCCCTTCCAGAGACCAGCCTCTCACCCCTTCTGCACCCAAACTCCCAGAGGCTGCACCCTCCTGCACCCCAATCCCCAGCCCCAGCCCAGGGCCTGCACCCTAGACCTCCTCCTCACCCAAACTCCTCCCAGAGCCTTAGGTAGGTGGGGGGTGGAGTTTTGGGGGGCTGGTTCTGGGCGGTATGAGTGACATTATTGGCCCACTGGGAGGATTGGAGGACTGGCCCTGGCCCTAAGGTAAATTGAGGTTGAGACCCTGCTTTAAGGGATTGGAGCAATGCTGGAGAGACTGACGGGCAGGGAGCTGGGGAGCTGTGTGTGCTCCAAGGAGAGTTGTTGTGCTCTGGGTGACACAGAGCGGGGGTGGGGAGTTTGTAAGCTGTGGTGTTTGTATAGAGATAAAGTTTACTAACCCCCAGGTTAAAAACTGTTCCTGCTCTGGGCTATACAGGATGTTCTCTGTTGAGAGTATAGCTCAGTGGGTGAATGTTTCCTGTAGGGTAATGGGTTCCTAGTTCCACTCCAAATGAGTCCCTTAAAGAAACTTTTTCAAATGAAAATCGATTTCACACCCATCTCCAGTATGTTCAGGAGTTCGCTGAAGTTGAGGGGGCTTGAAATGAATTCAAACACTATTTTCCTATGCAAATGAATAAAGACTCCAGCAGAGCTGCCCAGCAGCTGAAATCAGTTCCAGTCCTCAGCGTCTCTAAGAGGGACACTGGTAGCTGAGGCATGTGGGACACCTCTGGGATGATGACAGGAGAAAAAATGCTGGATTCAATGAAAGCTGAGACCATAGGAGGAGAAGGTGAATGGCAACACCACACATAGTCATAACACTCAGACACGGGGCTTCACTGTCACTACCCCTGTGTTTTCCATCATTTATATCCAGGGGTGAAAGTAACTTACAGGACTTACCGGTACTGCCGGAGTCCCGGGGCGTGGCCTCATCCAGAAGGGGCGTGTCCTCATCTGGAAGGGGGCGTGGCCTCTCAAGATTTAAAGGCCCTGGAGTACCAGCTGTGGCTGGGAGACCAAGGGCCTTTACATGAACCAGGGCCTCCCAGCTGCAGAGGTAGCCCTTTAAATTCTGGCCCCAGCCCAGCCACCAGAGCCGCGGCCGGGATTCAAAGGGCTCTGGGCTGACCGCAGCCGCAGCAGCCCAGAGCCCTTTAAATCTGGCCCCAGCCTGGCCGCCGGAGCCGCGGGTGGGGGGTTTAAAGGGCTCTGGGCTGCCAGCTGTGGCGGGAGCCTAGAGCCCTTTCAATCCTCACAGCAAAAGCCGGTGCAGTCCGGCACGGCGTATTGGCTCTGCCGCTATGCCGCACCAGCTTGTACCAGCTTACTTTCACCTCTGTTTCTATCCTAAGGAACACACCCTCCCTCCCCACGCACTGTCACACACAACCTTCTCCCTTGAGCCCCATCCAACCCTCCCCACACACGCCACGGGACACAGCCTCTCGGTGACTCACCCCGATGGGGGCTTGTCTCTGCATCTCCCAACAGGGGAGCAGGGAGCCGAAAGGGCCACAGGAGACCAGTGGAGCTAGGCAGGGATAGGAAAGACTTCCTCCCTTTCCTTCCCTCCCTGAGTCCCGTTAATCTCACCCATCAGATGCTCCAGCACCAGGTGGGCTCAAAGCACCAACCTTCCCCTGAGCAACGGAAGGGGGAACCAGCTCTTTCACATGGAAGGAGGCTCTCACTCTGCTGCTGCCATTCTGCAGCCTTTCATATGGATTTGTATTAGCTAATGCAACCCCCCCACTCCTCTAATCCAGCCATGAAACATGGAGACAAGCTCCTGAAAGCAGGGCCCAGTGGTGCAATGGGTTAGTGCCCAGTACTTACAGAGCAGTGCTGAGTGGAGTGATGCTGAGGTTGTGAGTTCAAACCTCACCTGCAGCCCTAGTTTCCTTTAAGCAAATGGCTTCTGCCAATCAGTTTGCTCTGCAGAAAATACAATTCCTGCTCAGAAGACACTGAGGTCCCCTTGCTTTACAGAGAGCAGGGCAGATTCCACACATCTACCAGGCTCTGCCTCCACCAGCTGCCTGTGTCAGGAGGGGTCAGGCAGAACCCAGAGCACTGCCCTGACTCCCCTCAGTCTTTGCTCCCCAAACCACCTGTGTGCTCACCCTCTGCTGTGAGACTCAAACCCTGCCTGGCTTGCTGTATGCTGGTGTGGTTTTCATCTGTCACGTTGATGTGCATGTGGGTCCTGTGTGATTTTGGTGGATGTCTTGCATAGTTCTGTGTGCATGGATGTGTGTATGATTTTTGCATTAATATTGTTTTTTGCTTTGTATTCTTTTGATATGTGGGTTTTGTGTTTCCTGTTGTGGGC
This sequence comes from Mauremys reevesii, assembly GCF_016161935.1. NCBI lineage: Eukaryota > Metazoa > Chordata > Testudines > Geoemydidae > Mauremys > Mauremys reevesii. Next base: position 17,791,668 of record NC_052639.1, read on the forward strand.
TTTTGCTGTATTTTTGGTGTGGATTTGTTCTTTCTATATTTTGTGAGGTTTTCCTTTTTGTGTATATGGCTCTGTGTGCTGTGTGGGTTTGGTTTTTGTTATGTCTGTGTGGGCCTGTGCAGTGTGTGATTTTCTCATTCTCTGTGTGCGTTTGTCTCTCTGTTTGTATCTTCATGTGTAAATTCACTGGAACTTTTCAAAATCTGCACAGCTTTGCCAATTTTCACCAGGAATTTTTCTCCATTAACAAATTCTCACTTGTTCCCTACCCGTTGGTTGTTCCCTACCTGTTGGTGACCATTGCCCCAGGGGCCTGTCAGTCTCAGGGTCCTGATTTCCCATTGGCCCTTCCCCCGTCTATTGGGACTGGGAACTAGCCAACCAACTCCCACTAAGTTTTAGTAAAGGGCCAACAGTCCCTTACACAAGCCAGCCCTGTGAGAGTCACCAATGTCCCGAGAGAACAGTACAAGCTGGTCCCATGGTGTAAAGGGCAGCACTCAGGACTCTGAATCCTGCAATCTGAGTTCAAATCTCAGTGGGACCTTGTGTTAGCTGGTGGTAAAGATCTGGTGCTCAAAGTGCTTTCCTGTCTCCAGCTATACAAAAGTGGGTCATTTCCTCCTGCTGGTTAACTCCTTTCCCCACCAGAGCCAGGTCTTTGGTGGGGCTTAGAAGTGGCTCTAGTGGTTGGGATTCTCACTGCTTCACCTGATGCCCACAAGTCTGGTGCTTGTAGCCACACTTTTCCTCTTGCTCACATGGCACTTGAAGAAAGCAGTGCCAGGCCAGGCTTGATAGGCAGGAGGGAGGCAGAGTCCCAGGCTGGAGCCCAGCACACCTCTCCTCCTCTGGGCACCTGGAGCAGAGGCGGCTGGTGCTGACAGCTCTGAGGGAAGGCTTATAAGCCACAGAGCGACTGAGGGCGGGGCGAGACGAGGACAGGACCATGCCTATGTGTGGCCAGCAGACAGGCAACAAGACTCCCGGCCAGCCTGCTCCCTGCCATGCCAAACCCCCACTGAAGGCCACCCGCAGACCACCATGCGGGGTGGCTGCTGATGCTCTGTGTCCAACATCAGTAGACGGTAGGAAAGCAGGGCCAGCCCCCCTGGTGGGGCCTCTACTGTTCCCATACCCCATGCTCACTTTTGCAGTGGGGCAGGAGATGTTATCCCAAGAGGCTTTTCTCCAGCTGGTGAGAAGCAGAGAAACATCCAGGCTCCCAAGGCGCTATGTAGCAACCCCCCTCAAGCACAGGGACAGAGGGAAACTGCTCCACACGCTAGCCCGGGCAGCCGTCCATTTCCTTTGGGAATTCAGGAATAGCAAAGGCTAGACTGGAAGCACCTGGGGCTCATGCCCCAGCCTTTGTGACATCCAACCCCCAACTCCTTCCCGGGCTCTAGCTGAAGGCAGAGCATTGGCCTGAGCGGCCAAGAAGAGGTTCCAGATTTGAAAGGAGCAGGACTTTCAGCACGAAGGTAAAACTGCATCAACACAACCACAAAGGGACTTGACCCCTCAAGTTCTTAATTCAAAGTCAGGCACCTTATCCGTTAAGCCATGCGGGCGCCTTCTTCATGCGCTTCTTTGGAAAAGGTGGACACTGTGTTTCTTGGGTCACCTATTGAGGGGGGGCGAGACTCTCTGGCACAAGAAGTCGAGTTCCCAGTGAGATGTGAGACTTAATTATACGGGGCCAGGTGCAGGGCTTTGACAGGGAGGCTCAGGCATGGGGGATTGGGGTGCAGCGGACGGACCGGCTGTCTAGCTGTGGAGATTTAGTCGCACTGAGGCACAGGAGGGAGGAGGAGGAGGAATCCTGCTGACAGGCAGTGGCTGTGCAGAAAGAGGAGGAGTTCTGGGGACTTTCTTTGCCTCTCTTTGCCTGCCTGCTCACTCCTGTGGTGAACGGTGAAGATGCTCTTAACAAGCCCAGGTAGCTCAGGTGGTAGAGCATCAGGCTTTCAATCTGAGGGGCCAGGGTTCAAGCCCCTGTCTGCGTGCTCAGCTTTTAAGTTGCCTTGTGTTCCAGGAGCCAAATTCTGTTCACAGCCACATGCGGATTCCCAAAAGCTGTGGCCATTTCCTGGAAAGGCCTTTCCTTAGCAATCAGGAGAGAGGTCACATCCACAGGAGCAGGTGTAGAAAGCACAGTCTCTGGCTGCCAGGAAGCGGTGTGCCAGCATAGTGTTCTCTACAATGGCGTTTAGATCGATAATTTACGTGGCTCAGCACCCCAGTTCCAGCACCTCTGCCCAGGCAGCTCCCAGCCTGACACACACACACAGCCCCTGCATCCTCCTCAGCCCAGAGGTGAGCCCCCAGCTGAGTGGGGAATCAGAACCCCTGAAATTACCCTGGGACCAGCATGATCTGCCTCCGCCCTGCCCTGCTCTGCATGTATTCGGAGTGAGTCGGTTTCCTGTCCTGCCATGTGTCTCTTCTCCTCCCCAGTTCCTTCCAAACCACCCCATTTCCCTGCACCCCGGGCTGGGTCTCTGCCAACCCCTTCTCCCCTCCTGCCCCAATATCTCCCTGCCCCTACAGGTCTATAGGGCTGGATCCTCTCCTCCCCTTCTCCCCTCAGTTCCTGCCTCTGGGGGTCTATGGAGATGGGTCTCTCCCCGCCATCCCCTCTCCTGCCCCCATATCCCGCTGCCCCTATGGGTCTATGGGGCTGGGTCTCTCCTCATCCCTTCCCCAATATCTCCCTGCCCCAGGCTGTGACGTGCTATGACGTGTGCTGGGCTGTGCCGTGCTGGGGCCAGGGCCGGCCCAGGGTTTTTGCCGCCAAGCGGCAGGAAAAAAATCTGTGATCACAATCGGCGGCAGCTCCACTGCACCACTTTTCTTCAGCAGCACCAGTGGCAGGTCCTTCCTCCAAGAGGGACCGAGGGACCCGCTGCCGAATTGCTGCCAAAGACCTCGACATGCCGCCTCTTCCTGGCTGCCCCAAGCACCTGCTTGCTGAGCTGGTGCCTGAGCCGGCCCTGGCTGGGGCTGTGACGTGCTGGGACCTGCTCACTCCCGAGGGCAACTCAATCACTTGAAACCAGCAGGACAGAAGGTATCACGAGTCCAAGGGAGGGGCTATGCAGAGGAGCAGTGTCTGGCGGCAGTAGGGACAGCAGCGAGATGAACCGAACGAGCCCGGCGGAGAAAATTCTGCGTGTGGACAGAATCCCACCAGTTTTCTCTGTGTTGGGGGTGGGGGCAGATTTCATGATATCATAGCCCCTGGGAGGGGTTTGAATCATAAGTCCAAAGTGGGAGAACAACTCCCCACTTGTGCTCAGTCTCCACTAGGGGCTGGGCTGGGATCACTAGGGAGGGAAGCACAGGGAAAACAGTTTCCCTATGGAACCCAGGAGTCCTGGATCCCAGTTCACTCCACCCCAGAGCCAGGATAGAACCCAGGGGTCCTGGTGCCCAGCCCTCCCTGCTCTGACCACTCAACCCCACTCCTCCCAGGGTGGTGCAGGGGTCACTGGGTCTGTGTCTCAGCTCAGCTAAGGGCCTTGACTGATTTTCCCAAAGTGCTTCCTTCTGAATCCATCCGACGAAGTGGGGATTCACCCATGAAAGCTCATGCTCCAACACGGCTGTTATTCTATGAGGAGCCACAGGACTCTTTGCTGCTTTTACAGATCCGGCACATCTGCCCCCTGCCCAGTCACTGCCCAACCCCGTGTGGGGCACCAGCACTGTGCCGGGTCGTGATGGGAAATTGTCCAAGCTGGCCCAGGAGAGACGTGTGTGTCCCTGCTGCCCCTGCTGGTGGGGCTGAGCCCTACTCTGTGTGTGTGTGCATCTGTGACACTGTTTGTATCAGTGTGTTGCTGGGCTAACCACTAGGAAATGGCTTTGCAGGATTTTGTATTCTGCAGCAAGTCACACACACACACATACATACACACACTCTGACGCACAAAGAGACTCACACAATCGCAAGAACACTCAGACACCACACACCCAGAGGGACATGCTAGCCCAACCCCCAAAGAGAGCAACAATCACCGCCCCCAGCCACACTCACAATCACCCCCCCACACACACCATAATATTCACAATCGTGCTCAGAGATACAACTGCACGCAGTTCACTCCCACAGCTCCCAATACAAGGACCTCCTGCCCCACACAGCATGTGCCAAGGCCTGCGGAACTCACTGCCACTGGATGGCTACCAATGAGAATGATCCCCGAATGCAGGATCATGTGCTTGGACCCCTTGTCCCCTCTTGGGGTGCGCTGTGCAGCGTGGCTGGGGATTGTGCAATGGCCCAGCACCAGGCAACGCAGAACGGACACCACACGCCCTGCCCTGCCTCAACTGAGCTACTCTCCTGGTGCATTGGAGACCAGCACCCCACACCGTGGCACTCCTGCCCCACAGGGGGAGAGCTGCAGCCCCCGCCACATTCCGCAGAGGGGAGAAGGGTCAGGCCAGCCAGCCCTTGTAAGATGGGGAAATCTCCACTGGGGTCGACGGTATGGGGCTGCGACATACAGAGAAATAGTTGTCGTGCCGGCAGAGGGCGGCAGAGCGCATACACACACACACAATTGCAAACATACACAGACACATGCATGAATCCTGACACACACACACACAATTGCTAATATACACAAACACCCGCACAAATCTAGCTAACACCAACACAAGCCTGAGAGCCAGGGGAGCAGAGCAGGCTGGGGCCGGGTAACTCCACTTCCCGCAGGAGGTAGCCAGCCCCATCCCCACGGAGGCCTGGGACCAGCCCCTCTGCTTGCCCCCACGGAGGCCTGGGGCTCCAGCCTGCTCTGCTCCCTGGCTCTCAAGCTTGAGGAGGGGGAACCGCCCCACAGCACTCGCCGGCGGCGTGGCTGGGAGCCAGGGAAGTGGACCAGGCTGGGGCTGGGTCACCCACTTACCATGCAGGAGTGCAGGAGGGGGCGGGGCTGGGGCCATGGGGAAGAGCCGGGCAGCCCCTGCAGCAGCTCCCACCCCAGCTCACCTCCACTCCGCCTTCTCCCTGAGCTCGCCGGGCACCGCTCCACTTCTCCGCCTCCCAGGCTTGCGGTGCCAATCAGCTGTTTAGTGCCGCAAGCCTGGAAGGGAGGAGAATTAGAGCGGGGCGGCGTGCTCAGGCAGAAGACGGAGCAGAGGTGAGCTGGGACAGGGAGTGGTTCCCTGCACGCCCCCATTGCTTGCTGCAGGCAGCCCTCCCCAAACCTCCCAGCCCCTGCCCCAGCTCACCTCCACTCCACTGCCTCCTGAGTGCGATTTTTGGTGCCCCCAACCACTTGGCACCCTGGACGGCCGACTAGTTCGCCTAGTGGTTGCACCGGCCCTGGCCACTGCCTATCATCAGGATTCCTCCTCGGTGAGACTAAATCTCCCACCTAGACAGCCGGTCCATCCGCTGCACCCCAGCCCCATGCCCGAGCCTCCTGCCAAAGCCCTGCACCTGGCTCCAGACAATTAAGTCTCACGTGTCGCTGGGAACTCCACTTCTTGTGCCCAGAGAGTCTCGGCCCCTCAGTAGCTGACCTGAGAAACACAGTGTCTGCAAAAGCAGCAAAGAGTCCTGTGGCACCTTATAGACTAACAGACGTACTGGAGCATGAGCTGTGGGGAATCCCCACTTCCTCGGACGCATCAGTGTCTGCCTTTTCCAAAGAAGTACCTAGAGGGACTTTTACCATGTGGCCTAATGGATAAGGCGTCTGACTTTAGATTAGACAATTGAGGGTTTGAGTCCCTTCGTGGTTGTGCTTGTCCGGTTTTACCTTTGTGCTGAAAGTCCTGCTCCTTCAGGGCCTGAACCTCTTCTTGGCCACTCAGGCCAATGCTCTGGCTTCAGCTAGAGCCCCGGGAAGGAGTTGGGGGGTGGGCGTCACAAAGGCTGGGGCATGAGCCCCAGGTGCTTCCAGTCTCGCCTTTGCCATTCCTGACTTGCCAAAGAAAATGGGCGGCTGCCCGGGCTAGGTGTAGAGCAGTTTCTCTTCCAAATGTGCATCTGTCCCTGTGCTTGAGGGGGGTTGCTACATAGCGCCTTGGGAGCCTGGGTGTTTCTCTGCTTCTCGCCAGCTGGGGAAAAGCCTCTTGGGGTAAAATCTCCTGCCCCACGGCAAAAGCGAGCACCTTGAGTGGGAACGGTAAGAGGCCCCACCAGGGGGGCTGGCCCTGCTTTCCTACCGCCTTCGATAATGGCCACAGAGCATCAGCAGCCGCCTGCATGCTTGTCTGCGGGTGGCCTTCAGTGGGTGTTTGGCCTGGCTGGGTGCTTTGTGCCTGTCTGAACGCCACACCTAGGCATGGTCCTGCCCTCCTCTAGCCCTGACCTCAATTGTTCTGTGGCTTTTAAGCCTTCCCTTGAGCCATCAGCACCAGCCGCCTCTGCTCTAGGTGCCCAGAGGAGGAGAGGTGCTGGGCTCTGTGACGAAGTGGGGATTTTCTTAGGGTTTGCTGTGTTTTCCAGTGGTTTGCATGCACAGGAGTGGGACTCAGTGTTCCCAGGTGTTACTGGTTTAACGAGGTGAGGGGAAAGGGAGTTTGTTGCTACAGAAGACCGGAGAGGGACTTGGGACCCCGGCTGATGGCCTGGAGGATGGAGACCCCAGCGACTGGTGACCTGGTGACCCAGAGACCCAGCTCAGGAGTCACAGGCGGTTCTGGCCAGTGGGAGGACAATGGGCTGCGGGACGAGGACCCCGTGACCAACCTGTTCCAGCCAGAGGAGGGCGGAGAGGAGAGGAGGCCCAGGCAACCCTGTTTACCTGGAGAAAAGACAATGGACAGCGGTGGGGCTTGGGGCCGGAGATATCGGAGGCCTAGCTGGGAAGCGGGGGGCTTGGGGCTGGCGAGGGGAAGCAGGCAGAGCCCACCTGGCTGCAGGGAAACTGGGATGTGCTGTTATTGTGAGAGGCCATGCCTGAGGCCCTGAGAGTTTCCTGTGCTGTGTTCAACTCTCTATAAACCCTCCAGGTTTACGCTGGCGGAGAGTCGCTCTGGGCTAGAGAACAGGGGGCCTCATCCCCTTCGGGGGTGAGGAGGCCCAGGGGGTCCAGAGCGCGTGGACTCCCTGAGGGGCCCACGGCGAGAGACAGACGTGCTAAGGCTCAGAGAGGGGCAGCTCCAGGAGGTGGAGGGGCCTGACCCCAAGAGAGAGTGGACCCCCGAGAAGGGCTGTCGCACTGAAAGGGGCACCCCCCATGGACCGCACGGGGCCAAGAGTGGGCACGATCTGTGAGTCCGTGACAGGCAGTGACATCACAAAGGCCTTTTGCAGGACCTCAGACTATTGGCCAAAGGTGGTGGGGAGGTGGTGACCTCACAGAGAGATGCTGACATCAGCCAGGCAGGACGGGGCGAGGGGCCAGGGAAACCTCAGAGACCCTGTGGCTTTGCTTCAGCAAGTCTCCTTCTCCAGGTCTCTCTTTGAGGACTGGGGGAATATTGGGGTTCACGTACCTGAGCGCCAGGAGGAACCTCTTTCGAGTTTTCTCCTTCCCTTTTAGTGATTTTACTTGAAAACAGCCGACCCTGTTTAGACGGTAAGAGCCTCCTCGAGGGAAGGGGTGTCCTGGGGGTGTCACAGTTCAGATGCCGGTGCTCCCCCGTTCAAGGAAGTTCCCGCCACCCTGATCTGTATTCGCAGGGTGGGAGAGAGCAGCATCCACAGCAGTGATTTGCTCCTGGCTGCTGGAGCAGAGCAGCAGGCTCAGCTGTCAGAACTTCCTGGAGCTATGAAAGGGGAGAGGCCCATGGCTCTGTAGCAGGACTGCAGGGCAGGCGAGTTCACAGAGGGTATTGTGGGATACTGGCAGAGGCCAGTTATGGTGATATAATGAACAGCAGTGTCTACACTGACACTCTGTCACTTTAAGTTTGCTGCAAAAAGCTCTACTGTTCTCATTGAAGTGGTTTTATTTTGCCACCAAAACAGGGCAGTTTTGTCGCCAAACGTGGCATTGCAGTGTGTACACCAGCCAAAAGCTGCTGACCGAGGGAGCGTTGTGTGTTTTTCACACACCAGAGCAATATAATTCTGCTGAAATAACTTTGTAGTGCAGATCTGGCCAAAGATTCACACACACACAGCTTGCAAGGAAAACCTCACCTGCTCCTCTGCTTTGTGGGGCCAGGTGGGGCCCAGGAGTCAGGTGTGAGCAGACACTGTACCTTAGTCACAGGCAGGCTCTATGGTTTAGCTGGTTAAAGTACCTGTTTTGTAAACAAGAGATCCTGGGTTCAACTCCCAGTGGTGCCTTGTTGAGATGTTTTGAGAGCACCTGGTATTGGCTACTGTCAGAAGACAAAATACAGAGCTAGATGGACCTTTGGTCTAGCCCAGTGTGGTTTTTCTTATGGTTTAAATTACACTCACAGGCACTGATAATAGAATTACTGAAAGTTTGGGATTTAAGAGCTGATAGGTCAGTGGGCCAAGCCCTCGTGGATGAACCCCTCCTCTGGGACAGAGGCAGGTTTGGGCTCTCGCACCAAATGCTCATTGTGGCTGCCAGAATCTGTGGGCAGCTCATTTAGTTTCCACCCAGGGTTGAGTCCCTGGTTCACACATCGAGGATAACAACCCTTTGTTTCTCCTGCCCCAATAACATGGAGACTGGGAATGCAACACCAGCCACAAGTGATCATTTCGGCAAGCAACCCAACCTATTTCCAACATACTGTAAATCCACATGCAGACTCATACACGAAACCTTGCAAGAAAATCTTCCTGAGGGGGTCTGAAGCACCTGCTGCTGGAGGGAAGGAGGGAGCTGTGGGTTGGGATTGAGGAGCAGCGTGAGGAGCGGGGGGCCTGTGGATTGGGATTGAGGGGCACTGGGAATAGAAGGGGCCTGTGGGTTGGGATTGAGGGGCACTGGGAATAGGATGGGGCTGTGGGTTGGGACAGAGGAGAAGGGTGAAGAGGAGCAGGCTCTGGTTGGGAGTGAGGCTGGGGACTGGGTCCCAATACTAAAATTTAGGGGTTAGATCAATGTTAGGACAGGGTGGCAGTGGAGGGATGAGTGAGTCCCTAGACAACACAGTGAGTACGGTGCCTTCTTATTTTCCCCCTTTTCCACCCAGGCAGGCAGGTGAACTCTACAGAGGCACCTCTGGGCTTGCACTGACTAAGGACAACAGCTGTGAGTGGGGTGGGAGAGGGGATGGCTCATGTTAAAGGACTTTTGGTTGCTGGACTTATGAACTGTAGGGAGAAGGACACTGCCTAGCTTATTTGGGGTGGGTCTTTCCTCATGGTTTATGTTTATGTGTTGGGGCTGCTGACATGACTTCTGCTAACCCTGGGCTTACATTGCAGTGTAGACATACCCTGAGAGGGCATCTAGACTGTGATAAAATCCCTGGCCCGGCTGGCCTGGATGATCTGATTTGGGCCCTGGGGCTCAGACTGGAGCCCAGGCTCGAGACCCTCACCCTCGTGGGGTCTTGGAGGCTGGGCTGAAGCCCAAGTGTCTACACTGTAATTTTATAACCCTGCAGCACAAGCCCCACAAGCCTGAATCAACTGACCCAGGGTTTGAGAATAGTGACTTGGGTGTGTTAATGGCAGTGTAGACATAATGCTAGGCTATGTCCACACTGCAATGAAACACCCAGGGCTGTCCTGTGCCAGTGCAGGCTCCCAGGCTAGCCATGGGGTGGTTAATTTGCACTGTAGACATCTCAGCTCAAGCTCAATATCAGGTTCTGGGAGCCCTCAAAGTTGGGAGGGAGTTTAGCAAAGTGAAAAAGGTAAAATGGCAGTGGAGTATTGCCTGGAGTCAATGGCATTTCTCCATTGGTCTGTCTGCTTTGGGACAGGGACAATAACATGTCCTGCTGCTTTCGTTATTTCAAAGGGCGGTTTAGGATTTTCATTCTCACACACGGTGCACGAAGCAGGACTCAATCCTGGGTGGAAACTAAATGAGCTGCCCACAGATTCTGGCAGCCACAATGAGCATTTGGTGTGAGATCCCAGACCTGCCCCTGTCCCAGAGGGAGGGGGGTCATCTGTGATGGGCTGGAACACTGACCTATCAGCTCTTAACTCCCAAACTTTCAGTAACTCTGTTATCAGTGCCTGTGAGTGTAATTTAAACCATAAAAACAGCCACCCTGGGCTGGACCAAAGGCCCACCTAATGCTGTATTTTGTCCTCTGACAGCAGCTAATATCAGGTACCCAAAGAGTTACTCAACAAGGCACCACTGGGAGTTGAACTCAGGATCTCTTGTTTAGAAGGTAGGTGCTTTAGCCAGCTAAGCCATGGTGCCTACCTAGAGCTAAGGCACAGTGATGCCCACAGCTGACTCCCTGACAGCTCCACCAGGGCCTGACACGCTTTGCATGTGTTTGGATTCTGCAAAGCAGAGAAGCAGGTGAGCTTTTGCTTGCTAGCTGTGTGTGTGTGTGTGTGTGTGTGTGTGTGTGTGTGTGTGTGTGAGAATCTTTGGCCATGTCTGCACTACAAAGTTATTTCAGCATCATTATATTGCTCAGGTGTGTGAAAAACACACAATGCTCCCTCGGTTGGCAGCTTGTGGCTGGTACACACACTGCAATACCACGTCTGGCGACAAAACTGCCCTGTTTTGGTGACAAAATAAAAACACCTTGACGAGAGGTCTAGAGCTTTTGCAGCAAACTTAAAAGACAAATTGTCAGTGTAAATGCTGCTGGTCATTATATCACCATGACTGGCCTCCACCAGTATCCCACCATGCCTGCCGTGAACTTGCCTGCCCTGCATTCCTGCTACAGAGGCTGGGCCTCTCCCATTTCATAGCTCCAGAAAGTTCTGACAGTTGAGTCACCATCTGGAGGGAGGAATAGCTCAATGGTTTGTACATTGGCTTGCTAAACCTCAGCTTATGAGTTCAATCCTTGAGGGGCCATTTAGGATTGGGGCTAAAAACTGTCTGGGGAGTGGTCCTGCTTTGAGCAGGGGGTTGGACTAGATGATTTCTTGAGGTCCTTTCCAACTCTGATATTCTATGATTCTACACTGGGATTAGGTTGATATAACTGCATTGCCAGCCTAAGTAATGTAATTACACCAACCAAATTTTGTAGTGTAGACCTGTCCAAAGAATCACACACACACCTTGGGAGCAAAACTTCAGCTGCTCCTCTGCTTTACACAATCCAAACAGGAGCAACACTTGTCAGGTCCCAGTGGGGATTGGCAGAGAGTCAGGTGTGGGCAGACACGATGCTTTAAATAACAGCAGGTACCATGGCTTAGCTGGTTAAAGTGCCTGTTTTGTAAACAGAAGATCCTGGGTTCAACTCCCAGTGCTGCCTTGAGGAGTGGCTTTGGGAGACCTGGTATTGGCTACTGTGAGAAAACAAGATTCAGAGCTGGATAGACTCCTATGCTGCCCCTTCCTCCTGCTCACTGCTCTCCGCCCTTACGGTCATTACAAAGTGGCAAGGCAGAGCCCTCCCATTTTTAAAAGTCCTGGGGTGGTGTTCCCCCCTGTTCAGGCCCCCCTGGGGCCCTGCACTTCACACAGCTCTCCCTGATTTCAGCTGTTAGTGAGGGAGCCTCACTGCTAGCGCAGACTGGGCAGTTTCTTGCATGAGAGACACTCTCCCAAAGCAGGACTAATGCTTAGAGCTGGTTATCAGTGATTTCAGATCTGTTGGTCTGCAGCAAGACTCTCCATTGAGTCTTAACCAGCTCTGTTATTACACATGGAAGAAAAAAAGGGTGAAATGGTGCCTGGAACCCTTAAGAAGAATCCACCCCACCAAGTACCAACACTTGTTGCTATCCGCTCTCAGCTCAGTTTTTGGGTCACTCCTTGCCTTTATCAACCTGGGGCTCAGAAAATCATAGCAAGCATGTTCTCCAGTGGTGCAATTAGTTAGTGCACAGTACTTATAGAGCAGTGCTGAGGAGCTATGCTGAGGTTGTGAGTTCAAGCTGCACCTGGAGCACTGGTTTCCATTAACCAAGTGGCATCACCCCCTCATTTGGTCCTGTGGAATGTAGAATTCCAGCCCTGGGACACTGAGGAGGAGAGGAGACAAACACGCTCCCTTCAATTATTACCTCCTCTCTAGAGCACAGGTCAGAATCTACAATCCTTTCTCCCCAGCCCCTGTGCCAGGATCCCTCAAGCAGAGCCTGGAGTCCTGCCCCTGGCGTCTGTACTATTGACAAACTCTAAGTGACAGGGACAAAACACTCAAATCCCGCCTGGTGCGGGGAGCCAGGTTTGCTCTTCAAATTCTGTCGTTCGTACATTTCCAAGTCTGGGAATGTCCCACAACAGCATTGAATGGGAAGCTGCCTGCAGAACAGTTACAGTGCACAGAGCTCCTGTGGAGGAGGGGTGGGAATTAGTAACATTTTGAAGATCGTTTGGGAAATGAGCCTTTGCTGACAAGGTTTGTCTCTGTTCATATTTCACCTTCAGGTGTTATGTTGAGGGATCTTTAATATATTTTTGTGAGGTTAACAACTATCTCCTCAACTTTATTTACTCAACTTAAAAATTGATGTCACTTGATTTTTGCATCTCCCTGTGAAAATACAACTGACACGTGTGGCTTTCTACAGGGGGTCATGATGTTAAAGTTGGGGAAATCAGGTCTCTGTACTTCTGTGGAGGGGGGGTTGCTTTTTTACAGCTGAATCACTGCCAGGCACACCGGGCAGTTAGCTGCACCCACTGTCCTTGCCGGGGCCCCTGCTGAACCCTGGGCGGCTGCACTGCCGTGCTGGAGTGACTCTGCAGGGGGAGAAGCTGCTGTGGAGCAAGGTAGAGCAGGTGCAGGAAGGAGACGGGGTCACTATTCACATTCTGAACTGCACAATTTTCCAAATTTGGGAATAGATTCATAGACTTAAGGTCAGAAGGGACCATTATGATCATCTAGTCTGACCTCCTGCACAATGCAGGCCACAGAATCTCACCCACCCACTCCTGTAACAAACCCCTAACCTATGTCTGAGTTACTGAAATCCTCAAATCGTGGCTTAAAGACTTCAATGTGCAGGGAATCCTCCAGCAAGTGACCCGTGCCCCACGCTGCAGAGGAAGGCGAATGTCCGAGAACAATTCTAAGGGGAAGGTGAACGCAGAGCAGTGACACTGGAGATGCCCAGACCTCCAATGGGGGCAGCGTAGAAATTAATATTGGGAAGATCATTTGTGAAATTAGTCGTCACTGACAAGCTTTGTCTCTGTTCCTATTTCACGCAATGGTGTTAGTTAGAGGCATCAGGACAGGTTTTTACTATATTAATTAAACACTTAATTTTATTTACCCAAGCCAAAAACTTAGTGTCACTTATTTGTTCTCTGTCCTAGCAAGAATGAATTGAATTTCATGACTTTCTGGAAAGTGCAGCGAGATGAAATGTGGGAATTCAGTCTGTGTGTTTGTGAGCTGATGTTTTCCTCTCACAGGTCAGTGCCTGCATTGAAATACCAAGAGGGATCTAAGGGCTGGTGTACGCTGGGCACTGAACTGACAGAGCGACGTCTCTCAGGGTGTGAATCCCCCCTCCCCCCAAACCCATAGAGTTAAGGTGACCTAAGCCCTGGTTAGATAGTGCTAAAGAAAAGGAAGAATTGTTCTGTCAATGCAGCTATTACAGGGATGGGAAAACCCCTCCAGTCACTGTCTACTCCAAAGTGCTATAGCAATGCCACAGCAGCATTTTAAGTGTAGACAGAGTGAAGCTAGATCTGGCTCCAATTTGCACTGTGGATGCTCAGGCACTAAGACTACAATAATAACAACAACAGCACAGTGCTTGCGTAGTTGGCAGGATTTAAACCTGCATGAGGTGACCCCAAGGGATTTCTAGTCCATCGCCTTAACCACTCGGCCACACCTACTTGATGTACAGCTGTTCCACTGCATGATGATTCAGTTCTCACTGAATTGTCACTTCAAATTGTTTGCTCAGACCAGCTTCCCCAGCACACTCACGGCAGCGCATCAGTGTAAGTGTGTCCAGGGCTGAACAGTGAGAATTCCTGCCCATTTCCCTTCTGGCTGGAGCAGGCTGAGAGTGTGTTTGTGTTAATGGCATTGCTGTAGATTGTTGTTCATTCCCACTCTGACAATACAGGAATAAGGGAATCTCTCTGATTTACCCTAACTACTTTTGTTGTTACAGTGGATGAAATGACATTTTCCCCTATCCCTGCCCTGTTCCTGCTCTTTGTTATAGTTCAATATATTTTAACTGAGGAAAATGATAATAAAAATATCTGCTCTCCAGCAAAACTTGAAGCAACATCAAAGCAACGGGGAATGAAACAATTTGTTCCCGAAGGGGGAACTTGATGACTAACAATTGCTTTGAAATGGGGGAACAGTCAAACCGTGACGCTCAGGCTTTGGCCAGCCCTAATCAAGGCATTTCTCACATTCTCTCCCATGTGGCTTGTCTGATGTCTAATAGGGAACGTCCTCTGATTGAAGCTTTTCCCAAATGCAGAGCATGTGTAGGGTCTCTCCACTGTGGATTCTACGATGTCTGACAAGGTTTGAGCTGTCAATGAAGGTTTTCCCACACTCAGAGCATGTGTAGGGTCTCTCCTGTGTGGATTCTACGATGTCTGCTCAGGCTAGGGCTCTGTTTGAAGCTTTTCCCGCACTCAGAGCATCCATAAGGTTTCTCACCTGTGTGGATTATCTGAGGTGTGATAAGGGCTGACGACCGACTGAAGCATTTCCCACACTCAGAGCACGTGTAGGGTTTCTCTCCTGTGTGGATTCTCTGATGCGCGACAAGGGCATATCTCCAACTGAAGCGTTTCCCACACTCAGAGCATCCATAAGGTTTCTCACCCGTGTGGATTCTCCTATGTGTGATAAGGTAGGAGCTCCGACTGAAGCTTTTCCCACACTCAGAGCACATGTAGGGTCTCTCTCCTCTGTGGATCCCCTGATGTGTGAAAAGGTCTGAACTCCCATTGATGCTTTTCCCACACTCATGCCATGTGTAGTGTGTCTCTTCCAAGTTGATTCTCTCGTGTGTAATAAGGTCTGAGAGGCTACTCAGGTTTTCCTCTGGCCTCTGCTGAGACTCACAGGCTTTTGCTTTTTCTGGGAGTGCACAACTCTCGGAAACATTCCCTTTGGGTCTTCCTGATAATGTCCTATGTGGTTCTACTTGCTCAGCATCTTCCTACTGGGGATTCTCCTCATTCTCACTCACCATCCCAACACCTGATGGGAGACAGAGAGAATCCAGACATAGGTCACTCCCTGCGCTGGAGAGAAAGGAAATCTCAGAGACAAGAAGGGAAAAAGGGATGAACAAACCAAAATACGTGTGGGAGAGATCAAACCTATCAGGAGCTCATTTTCCTCAAACCCTTCCCCAGATGAGAGAGGAAGGGATCAGTTCTGGGTGTGCATCTCACCACAACACTCAGGGGAAAGTGAGATTGGGGAGGGACCTGCTGCCAGTTGTCAGTTAGGGTAGGTGGGAAGCCATGAGTGACATCTGCCTAATGATTCCACATCTGAAGGGAACAATCCTGAACTTGCAGAGCTCACAAGGTCTTTGTAGGGCATCCCAAATGTTTCCTGTATTCATGGAGAGTTTTTGAGTTGGTTTAACCAATCCCTCACCTGTGCAGGCAGCTCGGGAGCACTTCTTTCTCAGAGCCCTGGCGGTCTGGGACCCACGGCTCTTCCCCTCGTTCCAGCTGCGAGATCACATCAGGTTTGGAATTTAGAAACCCTACGCCAGGCAAAGAAAACAAGGGAGGTCAGTGGAATTTGTGGGATACTTGTCACAAAGAATAGTCCACGGTTTTAACCGCAGCTCATTTTTAAGCAGTAACGTCCCAAGGCCAGCTTCCTTGGCTCAAAGTGGCAGGAGAGTTATTATTATTATAAATCATATGTATTACCTTAGTGCCTAAGGACCAGCTAACAGTGGGTCCCCATTGTGCTAGGCAAAGTACAAACACAGAATAGTAGATGGCCCATGCCCTAAACGATTTACAATCTAACTAGACAAGACAACCACAGAATGGGGGAAGGGGTAGAACCACCCGATAACGAAATAGATATTAAGATGCTTAAAGAAAATTTAGTTTGATAGCATCCTGTCTGGCAAGAAATCACTTATCAACAGTTGTGGTACCTCATTTCTGTATTGTTTTATCTTTATGTCCACCACTTTTCTGGTTCTGTAATTGTTTCTGCCAGCGGTATAATTAATTTTGCTGGGTGTAAGTTAATTAGGATAGTAGGATATAATTGGTTAGGTAATTATGTTGCAATACGTTAGGACTGGTTAGTTACATTTCAGTAAAATGATTGGTTAAGGTGTAGCTGGGAATATGACTATATAAACTGGGGTCAAACAGGAGGGGGAAGGGAAATTGGAATCAGGTTTATTAATGGGGGAAATGGGAACAGGGACACAGACAAGGCTCTGTGGCCTCAGAGCTGGGAAGGGGGATGCAGGCTAAACGCTCTGCGGCCTCAGAGCTGGGAACGGCACACTGGGGAACAGACTCTCTGGGCGTACAGCGATGAGCCCGACTGGTGTGAAGGGCTTCGAATCTGCTTGCTTGGAAATAACCCCAATAAACATTGCACTATCTGCCCTTCGGACTTCTGGTCTTTTGCTGCTTGCTGTCTGCGTGACAAGAACCAGGAAGTGGGCGGGGAGGGAAAGCCCTCTAACAAAACTGACACGACCTGATAACCAAGAGGTGAGCCTTAGGGGAAGGTTTTAATACACTTTGTAACTGATGAGGGATTCCCACGAGGACTGATGAGGGTGCAATGGTAAATACACATTTAGATCCTTTTCTTGTTTTATCTCTTTTTCCCATAAGGCTTAACATCTGGCGCAGTGTCATGGATGCACAGGATCTGTGCAATGCCCTGGCTTTTAAACAGTCCTTGGGAGGTGCCCCTTGAGTGCGCTGGACCCCCAAGGGGTCCCACTCTTCCACAAGGAGAGACCATGTAGCTTCAACACTTGAGACTGAGCCTCTGGATTCAACACTCCTATTTCAACCTGTGAGCTCTGCCAGCAGGTCCAGCTGAACGACACTCCTGTTCAGAGACTGCTCCTCATTCATGCTTCAATGCACCTCAGCAAGTTTTTGCTGTGACACTGGGCAGACTGTTAAAATATAGCATGGTTTATTAGACAACTGAAACACAGCATTAGAAAGGCTTTAGATTAGGACAGAGAAGCAAAGAAGACAATATAGTCCATATTGGCCAATGCTCTTGAGCCAGGCTGCTGTTAAAAAATCCTCCATAAAAGTATTAAGCGTAGTCTTGAAGCCAGATATGTCTTTTGCCCCCAATACTCCCCTTGGAAGGCAAGACTAAACTCCCTAGTGTCCACTTGATAGCCACTGGTTCTTCTTCTTCTCCACGGCATCGCTCGTGGAGAACAAGGACCTGCAAATCTACAGTCGTACTCTATCTTTGTTTCAAGAATGAAAACAAACTAGCGCCTCAGAGGACCGGAACGGATTTCAGCTGATGGACAGCTTTCCTCAGTGTTTGTACATTTTAACAGGAATATATTGAATGATTAAATTCATTTCACGTCCCCGTTCAGCGGAACTCCTGAACATACAGGAGATGGATATGAAAATATAGATCACTTAAAAAAGAGGACATGTAAGAGAGCAGCTGGACTTGAACCAAAAACCTCTCGATCCGCCCTCAAATGCACCACCACTGAGTTCCCTGAGGCACTGTTGGAGTCAGTGATCTTGAAGAGTATGAAGGGGACACTTATTTCAAAGAGCTTCTCTTCCATTCCCAGACATAAGTGGTTTTAAAAATGGAGTTTCATTACATTTTCTATGTGCATGTAAACACCACAGCTTGCACAATCCCCACAACTGCTCAGTCTCACCAGAGCACAATAACTTTGGAGGCCCCACACCCAGCTACCCAGCTCTGCGGCCTTTAACCTCTTCAGCAGTTCTCCAATGCCTTAAAGCCACAGGGCACAGCATGGAATTTGACCCCATTAATCCTAAATCAATTTGGATGAAAAATCTTTGCAAAAATAGTTCGTTTTCCAAACCAAAAGCATCTCCCGTTTGTGGCGTCCCCTTAAAGTGTCTCTTTGCACACAAAGAGGAGACACTTTAATTTGGAAACGAGATAAGATGCTTCAGTCAGGGTAAGCAGTTGCTCCCCTTCATGATTGAAAGATCATAAAATGCCAGTAAAATTGACTTTCAGCCCTTACACAGCAGACCCCACTGACGGCATCTCCCCGGGGCCGGGTGGGGCCAGGTCACCTTCTCAAACCTTCCCATACCCGGGGGAACGGGAAAGTGCGAGGCTGCAGCGCCACCTAGCGGCCACAGGACAAATCGCCGGCTGCTGCACCTGTGGGCACTGGGAGTTCGCTTAACATGGAAAGCTGCCTAATGCAAGGTTGGCAAAACGGGGGTCTGCTGCACTACATCATCATCTGCAATGACTCAACCCGATAGGACACCTCCTGTGCTACGCTGCTACTAGTGACCCTCTCAAACAGGTCCCCACAGCTCCCCAGCCTCCCCCCACCAGGAGGCAGCTAGGAGAGGCTTGTTACACTGCTCTACAGCCAAAATGCTTCTGAAATAAATGGAGTCCAACTTTACTAATTCTGGGTCACTGAGAACGAAAATGATGCTTAAAATTCTTGATTGGCTCTAGTTTTCAAGATATGCTATTGAGTCAGTATTTATGACCCTTGACTTGGGAATGGCGGAGGATAAGTGAGTTATAAAGGGACGGGATCTCAATTTAAACCAGTAATGACTAAACTACATCTTTGACTGGATTCTATGAATAAATCTATGAATGGCTTTGGACAGTACTTGCTTTTTAGGCAAAACAATGAAGGATACAGTCTGAAGCTGGTATTGCCTCATACATGATATGAATTGCATCATGTTATTCCTAGAAGTCATGGATGATGCAATCATAATGAAGCTGAACCAATTGCCCTATATCAGCTCTAGAAATCATACAGTGTCTTGCTCTCTTATTTGTCAGTGTTTGATTTTGCAAAGGGACCCATTTCTCTTTAGCCAAAGTGAGCAGAGATGCCTCGTACTTGTGTGAATAGTGCAGATAACTTGTGCTATGTTTGTGGTGAAGTGACTTTTGCATCACAAAAGTGCAGTATAAACACTATGGTTAAGAAAGCCTATCACTTTTCTTTTGGCTGCAAAATTGGAGATCAGGTGTGTGTTGGAAGCAATGAGTGTGGCAATCTCAGTGAACCGACGGAGGGTGATGGTGGTCAGAGAGAGACAACGGAAGATTAAAGGGGCAACGATGGGCATAGCGATGATGATTGTGTTGTATTTCATTCCTTAGATCTGGTGCCACGGCCGGCCCTTTAGCCTTGTAGTTTACCAAGAGTAAAACTAAATATCTGTTGAGATACAAGGGAGAGTCTGTGTCCATTCCTGCTAGCTGCACAGGACTTTGACGTTGCTGCTTTCAATCCTCCGGCCCTGCCAAGACAAGGAACAATTCAGGCGGTCACTGAACTGAAGGAGGGAGATGATTTTCTGACAGGGAGGGACGGCTCCTCTTAAAGGTGTTTGGCAGGCAGCCTCCATCCCAGGTCTGTCCCGACAACACCCAGTTGAAAAGGGACTCTCCTCAGCCCTTCTCAGCCCGGTGAAAACGAGCGAGTGAGTGAGCGTGGGGGAGAGCGAGCGACGGAGGGAGATGGATTGAGGGGGCCGGGACCTCTGTGAAGGGGCAGGATGAGGGTGTTCAGTTTTGTTGGGTCAGAAAGTTGGCAACCCCAGATCCAGGGGAAACAACTCAAACACCCAACGAGTCTGGCCAGGGGCAGGACATCAGCTTTGAGGGGAGGGGTGGGTGTGGCAGTGACATCACAAAGGCCTTTTGCAGGAACTCGGCCTATTGGGCAAAGGTGGTGGGGAGGGGGTGACCTCACAGAGAGACCCCGACATCAGCCGGGCAGGACAGAGGTGAAGGGCCAGGCCAGTCTCTGAGACCTCCCGGCTTTGCTGCCGCAAGTCTCCTTCGCGAGGTCTCTCCTCGAGGGCTGAGAGAGAATTAGGATTCACGGATGTGAGCATGAGGAGGAACCTCTGTGGAGTTTTCTCCTTTCCTCCCACTGACTGTGCCGAAAAGAAACTTCCCTTTGAGAAGGTAAGAGGCTCAGAGACGTTTGGAACCTGTTCCGTCTGATCCACCTGGCGCAGGCAGCATTCTAGGCACAGACAGCACTGGCTTCAGGTGGCAGAATTTGATTTCCTCCCTAGGTTTTGATGATTGGAATCCCTGGGGACATTGGGGTGAATCCTTTTTGGTTTCCCTTTTCCTCTTTCCTCCCTCCTTTCGCCTCTTGCTTCTTTTTTCCCTTTTCCCAGCTTCCCTCCTTCTAACAAGGAGGGACGTGTCTGGAGTGTGGGCGGGGGAGGGGGTTGCTCTCATTGCAGAGGTCCTCACCAAGAGGTGGGGCTGGGTCTGAGAGTGATCCCCTCTGATGGTGACCTGGGCTGTCCTTTGGGACATCTGGTGAGACCCTCAGAGTCTCAGTGGTGATTGGCCGAGCAGGGGGCTATCGTGAGCGAGGAGACTCAGGTCCTTTTGGTCTTTTTTCAAATCAGGCAAAGAAGTCACAACCAATCCAATGTACGGGATTAATCTTGCTGCTTCTCTCCATTAATTGTCTCTTAGCAGGTGATGATTTCCTCTAATGTTCTAGGTCTTCTAAAATCCTTGCTGAATAATTACTATGAACCCCTGTTGGTCTGTAGCTCACTTGAGAGCACTTTATTCTGATCAGTCAGCGTATGAAATTGAAGATCTGAGAGAGAGGTTGAAAGTCAGGAGCAGTGTTTCCTCTAATTTGCTATGTCCGTGTGCGGAATGAATTTTGTTGTGTGCACCAATACGGAGGTGAGGTGTGACACATCACCTGTCTATTGGTGCTCATTCCAAACTTCATTCTGCACATGGATGGTGTGTGACGTGGTGAGACTGAAGGGTTAGGAGTGTGGAGGGGGGCTCAGGAAGGGCAGAGGTTGGGGTGCCAGGGCTCCGGCTGGGGGTGCAGTCTCTGGGGTGGGGTTGGGGATGAGAGGCTGAGAGCTGGAGCAAAGGGTTGGGGTGCAGGGGTGTGAGGGCTCCGGCTAGGGATGCGGCCTCTGGGGTGGGGCTGAGAATAAGGGGCTTGGAGTGCAGGTTGCCCCAGGGAGAGAGGACTCCCCCACAGCTCTCTCTCACCACAGCAGATCAGGGTCAGGTGAGAGGGCACCTGTCTCCTGGCCACAGCAGCGCTGGTGGGGCTTGGCTGGGTCGGGCTGGGGCAGGGGGAGGGAACAGGATTTATTTTTCCTAAGTCAAAAGGAGGAAGGGATGGAGTTATGCTTCAGTTTTTACCTTATAAACTTAAGTCCTGTCTAACCTACAGGACACTATGGGAATAAGACACCATGTCATGTGGTGACATCACAAGAGCAGAGGATGTGAGAACTACAGCAACTGAGAGGGTGGGGGGGTTAGAATCAGATTGTTTCAAATGCTGCATTCGTCGGCTGACATTTAACAGCAACGCTTAGCTAACACAATGGAGAAAGGAATTCTCTGCTAAAGATTCAACCTGCCCCTTTGGCCAACTCCACCCCTTCCCTGACCGGAGTGTGCTCAGAACACCCCTCCCCCCCACACTCACACCATCACCCCCCACACAAGCCCACAGCTGGGCACCCAGCACAAAGCAAGGGAGGGAGTTGCTTGGCTTATTTTACTTTTTACTTTGCAAAAGGTTTTTTAAAAAGCATTTTCTGCTCCTGTTCCCCATGATGGAGAAGCAGATGGTTGTGGAGAAGGGGATCTGCGAGTGGTGGAGTCGGGAACTTGGGGCGAGGCAGAGGGAGGGGAGTGTGTGAGGGGGGAAGGGGCAGTCGGGGTGAAGGGAGGCTAAAGGGGGTCAGGTCAGGCAGCTGGGTGCGGGGTTTGGGGGAGGCTGAAGGAGGCAGTTGGATGTAGGGGAGCCTGAAAGGGCAGCTGGGGAGGAGCCTGGGGGGCAGGGGAAAGCTGAGGGGACAATGAGGGAAGGGACCGGGGCAGTGGTGGGCGGCAGAAGGGGGCAATTGGGGCAGTTGAGGAAGGCTGAAGGGGGTAATGGGGAAGTTGAGGGAGGATAAAGGGGTGATGGGGGCAGTTGGGGAGGCTGAAGGGGCAATGGGTTGAAGGAGGCCGGGGCAGAGAGGCTGTTGGGGGCTGCCTGTCCCCACGGGAGGAGGAGGAAGAGGAGCTGCCCTTCTTTCTGAAGCTGTTTCCTGTTAGATCTTGCAACTTCACTGTTCCTGAGCAGGGTCCTGTGATGAAAAGGAAACTAGAGAGATTCGTGGTCCTGCTTTCAGCAGGGGCTTAGGCTGGATGACCTCCTGGGGTCTCTTCCAACCCTCATTGTCTAGGATTCTGTGTTTCTGTGGAGGACAGGTCCATCAATGGCTGTTGGCCAGGGTGGGCAGGGATGGTGCCCCTAACCTCTGTCTGTCACAAGCTGGGAATTGGGCGACAAGGGATGGCTCCCTGGATGATTCCTGTCTGTTCATTCCCTCTGGGGCACCTGGCACCGGCCGCTATCGGCCGACAGGACACTGGGCTAGATGGAGCTTTGGTTTGACCCAGTCTGGCCGGTCTTCTCTTCTAATGCTCTTCTCACATGCTCAGTAACAGCTGCAAGCTGCTGCCCTCACGCGCCATCAGAATCTGCTCCCTGCAATCAAAGGCCGGAAAATCCCCCTGAAGGGGGGAAATTGGAGGGGCGGGATGAGCAGAGGGACAAAACTGGGACAGGATCAGGGGTTCAGACGGGGCTGCCATGCCAGGTAGGTGCAGAAGGGAAAACCCCCAGCTAGAGGGAGGCAGAGGGGATAGAAGTCCCCACAGATGGGGTGAGCCGGCAGCAGCAGTTCCACACTAGGGTGTGGTGGATGGTAGAAGGACTCGTGTTCCTCGCAGGATGGTCCCTCTCAGCCCCCCCTCCCCAGGGCTGTGGTGTTAAAGGCCCCGAGTGGCCCAGTGCCCAGGCTCCACCGCTCTGCTCTAGCTGAAATGGTGACTGAGCTGCCAAGGGAGATGTGATTCAGGGAAATAGTTTAAACCTCCCTCCCCCCATCCCCTCATCATAAAGCAAACTGATACTTTTAGACGTGTTTACGCCATTTCAAAGAATTCCTGGCCAGTTTCCGTCTCGGTAACATGTCTGCTTGGAGCCTCAGAGTAGCTCAAGATTTGTCTTATCTGCTGCTCTGATTGCCTGAGTTAGTCTCCCTGTCCTGAGCTCCCTGGAGTTCTGCACCTTTTCATTGTTTATTTCTAGCAATGGTATTTGGATGACAGTGTCCAGTAGTTCAGGCACCCAGCTGAGAGGCAGGAGTTAGGACACACCAGGGAGCTGATCCCCCTGCCCCACTCGCTCTCATTAGTTAGCCCCAATGAACCCCCTTCAAAGGGAGAGCTGGACAGAGCCCCACCACGGCACACTGCTTTGTGCACTGACCTGAAACATGGGGGACCCTGGTTCAAATCCTTTCTCCCTTGTGGACAGTGGCGGGGGGCGGGGGTGATGCTGGCAGCCCAAGCTCATGCCGGTGGCCTCAGGCCTCCCTGAGGCACAGATCTAGCCCAAAGGCAGACTTGCCTAGGTGGCAGGATAGCCCCGAGTGCCCAAGGGGACTGTCTGTGACTCCCTGCTCAGGCTGTTCGTGTGCCTGGGGAGTTCGCTCTCGGGGGGTGGAAGCTCCCAGTCCCCATGGGGGGTGCCCTGGTGTGTAACAGTCTGCCCTGAGCTTGGTACTCACGTCCCTGAGCTACTCTCTGCAGCTGGACAGAGGGAATTGAACCTGGCTCTCCCACATGGCAGGTGAGTGCTGGGAGCACAGGACCTATCTGTGAGAGAGGGGCAGGGCTAGGACACCTCCCCGTTGTCAGTGTCTCCCTGGGCGGGCTTGGCTGGCTCCCTGCCTGGGGAGCTGGTGGTTGTGAGTTGTGTTGTAAGGTGCCTGTGTCGCCCGTGCATCGTACAGGGAGTTCAGGCCCCTAACTCCGCTTAGTGGATCACTGGGTTGTTCCTGTAAAAGCAGCAAAGAATCCTGTGGCACCTTATAGACTAACAGACGTTTTTGCAGCATGAGCTTTCGTGGGTGAAAGAACAATTCGGTTGTTCCTGGATTTTCTCGCTGCTGAAACCAGGTCCTGTGACGCTCAGCACTGCCCCCCCCCTCAGTCCCGTCACGGGGTGTAGCCAGTCCGGTCTCTGCAGAGCCCAGCTGAGCAATGCCTGATTGACATGGGTGTGCACAGGAGAAGAGACAGAGCACAGGCTGGAAAGTGACACATCACAGCAAAGCCCAAACGCTCCTCCTAGGGGCACGATATTCCCTGTGGGTGCTGGGGGACACGCTGTGATGGGATCCGCTGTGCCCCCGAACCCTCTCCAGCCTGGGCTGTCTCCCACAATGCCCTGCTAGTGACCAGCAGCAACCCCTCCAGGCGCTGTTATCCTCGGCACAACGGCATGTGGAGCGGCTTGATTGCATGGATGCTCCGGAGCCACTCGTGAATCCCACAGTGAGGTGCCCACCAGATCCCCCCAGCTCCCAGCACTGCGCCTCAGGAATATGCTGTGTGTGTTAGTAATTGGTTCCCCACTTCCCCACTGGAAGGTGGAGCTACACCAGGAACGTGGGGTCTGTGGTGTCGTGGTTTGGGTGGGTTATTGGAAGAGCGGGGAGGACTAGTCTATGGCAGAAGCCTGCGATTTGCCTTGCCTGCCGGCTTGCGCTTTTGGCTTCACTTTTGGTTTTTGATTTTTTTCCTCCACTGTCATCAGTTCATCCCTTCCCACTGAACTGCCCAGTGCCTGGCTCGGAGGTGGAGGCAGGAGGAGAGAGACAAGAGTGAGATTTCAGCATCTCCAGTAGCCCCAACAAACACTGTGGGGTTTTAATTCATAGCTGTTGTCGGTCTGGGGGAGACCCTGGTGCACCAGCGGGGGAGGGTGTCTGATGGGGTTGGTGGTCTGGCTGGGGGCAGACATTGCATCCCCTTTCCCACTGCTAATTGAATGAGAAGACAGACGTCCCTGTGGAGCAGATAAGAGCCTCCGAGAGGTTTCATGTTGTTGTTTCATGTTGTCCTAGGTTTCCTTCCTATGGACTGCATCACCAAGTGGAATTCATGGCAAACCATTACCATTACGCAGTAAAACATCTTTAAGACTTCGTCTTTGATGAATCAATGAACAGTCTCCACTCATGTGGATTGTGAACGATGTTGCAATGTCCTGGTGAAATCGCTCGCCCAAAACTGTGGAGCTGCAGTAGTGCTGGGGCAGTGATCCCCACCAGTGACCTGGGCCATCCTTTGAGCTCTCTGGTGAGACCCTCAGCCTTCCATCCTCAGTCTCTACCCTGATTGGCTGAGCAGGGCGTTAATGACAGGGAGGAGACTCAAGGCCTTTTGTTCTCTTTTAAGACCAAGTAAATAAGTCGTAACCAGTTATATGTTTCATGGATTGTGCTGCTTCTCAGCATTAATTGTCTCTGAGCAGTTCATGATTCTCTCTAACATTGCAGTTCTCCTAAAATACTGGCTGAATAATTACTGTGCACACTTGTTGGACTGGAGCTCATCTAAGAGCACTTTATTGAGGTCATTCAATGTATGAATTTCAAGATCCGATGGTTAATTTAAAAATCAGGTCTCTGGGGGTCTTATTCCCAATTCAGCCATTGACTGGCTTTGTGACCTAAGGCAAGTCAATTCTCCTTTTTCAGTCTGAGCATCTCCTCTTTCAAGTAGGGATAATAATGATCCGCTCCTACCTACCTCAACACACTCACTCTTCCCCAGCACACACACACTGTCTCTCCACACACACAAACAGTCTCCACACTGCAGCTGAAAAGCAGCTGGCAATCTAGTAGTATGACCCTGTAACAATGGGATAGAGAAAACTGCATCACTGAAAGTGCAGCAACAAAGACACCACACACCAGCTTACCCTAGCTGTTAAGAATCAAACATCCACAGAAAGATCCCTATGGTTTCGTAGGCAAGCTTCCTAAGGCCTCAGCCTCAACCACTTAACACAGGTGCCTTTCTACACTCTGGTTCTGTTCTAACGGAAGGATCATTTCCAAGTGTTCGCTCAGACCAGCTTGCCCAGCACCCTCACTGCTGTGCATCTCTGTATGTGTGGCCATGGCTGAACAGCAAGAATTCCTGCCCATTTCCTTCTGGCTGGAGCATGGTTAGAGTGTGTTTGTGGTTAATGATTTTGCTGTAGATTGTTGGCTTCCTGCTTTGGCAATTCAGACAGTCCCTTTTCCCAACATATCTCCAGCACATCAGTCCCTGGCTGAGTCTCCTGGGCAGTGGAAAACATCCCTTGTTTGGTGCTGCCAAGGGGATCGTGCAGAGCTGAGATGTCTCTCGGCTTGGATCAAAGGGGAATGTTGGATGGAATTTATCACACAACCCTCCCTGCTCCGCAGAGCCCCATGGGGAGAATGTAGAGAAGGGGGAGTCATTCCTTCCCTGCACTCCCAGAAGAGTTGCTAGGACTCCTTCCTGCCAGCTACTCACCCCTGGATTCATCCTTAGCTCCTAGGATCTTTCTGCTCCAAAGGCTCCATAGTCCTGGGGTGGGGAGGGTGTCACTGCACAGTCTGAAACACAAGAGAAGTTTCTGGAATTGAAGGAAGGAGCAGAAAATGGAGAGGAAAGAAAAAGAGAGAAAACGCCTCGACTCTCTCCCCTTCCCCCCTGCCCCAATCAGGAAATGTTACCAAGGACCAGCGTTAGGGGAAACGGTGCCCTGGGCAAGACTTGTACTTTGGCAAAGTTCTTGGTTCAGGCTTGTAGCAGTGATGGAATAAACTGCAGGTTCAAATCAAGTCTCTGGAGTACATCCACAACTGGGATGGGCCATTCAGTCTTTTGTACAGAGCTTCAGTTTGTAGACAAGTCCCTTCAGAAGTATGAAGCAGGACTGAAGACCAGATGGAGATGAAGCATCAGTCTTTTATAGTCTCTTGCCATGTGGTCTTTGCTTTCTTTGTCCCAAGGACACTCTATCCAGCACGTGACATAGAAAAACCTTAGAGTTCTGTCCATAGGCAGGTCCCTGCACACTTTGCTGAGCCACAAGGCATATCTGCCTTCTCTCAATGGGTCAGTTGTATAGCTGATGGTGTTTAATGGGCCATCAAGCAGGCTAGGCAGAGCTGACACCAATTTGTCTGGCTGGGGTGTTCCCCAGAAGCATAGCACAAGTTTGAAATACAGGCAGCATAGAGCCAATATTCATAATGTCAACTGCAAAAAGGATACATATCTAGAGATAGCATAATTATAATCAGCCAATCATAACCTCTCCATAGACCCTTTATGTGACCACCTTTATACAATATTGGCTGCAAATATAGAACAGTGGTGGCAACGGTGATCTATACAGTTACAGATTATGTCAATAACGTCACAGGAGGTGACATGGTATCAGTGAGACTGATACTGGAATACTGCCTCCAGTTTTGGTGTCCTCATTTGAAAAAGATGGTGTGAAATTGGAGTTGAGGCAGCAAAGAGCCACCAAAGGTTCTGAGGGCTGGAGAAAAATGCCTTCTAGTGAGCTATTGAAAGAGCTCAACCTGTTTAGCTTCTCAAAAGAAGATTGAAAGGTGACTTCACTGAAACGCTGAAGTGCCTTAATGGAGAGAAAAGATTGGCTATTAAAGGGCTCTTTAATGTAGCAGAGAAAGGCATTAAAATCCCAATGGCTGGAAGGTGAAAAGAGACAAATTCATATTACAATTAAGGCACAAATATTCAACAGCGAGGTTGATTCACCACAGGAACAAGCTACCAAGGAAAATGGTGGATTCTCCGTCTCGTGACGTCATTTCATGAAGACTAGATGCCTTTCTGGAATGTGTTTACCTCAAAAGTAGCTAGTGTGTCATACAGGAGGCCTGTGATATGCAGGGGTCAGATTAGATGCTCTAATGGTCTCTTCTGGCAATAAAGTCGACTAATTTCTTTAAAACTGAATGTAGAATTGGGAGCAGCAGCGTCAGACGTTTTCCTGTCTAGCCGGCTTGCTTCCTAGAACGAATGCTCCTTGAGTGGGGTGATCCACAGGGAGTAGCTCAAACCTCCAAAGTGCCTGGCCAGGGGCAGGACATTAGCCCAGCAAGGGAGGGGTGTGGCAGTGACATCACAAAGGCCTTTTGCAGGACCTCAGACTATTGGTCAAAGGTGGTGGGGAGGTGGTGACCTCACAGAGAGATGCTGACATCAGCCAGGCAGGACAGGGGTGAGGGGCCAGGGAAACCTCAGAGACCCTGTGGCTTTGCTTCAGCAAGTCTCCTTCTCCAGGTCTCTCTTTGAGGACTGAGAGTATTCGGGTTCACGGACGTGAGCGCCAGGAGGAACCTCTCTTGAGTTTTCTCCTTCCTTTTAGTGATTTTACTAGAAAACAGATGTCCCTGTTTAGAGGGTTAGAGCCTCCTCGAGGTTTGAAACTGTTCGGTCTGATCATTCTGGTGACAGTTGAATTCATGCAAAACATGATCTTAAGGATGCAGAATTTTATTCCACACCTGGGATTTTGTCCCTTAGAATCACTGGGGACATTAGGGTTTGTCCTTTTTGTTTCAACTTTTCCTCCATTCCCCCCCCTTTCTCTTCCTCTCTTGCTTCTTTTGTCCTTTCTCCTGTTCCTCCCAACACCAGGAGGGGTGTGTGTGTGTGTGTCTGTGTGTGTGTGTGTGTGTGTTGCGGGGGAGTGCTCGGCAGCTCTCACTGTGGGAGGTCCACCCAAAACTGTGGAGCTGCAGTAGTGCTGGGGCAGTGATTCCCGCCAGTGACCTGGGCCATGCTTTTAGCTCTCTGGTGAGACCCTCAGCCTCCCTCCTCAGTCTCTACCCTGATTGCCTGAGCAGGGGTTATTGACAGGAGGAGACTCAGGTCCTTGTTGTTCTCTTTAAGACCAAGTAAATAAGTCATAACCAGTTATATGTTTGACAAATTTTGCTGCTTCTCTGCATTAGTGGTCTCTGAGCAGTTCATGCTTCTCTCTAACATTGCAGTTCTCCTCAAATACTGGCTGAATAATTACTGTGCACACTTGTTGGACTGGAGCTCATCTAAGAGCACTTTATTGAGGTCATTCAATGTATGAATTTCAAGATCCGATGGTTAATTTAAAAATCAGGTCTCTGGGGGTCCTATTCCCAATTCAGCCATTGACTGGCTTTGTGACCTAAGGCAAGTCAATTCTCCTTTTTCAGTCTGAGCATCTCCCTCTTTCAAGTAGGGATAATAATGATCCGCTCCTACCTACCTCAACACACTCACTCTTCCCCAGCACACACACACTGTCTCTCCCCACACACAAACAGTCTCCACACTGCAGCTGTAAAGCAGCTGGCAATCTAGTAGGATGACCCTGGAACAACGGGATAGAGAAACCTGCATCACTGAAAGTGCAGCCACAAAGACACCATACACCAGCTTCCCCTAGCTGGCAAGAATCAAACCTCCACAGAAAGATTCCTGTGGTATCGTAGGCCAGCTTCCTAAGGCCTCAGCCTCAACCACTTAACACAGGGGCCTTTCTACACTCTGGTTCTGTTCTAACGGAAGGATCATTTCCAATTGTTCGCTCAGACCAGCTTGCCCAGCACCCTCACTGCTGTGCATCTGTGTATGTGTGGCCATGGCTGAACAGCAAGAATTCTTGCCCATTTCCCTTCTGGCTGGAGCATGCTTAGAGTGAGTTTGTGGTTAATGATGTTGCTGTAGATTGTTGGCTTCCTGCCTTGGCAATTCAGACAGTTCCTTTTCCCAACATATCTCCAGCACATCAGTCCCTGGCTGGGTCTCCTGGGCAGTGGAAAACATAAGAACATAAGAAAGGCCGTACCGGGTCAGATCAAAGGTCCATCTAGCCCAGTATCTGTCTACCGACAGTGGCCAATGCCAGGTGCCCCAGAGGGAGTGAACCTAACAGGCAATGATCAAGTGATCTTCCTCCTGCCATCCATCTCCATCCTCTGACAAACAGAGGCTAGGGACACCATTCTTACCCATCCTCGCTAATAGCCATTTATGGACTTAGCCACCATGAATTTATCCAGTTCCCTTTTAAACATTGTCATAGTCCTAGCCTTCACAACCTCCTCAGGCAAGGAGTTCCACAAGTTGACTGTGCGCTGCATGAAGAAGAACTTCCTTTTATTTGTTTTAAACCTGCTGCCTATTAATTTCATTTGGTGACCCCTAGTTCTTGTATTATGGGAATAAGTAAATAACTTTTCCTTATCCACTTTCTCAACATCACTCATGATTTTATATACCTCTATCATGTCCCCCCTTAGTCTTCTCTTTTCCAAACTGAAGAGTCCTAGCCTCTTTAATCTTTCCTCATATGGGACCCTCTCTAAACCCCTAATCATTTTAGTTGCTCTTTTCTGAACCTTTTCTAGTGCTAGAATATCTTTTTTGAGGTGAGGAGACCATATCTGTACACAGTATTCGAGATGTGGGCGTACCATGGACTTATATAAGGGCAATAATATATTCTCAGCCTTATTCTCTATCCCCTTTTTAATGATTCCTAACATCCTGTTTGCTTTTTTGACCACCTCTGCACACTGCGTGGACATCTTTAGAGAACTATCCACGATAACTCCAAGATCTTTTTCTTGGGGAACTGGAAGGGAACTGGAGGGGAACTGGAGAAAGGACAAAAGAAGCAAGAGAGGAAGAGAAAGGAGGGATGGATGGAGGAAAAGGTGAAACAAAAAGGACAAACTCTAATGTCCTCAGTGATTCTAAGGGACAAGATCCCAGGTTTGGAATAAAATTCTGCCTCCTTAAGATCATGTTTTCCATGAATTCAACTGTCACCAGATGGATCAGACTGAACAGTTTCAAACTTCGAGGAGACTCTTACCTTCTAAACAGGGTCGGCTGTTTTCAAGTAAAATCACTAAAAGGGAAGGAGAAAACTCGAAAGAGGTTCCTCCTGGCGCTCAGGTACGTGAACCACAATACTCCCCCAGTCCTCAAAGAGAGACCTGGAGAAGGAGACTTGCTGAAGCAAAGCCACAGGGTCTCTGAGGTTTCCCTGGCCCCTCGCCCCTGTCCTGCTTGGCTGATGTCAGCATCTCTCTGTGAGGTCACCACCTCCCCACCACCTTTGACCAATAGTCTGAGGTCCTGCAAAAGGCCTTTGTGATGTCACTGCCACACCCCTCCCTTGCTGGGCTAATGTCCTGCCCCTGGCCAGGCACTTTGGAGGTTTGAGCTACTCCCTGTGGATCACCCCACTCAAGGAGCATTCGTTCTAGGAAGCAAGCCGGCTAGACAGGAAAACATCGGACGCTGCTGCTCCCAATGCTACATTCAGTTCTAAAGAAATTTGTCGACTTTATTGCCAGAAGAGACCATTAGAGCATCTAATCTGACCCCTACATATCACAGGCCTCCTGTATGACACACTAGCTACTTTTGGGGTAAACACATTCCAGAAAGGCATCTAGTCTTCATGAAATGACGTCACGAGACGGAGAATCCACCACTTTCCTTGGTAACTTGTTCCTTTGGTGAATCATCCTCGCTGTTGAATATTTGTGCCTTAATTGTAATATGAATTTGTCTCTTTTCACCTTCGGACCCTGCGAGGTGGGAGTGTGCCAGACCTTGGGCTGCAGCCCAAGCCGGAACTTCTACATGACAATTAAACAGCCCCACAGCCTGAGCCGTGTGAGCCCAAGTCAGTGGTACGGGCCAGCCACCGGTGTGTAACAAGTTTGCGTGGAGAATTTGCGGCAAAACTGGGAACTGAACCCAGATTGTTTCAATTCTTGCCTCCCCTTAACCGCAAGCCCAGCGTGTGTGTGTACAGCATTGTTTTGGTCTGTGTTAGCCTTGTATTGGCTTCCAAGGGAGGCTGTGGAATTTCCTTCATTGGGGGTTTTTAAGACCAGGTTAGAGATACGCCAGTCTGCGAATGTCTAGGTATACTTGGTCCTGCATCAGCACAGCGGGCTGGAGTAGATGACTTCTCAAGATCCCTTCCAGGCCTACATTGAAATAATTCTCTTTGTGCTGCGTCATGTTCTACGCTGAGCTGTTTTGCATGGTGCCATTTGGAACTGTGACCGCACCATGTCGTGTAGCAGTTTTATGGTGAATTGTTTTGCCTCAGCTTGTTTTCCATTGTGTACTTTTGTCCTAGGATGTCATAGTTCGCATCGTGTTGCTTTCTTTTCCTTTGTATTGTCATTTTATGCTGTGGAGTGTAGGTTGTGTTTTTTTTCCCCCTGAATTTGCCTGACATTATGTTGTGGTGAGTTTTATTCTGTATGTTGTGTTTTTATATGTATATATTGCATAGCATCCTAGAAATGTAGGGCTAGATAGGACCTCAAGATGTCATCAAGTCCAGCTTTCTCTGCTGAGGCAGGACCAAGTATATGTAGATTATCTCTGACAGAGCATTGTCCTATTTGTTCTTAAAAACTTCCAGGGAAAGAGACTCCCCAGCCCCTTGTAAGACTGTTCCAGAGCTGAACTGCCTTAGCTCTGGGGACACCCACACAGATTTTAGTGGTGAGCAGCTCTGGAGAGAGAGGAGACCCCAGTGAGTGGGCAGTTGGATAAAGAGACTAAAGTTGGGAGGAGAAACATTGACGTGTCCAAGGTCACCCAGGCTGTCTGTGACCGAGCTAGAAATAGGTTCTAGTGCCACCGTACTGCTGTTTCTGAAGGTCTCTGCCACACTGCTGTTTTAGGCACTGGTGCAAACCCTTAGTATAGACAGAATTTACATTAGTGCACTCTGGCACTGGTGCACCATGTCCCAGTGTAAACGCTTCAGGCATTGTAACAGCATTGTAACAGCATTAACATGGAATCACAGACAGTCCTCTTGGGTCATCCCATATATCTCACCATGCAGGTGAGCTCACCTTTGTGACAGGTGGTCCCTTACTCCAGGGGTTCCCAATGTTTTCTTTCTGAGCCTCCCACCCCCACCCCCACACACGCTATAAAAACTCCACTGCCCATGTGGGCCACAATAACTGGTTTTCTGCATATAAAATCCAGGGCTGGCGTTAGAGGTAGCAAGCAGGGCAACTGCCTGCGGCCTCATGCCACAGGGGCCCCCGCAAAGCTACTTTGCTTAGGCTTTGGCTTCAGCCCTGGTGATGGGGCTCAGGGCCCTGGACTTCAGCCCCCTGCGCTGGGACTTCAGCTTTCTGCCCTGGGACTCAGTGAGTCTAATGCCGGCTTTGCTTGGCAGCCCCCTGAAAGCTGCTCACGGCCCCCCAGGGGGGCCCTGGTTGAGAACCACTGCCTTACAGCACGAATCACAGCAATGTTCAAGTTACTGCCAGTCCCGTCACTTCCTTAGGTCAATTAAATCTTAGATCTTCCAACAAAGACACTTGTAGCCAGTCCTGTCATAACCTGTATTAAGACTTATTTAAAAGGAAACGAGAGTTGTTAACAAAGTTAAAGCAGGTAATCCTATAGATGCAGATGAGTTGCAGTCTTAAATTTCAAAGGTAATAGAAGCTTCTGTAATAAGCAAGCTCTACATATTCTTTAGGACTAACCCAGGCTAAGCAGCTGGGGATCTCTTGCTTATGCCTAGAAACTTTGCCCCCCGCCGAGTCCAGGCAGCATACAGACAATCAGTTCCTTCTCTATGGGGTTTTTCATCCCCTTCCTACCATGTGCTCTGAGCAGGAAACTCAGCTAATGGGAAGTGAAGAGCACAACAACAGTCTTGTGTCCTTGTTAACATCCCATAATAGTCTCTCTGGTGTTGATGGACCTTTCCTGCCAGGCATTCTGTTGCCAATCAGCACTTCACATAGGTAAAGTCTCTCTCCTGTCTGGTGATTTACAGAGCCACAGAGGCTCACAATGCAACTAGTCAGATGTTAACTCAGGCAGCAACTTACAAGCATTCAATAAAGTCTAAACACAAAACACATTCTTATGTTCACAGTCTGTATGAGGAGTATCTACTCATTTCGACTCACTGGGGAGCCACAGAAAGAAACAAGGTGTGCTGAGGCAAGAAGGTCCAATCTCAGAGCCCCCAGGGTCACGCTTCCCAAAAGCTAAAACTAGGCCCAGCCCATGAAAGGGACACTCCCAGGAGAGACTGTATAAAGGCTGGAGCATCAAATAACTTAGTTAATCTGAGAGAGCTGCCTTGGGGACAATGACAATGACAGGGAGAAACCCCAGAGTGACTTCTTTGATTCTGCTCATCTCTGGCCTTTGGTTCATAGAATCACAGAACTGGAAGGGACCTTGAGAGGTAGCTAGTCCAGTCCCCTGCACTCAAGGCAGGATGAAGTATTATCTAGACCAGGAGTGGCCAACCTGAGCCTGAGAAAGAGCCAGAATTTACCAATATACATTGCTAAAGAATCATCAGCTCCCACCCCCTGCTCCCAGTGCCTCCCACCCATGGGAAGCCACACTAATCAGCACCCCCCACTGCTCGCACTCCCGATCAGCTGCTCATGCTATGCAAGACACTCGGGGCGGGGACGGGGGGGGGATGGAGCGTGGGCACTGCAGGCTCAGGGAAGGGGGTGGGAAGGGGTGGAGTGGGGGCAGGGCCTGTAGCTGAGTAGTGAGCACACCCAGCACATTGGAAAGTTGGTGCCTGTAGCACCAGCCCCGGCGTTGGTGCCTGTACAAGGAGCCGCATATTAAATTCTAAAGAGCCACATGTTGGCCACCCCTGATCTAGACCATCCCTGAGAGGTATTTGTCCAGCCTGCTCTTAAAAATCCCCAATGATGGAGATTCCACAACCTCCCTAGGCAATTTATTCCAGTGCTTAACCACCCTGACAGGGAGTTTTTCCTAATGTCCAACCTAAACCTTCCTTGCTGCAATTTAAGCCCATTGCTTCTTGTCCTGTCCTCAGAGGTTAAGAACAATGTTTCTCCTTCCTCCTTGAAATGAACTTTTATGTACTTGAAAGCTGATCATATCTTCTCCTGACTAAACAAACACAA
This sequence comes from Mauremys reevesii, assembly GCF_016161935.1. NCBI lineage: Eukaryota > Metazoa > Chordata > Testudines > Geoemydidae > Mauremys > Mauremys reevesii. The sequence continues at coordinate 17,826,755 of NC_052639.1, forward strand.
TTTTTTCAGTCTTCCCTCATAGGTGATGTTTTCTAGACCTTTAATCATTTTTATTGCTCTTCTCTGGACTTTCTCCAATTTTTCCACATCTTTCCTGAAATGTGGCACCCAGAACTGGACACATTACTCCAGTTGAGGCCTAATCAGTGCAGAGTAGAGCGGAAGAATTACTTCTCATGTCTTGCTTACAATACTCCTGCTAATACATCTCAGGATTATACTTGTGTTTTTTACAACAGTGTAAAACTGTTGACTCATATTTAGCTTGTGATCCACTGTGACTCCCAGATCCGTTTCTGCTGTGCTCCTTCCTAGGCAGTCATTTCCTGTCTTGTATGTGTGCAACTGATTGTTCCTTCCTAAGTGGACTACTTTGGATTTGTCCTCATTGAATTTCATCCTATATTCTCCAGTTTGTCCAGATCATTTTGAATTGTAATTCTAGCCTCCAAAGCACTTGCAGCCCCCCCCTCCCAGCTTGGTATCATCTACAAACTGTATAAGTGTAACAGAGAGACTCTGCTACTGGGATGGTTTCACTATGTCTAGGAGGGTTACACCCTGGTGGGAGGGGCTAGGCCTGTACTGGAATAAGGTCATTTTGTGCTACACAGTGTGGCAGAACCTAGAATGTCCATTACCAGGGAAAAATGCTGGGGGGAATTGACATGTGGAAAGGACAGAAACCCTATCTGAATTCTCTCACATTGCCCTTCTTGCCCTGGCAGGCTACAGAATAATGTCCACTTTTCACCCTAAATCATCCCCTCCTCCCAGTAGGAAGGAAACGGCTGCAATGGAGCTGGCTCAGGTAAGGGATTATCAGGGAGCTGGTGGTGGGTTCTGCTTGGAGGGAGAGGAGAAGTAAATGTATAGGAGGGTGGGAGCTGCTAGAGGTAGTGGGAGGCAGGAACTGTCTAGGGTGTGGAATGGGAGGGGAAAGGATGTGACAAACCTGCTGAGACTTGTGTACTCTAGGGTGTGATGGGCTGTCACCCTGGGGGTGCAGACTGGGGGGCTTCTGGGAAACACTGTCCCTCTAACCCTCAAACTGGGTTGGCCCTTCTCACACTGCCAGCCTCTCCAGGCCCTGTTATTACCCAACAGGACAGCAGGTGGCACCACGCATCCAACTAAGCTACCTGAGTGCTTTACCTAAGCCACTCAAAGACAGATAGAAGACAAAAGCCAATTTCCCAGCCATAAGTGGTAGCAAACAGATCAAAGCAGATTACTTAACAAATAACCAAAAACTCAAACTAAGCTTAACATACTATCTGGATAGAATTTGAATTAGCAGTTTCTCACCCTGACTGATGATACAAGCAGTCCACCAAGTTTCCATACACAAGCTAAAAATCCCTTTACCCTGGGACCAGCAGTTCCCCCAGTTCAGTCTTTCTTCCTCAGGTGTTTCCAGGAGTTCTCTTGTGTGGGGAATGAGGCCAAGAAATGATGTCACACTCCACCTTATGTAGCTTTTCCATATTGCGTGAACCATTTGTTCCAAACTTGTTTCCCAGTCCAGTTTGTGGAAAAATACAGGTACAAAAATGGAGTTCGTTGTCATGTGGTCTGCTCACATGCCCTTGCATGCCCTACTGAGTCATAGTAGCCATGGCTCATAGGCTAGCTGAAAAATTCACAAGAGGGCTAAGCTCTTCCACGGTCCATTGTCTTTCTTGATGAGCCATGAACACTGTCTGGCTTCTTTGTTGTACCTGAAAGGCTTGTTGTGAGTGTTACCCAGAGTAAACACATTTGAAATACAGATACAGAGTCAATATCCATAACTTCAGTTACGAACATGATACATGCACACAAATAGGACAGTCATATTCAGCAAATCATAACTTTTCCAATGACACTGAACATGACGCATCTTGCACAAAATGCAACATAATTATGTCCTAATCATTTTATAATCATACCACTATGCTGAATGTGTTGTGTAGTGTCAGGGCCTAATTTCAAGGCACAGGAGTTGGGAATGGAACTTCCATTCTTTGTGGAACAGGAAATAACCCTCCAGCCAGGGCTGGGAAAACTTCCCGGACTCCCAGTGCTGGAGCCTGAATCTTCTGACACTTCATTAGTTACCACGAACCCCAATCTTTGTGGCAACTGCAAACTTTATCAATGATGATTTTATATTCTCTTCCAGGTCATTGATAAGAATGTTAAATAGCACAGGGCCAAGAACCAATCCTTGTGGGAACCCCCTAGAAAGAAATCTACTCAAGCATGGTTCCCCATTTACAATCATAGTTTTTAATCTGTTTAATGTATGCTGTGTTTATTTTGTATCTTTCTAGTTTTCTAGTCAAAATATTGTGCTGAACCAAGTCATATGCCTTACAGAAGTCTAGGTAATGTTTTCACCTCTCAGCTCATCAATACTATTAGCTGCAACCAAACTTTTGATCTCACCCAATAAGGATATCCAGTTAGATTGATTGGATCTGTTGTCTCTGAACCTTTGTTAATTGGTACTAATTATATTACCCTCCTTTAGCTCTTTATTAATTAAATCCATATTCGCTGCTCTATTATCTTGCCCTGTATCGGACTAACACTCTTGTAATTAGCTGGGTCATCTCTTTTACACTTTTTAAATATTGGCACAGCATTAGCTTTTTTCCAGTCTTCTGGAATTTCCCCATTGGTCCAAGTCCTAATTAAAATCAACATTAACAGTCCTCCACCAGGTCTTTCAAAACTCTTAATAGAAGTTATCTGGACCTGCTTATTTAAACATGTCTAACTGTAATAGCTGCTGTTTAACATCTTCGTGAGTTATTGTTGGGATGGAAAGACTGTCGTTGTCAACGTCTTATATGATTAAATCATCTGTTTTTCTCCAACTCCAGGAGTGAAATATTTATTGAACACTTTTACCTCTTCTGTATTATTTTTGATAATTCTGCCATTTCCATCTAGTAATTTACCACTACCATTGTTAGGGATTAATTTTGTACTTAATATACTTTTTTAAAACTTCCTTCTTATTTTCATTAAGTGGTCATTGATTCCTGATAGCTTCCTTACCAATTTTCTACAATTCTGACTTTCTAACTTATATTCTTTACTGTTGACTTCCCCTTTCTTCCATATATTTTATTTGGAGATTCCTACCAGGGAGCCACCAGCAGGGTCCAGAGATAGCCCCATCTCCTATACCACGCCCTGGCTAGTAGCTATGTGATAAATGTGATGACTCTGCCTCTGTCTGTCAGCTGGGAGACACAAAGGTTCTCTCTTTCCACCCTCTAATGCCTCCTGGCTGCTCTAAGCAAGGTGGGGTGGGACTCTGTTAACATGTTCCTCCTGGAGCTTCCATTTACCTGGTGCTGCTGTTCCATGAATAGTGGGGTTGTGAGTGGGGCAGCAGGTACTGAGTGTTGGACTCTTGCTCTTTCAGGGGCCGGTGACCTCTGAGGAGGTGGCTGTGTATTTCACCAGGGAAGAGTGGGTTCTGCTGGACCCCACTCAGAGAGCCCTCTACAGGGATGTCATGCAGGAGAACTATGAGATGGTGGTCTTGCTGGGTAAGGAGTCCTGTCGCCTGGGTTATTAGAAGCTGTGGGATCTCTAAAGAACATGAGTAGTAATAACTGTATACCTTTATTCATCATACAAGTTTTGCAGGTTTCCTTGCCCCCCTTTTTTTGCCTTTTCTCCCACACGCTAGTATCATTTTTGGACATGTGCCTTTTTGGTGCCGTCAGTCATTTTAAAATTGGATTTAATATATCCTTATTGGCTATATTAATCACTGTAGCTTTCATGCCTTTTCCTCATTTTAAGAGGAAAATATGCCTCCTGTAGAATTCAAAATTGAGTAAATATGTGTATGACTCATGCATGGTTTGTGTGACAGTGAGATGAGCTCTTTTAGGAGAGCGTGTAATGTTGCCATTCAGGATCCCATGGGTGAAGGGATAAGAGAGCCGTGGGTGGGGGGGAGAAGGGGGAGTAGATAATTCTGGGGTGCCAGGACATGGGGAGGGTGTGTGCAGGGTTAGAGCTAAGAAGCAGCAGGGAGGTAGGAGGTAGTGAGAGATGAGGAGAAAATACAAGAAGCTCCCAAGGTGCCAGGAAGTGGTGCCGGCTGAGAGTAATGGGAAGAAGGGGAGGGGAGTGTGGAGGAAGGGCACCCGGGAAGTGGGCTGGGTGGGTCATTGGGAGGGAGGAGAGGTTTGGGAATCTAGAGGTGTGGGGGATCCCAGATCTTTAACCCTCAATCCCTACTGACACCTTGTTGCTTTAGAGCCTACACTCCAGTTTTATTTCTGTTCAGTTTCACTTCTTTTTACATTTCCCCCCCCAAAATATCATTATTTTAACATTTGACCTCCCTCTCCCACTCATAACCCCTCTCCCCATATAACCTCCCCATGTCTATGCTCAGTGACCCTGGCCACTGATCCTGAGTCCTTGCTGCATTCCTCCCTGTGACGATGCGGTTCTGGCGGGACCCAACGGAGAGTGCCAAATCAGGACCAATTGCTCAAACAGGGCAGTCACAGCCCTAGGCTGGGGTTTTTCCACCTCTAAGGCAAACCAAACCAGCCAGACAAAGAGGACTTTGGTTTCACCCCACTGGCTAACCACAAGTCACACAAGCAATTCCCTTAGACACTCCAGTCTCCCAGTATCACCACCAGTGCCACTCGTCCTGGGGATGAATGGTTATGAAAACCAACACCCCAATTAAAGAAAACGGTTCTCTCGATCCCAAAGGACCAAGCCCCAGACCCAGGTCAATATACACATCAGATCTTACCCACAAATCACACTGTTGCCAATCCTTTAGAATCTAAAATCTAAAGGTTTATTCATAAAGGAAAAAAGATAGAGATGAGAGCTAGAATTGGTTAAATGGAATCAATTACATTCAGTAATGGCAAAGTTCTTAGTTCAGGCTTGTAGCAGTGATGGCATAAACTGCAGGTTCAAATCAAGTCTCTGAAGTACATCCCCCGCTGGGATGGGTCATCAGTCCTTTGTGCAGAGCTTCAGTTTGTAGCAAAGTCCCTCCAGAGGTAAGAAGCAGGATTGTAGACCAGATGGAGATGAGGCATCAGCCTTAGATAGGCTTTTCCAGGTGTAAGAACCTCTTTGTCCTTACTGTGGAAAATTACAGCAAAATGGAGTCTGGAGTCACATGGTCCAGTCCCTGCATACTTTGCTGAGTCACAAGGCGTGTCTGCCTTCTCTCCATGGGTCAATTGTGTAGCTGATGGTCCTTAATGGGCCATCAAGCAAGCTGGGCAGAGCTAACACCAACTTGTCTGGGATGTTTCCCAGAAGCACAGCACCAACTTGAAATACAGACAGTATAGAGCCAATATACATAACTTCAACTAAAAATGACACATGCACACAGACAGCATAGTCATAACCAGCTACCCATAACCTGGTCTTAGACACCTTATATGACCCCCTTTACCTAAGATTTGGTGCCACTACAGGACCTTGGTTGCAAACCATGTTCTATATGGTCCCAGTTTATACCAATAACGTCACACTCCCTCCCATAGCAGGGCCGCTACCCAGACACAAATGGGCACTTTGTTGATGATGTCACTGGGTGGTTGTGTAGCCCGTACAATTGTTACACCTATAAGATTACATATTCCAAAGCCCTTCACATCACTCGGGCTTATCTCTATACACCCATACAGTCTCTTCCCCAGTGTTCCCTTCCCAGCTCTGATGCTGCAGAGCATTTACCCCCGTCCTCCTTCCCAGCCTTGCCTGTGTCCCTGTTCCCCCCACTTAATAAACATGATTCCAATTTCCCTTCCCCCTCCTGGTTGACCCCAGTTTATATAGTCATATTGCCAGCTACACCTAGCACGACTGATTGTACAGAAGAGAGAAACAATTAGAGAACCAGACAGATAAACAACAGAAAAGTGAGGGCCATAAAGATAGAACAATACAGAAATGAGAGTTTCGCAGTCAGAGCCATTGATAAGTGATTTCTTGCCAGACAGGATGCTGTCAAACTAAGTTTCTTTTATCCATCTTAAGATCTGTTTCTTTATCTGGTGGTGATGGGCATCATACAGACAGGATCGTCTTCCTAACAGCCTAATAGCACCTTATTTCAGTGTGACTGGTTTGGGATGAGAGGATGTGACCCTTCACTTCCCAGCTAATGGCTGCCCCTGCTGCTTAGCCAAAGTCCTTAGCCTAAGAAAAAGGCCTCAGCCTATCCTAGTGAGAGAAGACCCATACACAGGCAGACTGAGATTTTAAAGTGCTCTCAGATGAGCTCCAGACCAACAAGTATGCACAGTAATTATTCAGCCAGTATTTTAGGAGAACTGCAATGTTAGAGAGAATCATGAACTGCTCAGAGACAATTAATGCAGAGAAGCAGCAAAATCCATCAAACATATAAGTGGTTATGACTTATTTACTTGGTCTTAAAAGAGAACAACAAGGACCTGAGTCTGCTCCCTGTCAATAACCCCCTGCTCAGCCAATCAGGGTAGAGACTGAGGAGGGGAGGCTGAGGGGTCTCACCAGAGAGATAAAAGGATGGCCCAGGTCACTGGCGGGGATCACTGCCCCAGCACTACTGCAGCCCCTCAGTTTGGGGTGGACCTCCCAAAGTGAGAGCTGCCGAGCACTCCCCCGCAACACACACACACACACACACACACACACACACACACACACACACACCCTCTCCTGGGGTTAGGAGGGGAACAGGAGAAAGGAGAAAAGAAGCAAGAGAGGAAGAGAAAGGAGGGATGGATGGAGGTAAAGGTGAAACAAAAAGGACAAACCCTAATGTCCTCAGTGATTCTAAGGGACAAGATCCCAGGTTTGGAATAAAATTCTGCCTCCTTAAGATCATGTTTTCCATGAATTCAACTGTCACCAGATGGATCAGACTGAACAGTTTCAAACCTCGAGGAGGCTCTAACCCTCTAAACAGGGTCGGCTGTTTTCAAGTAAAATCACTAAAAGGGAAGGAGAAAACTCGAAAGAGGTTCCTCCTGGCGCTCAGGTACGTGAACCGCAATATTCCCCCAGTCCTCAAAGAGAGACCTGGAGAAGGAGACTTGCTGAAGCAAAGCCACAGGGTCTCTGAGGTTTCCCTGGTCCCTCGCCCCTGTCCTGCCTGGCTGATGTCAGCATCTCTCTGTGAGGTCACCACCTCCCCACCACCTTTGGCCAATAGTCTGAGCCCCTGCAAAAGGCCTTTGTGATGTCACTGCCAGACCCCTCCCTTGCTGGGCTAATGTCCTGCCCCTGGCCAGGCACTTTGAAGGTTTGAGCTACTCCCTGTGGATCACCCCAGTCAAGGAGCGTTCGTTCTAGGAACCAAGCCGGATAGACAGGAAAACATCAGACGCTGCTGCTCCCAATGCTACATTCAGTTTTAAAGAAATTAGTCAACTTTATTGCCAGAAGAGACCATTAGAGCATCTAATCTGACACCTGCATATCACAGGCCTCCTGTATGACACACTAGCTACTTTTGGGGTAAACACATTCAAGAAAGGCATCTAGTCTTCATGAAATGACGTCACGAGACGGAGAATCCACCACTTTCCTTGGTAGCTTGTTCCTGTGGTGAATCATCCTCGCTGTTGAATATTTGTGCCTTAATTGTAATATGAATTTGTCTCTTTCCACCTTCCCGCCATTGGGTTTTTTATGCCTTTGTCTGCTACATTAAAGAGCCCTTTCATAGCCAATCTTTTCTCTCCAGTAAGGCACTTCAACATTTCAATGAAGTGACCTTTCAATCTTCTTTTGAGAAGCTAAACTGGTTGAGCTCTTTCAATAGCTCACTAGAAGGCATTTTTCTCCAGCCCTCAGAACATTTGGTGGCTCTTTGCTGCCTCAACTCCAATTTCACACCATCTTTTCAAATGAGGACACCAAAACTGGAAGCAGTATTCCAGTATCAGTCTCACTGATACCATGTCACCTCCTGTGACGTTATTGACATAATCTGTAACTGTATAGATCACCGTTGCCACCACTGTTCTATATTTGCAGCCAATATTGTATAAAGGTGGTCACATAAAGGGTCTATGGAGAGGTTATGATTGGCTGATTATAATTATGCTATCTCTAGATATGTATCATTTTTGTAGTTGACATTATGAATATTGGCTCTATGCTGCCTGTATTTCCAACTTGTGCTATGCTTCTGGGGAACACCCCAGCCAGACAAATTGGTGTCAGCTCTGCCTAGCCTGCTTGATGGCCCATTAAGGACCATCAGCTACACAATTGACCCATTTAGCGAAGGCAGATATGCCTTGTGGCTCAGCAAGGTGTGCAGGGACCTGCCTATGGACAGAACTCTAAGGTTTTTCGATGTCACGTGCTGGATAGAGTGTCCTTGGGACAAAGAAAGGAAAGACCACATGGCAAGAGACTATAAAAGACTGATGCCTCATCTCCATCTTGTCTTAAGTCCTGCTTCCTACCTCTGGAGGGACTTGCTACAAACTGAAGCTCTGTACAAAGGACTGAATGGCCCATCCCAGTTGTGGATGTACTCCAGAGACTTGATTTGAACCTGTAGTTTATTCCATCACTGCTACAAGCGTGAACCAAGAACAAATTACAGCATGGTTTTACGAAAGGTAGATCGTGCCAAACCAACCTGATCTCCTTCTTTGAGAAAGTAACAGATTTTTTAGACAAGGGAAATGCGGTGGATCTAATATATCTTGATTTCAGTAAGGCAGTTGATACGGTACCGCATGGGGAATTACTGGTTAAATTGGAAAAGATTGGTATTGAAATGAAAATCCAGAGGTGGATAAGGAGCTGGTTAAAGGGGAGACTGCAGAGGGTCGTATTGAAGGGTGAACTGTCGGGTTGGAGGGGGGTTACCAGTGGAGTTCCTCAAGGTTCGGTTTTGGGTCCGATTTTATTCAATCTATTTATCGCTGACCTCGGAACCAAAAGTAGGAGTGGGCTGATAAAGTTTGCGGATGACACAAAGTTGGGAGGTATTGCCAATTCGGAAAAGGATCGGGATATCCTCCAGGGAGATTTGGATGACCTTGTAAACTGGAGTATTAGTAACAGGATGAAATACAATTGTGAAAAGTGTAAGGTTATTCATTTAGGGATGACTAACAAGAACTTTAGTTATAAGCTGGGGACGCACCAGTTGGAAGTAACGGAGGAGGAGAAGGACCTAGGAGTCCTGGTTGATCGTAGGATGACTATGAGTAGGCAATGTGATGTGGCCGTTAAAAAAGCTAATGCAGTCTTGGGATGCATTAGGCGAGGTATTTCTAGTAGAGATAAGGAGGTGCTAGTCCCGTTATATAAGGTGTTGGTGAGACCTCATTTGGAGTATTGTGTGCAGTTTTGGTCTCCCATGTTTAAGAAGGATGAATTCAAACTGGAACGGGTACAAAGAAGGGCCACTAGAATGATCCGAGGAATGGAAAGCCTGTCGTACAAAAGGAGACTTGAGGAGCTCGGTTTATTTTCCTTAACCAAAAGAAGGATAAGAGGAGATATGATTGCACTCTTTAAATATATCAGAGGGATAAATACCAGGGAAGGAGAGGAATTATTTCAACTCAGTGCTAATGTGGACATGAGGACAAACGGATATAAATTGTCAGTCAGGAAATTTAGGCTTGAAATTAGACGAAGGTTTCTAACCATCAGAGGAGTGCAATTCTGGAACAGCCTGCCGAAGGAAACAGTGGGGGCGAAGGACCTCCATGACTTTAAGATTAAGCTAGATAAGTTTATGGAGGAGATGGTATGATAGGATAACGGGCTTAGTCAATAGGTCAATTAAGTGACACACTGGTAATTAGTACAATGGGTCAATGATAGGATATTGTTAGCCTTTTTCCAGAGGGTATGGCTGGAGAGTCTTGGCCGCATGCTCGGGGTTGACCTGACCGCCATATTTGGGGTCAGGAAGGAATTTTCCTCCAGGGTAGATTGGCAGTGGCCCTGGAGGTTTTTCGCCTTCCTCCGAAGCATGGGGCAGGGGTCGCTTGCTTAAGGAGTGGGTGGATCGGCTTCTGTGGCCTGCATCTTGCAGGAGGTCAGACTAGATGATCATAATGGTCCCTTCTGATCTTGAATTCTATGATTCTATGATTCTATGAACTTTGCCAAAGTACAAGTTTTGCCCAGGGCACCATTTCCCCTAACGCTGGTCCTTGGTAACATTTCTTGATGGGGGGGGGGAGAGGAGAGAGACGAGGCGTTTTCTCTCTGTTTCTTTCCTCTCCATTTTCTGCTCCTTCCTTCAATTCCAGAAACCTCCCTTGTGTTTCAGACTGTGCAGTGACACCCTCCCCACCCCAGGACTATGGAGCCTTTGGAGCAGAAAGATCCTAGGAGCTAAGGATGAAGCCAGGGGTGAGTAGCTGGCAGGAAGGAGTCCTAGCAACTCTTCTGGGAGTGCAGGGGAGGAATGACTCCCCCTTCTCTACATTCTCCCCATGGGGCTCTAGGGAGCAGGTAAGATTGTCTGATAAATTCCATCCAACATTCCCCTTTGATCCAAGCCGAGAGACATCTCAGCTCTGCACGATCCCCTTGGCAGCACCAAACAAGGGATGTTTTCCACTGCCCAGGAGACCCAGCCAGGGACTGATGTGCTGGAGATATGTTGGGAAAAGGGACTGTCTGAATTGCCAAGGCAGGAAGCAAACAATCTACAGCAACATCATTAACCACAAACCATGCTCCAGCCAAAAGGGAAATGGGCAGGAATTCTTGCTGTTCAGCCATGGCCACACATACAGAGCTGCACAGCAGTAAGGGTGCTGGGCAAGCTGGTCTGAGCGAACAATTGGAAATGATCCTTCAGTGAGAACAGAACCAGAGTGTAGACAGGCCCCAGTGTTAACTGGTTGAGGCTGAGGCTTTAGGAAGCTGGCCTACAATACTATAGGGATCTTTCTGTGGAGGTTTGATTCTTGCCAGCTAGGGGAAGCTGGTGTGTGGTGTCTTTGTGGCTGCACTTTCAGTGATGCAGGTTTCTCTATCCCATTGTTCCAGGGTCATCCTACTAGACTGCCAGCTGCTTTTCAGCTGCAGTGTGGAGACTGTTTGTGTGTGTGGAGAGACAGTGTGTGTGTGTGTTGGGGAAGAGTGAGTGTGTTGTGGTAGGTAGGAGCGGATCATTATTATCCCTACTTGAAAGAGGGAGACGCTCAGGCTGAGAAAGGAGAACTGACTTGTCTTAGGTCACACAGCCAGTCATTGGCAGAATTGGGAATAGGACCCCAGAGCCCTGATTTTCATATTAACCATCAGATCTTGAATTTCATACATTGAATGACCTCAATAAAGTGCTCTCAGATGAGCTCCAGAGGAACAAGTATGCACAGTAATTATTCAGCCAGTGTTTTAGGAGAACTGCAATGTTAGAGAGAATCATGAACTGCTCAGAGACAATTAATGCAGAGAAGCAGCAAAATCCATCAAACATATAAGTGGTTATGACTTATTTACTTGGTCTTAAAAGAGAACAAAAAGGCCTTGAGTCTCCTCCCTGTTAATAACCCCCTGCTCAGCCAATCAGCGTAGAGACTAAGGAGGGGAGGCTGAGGGGTCTCACCAGAGAGCTAAAAGGATGGCCGAGGTCACTGGCGGGGATCACTGCCTCAGCACTACTGCAGCTCCACAGTTTTGGGTGGACCTCCCACAGTGAGAGCTGCCGAGCACTCCCCCGCAACACACACACACACCTCCTGGTGTTGGGAGGGGAACAGAAGAAAGGACAAAAGAAGCAAGGGAGGAAGAGAAAGGAGGAAGGGATGGATGGAGGAAAAGTTGAAACAAAAAGGACAAACCCTAATGTCCCCAGTGATTCTAAGGGACAAAATCCCAGGTGTGGAATAAAATTCTGCCTCCTTAAGATCATGTTTTCCATGAATTCAACTGTCACCAGAATGATCAGACCGAACAGTTTCAAACCTCGAGGAGGCTCTAACCCTCTAAACAGGGACATCTGTTTTCTAGTAAAATCACTAAAAGGAAGGAGAAAACTCAAAAGAGGTTCCTCCTGGCGCTCACGTCCGTGAACCCGAATACTCTCAGTCCTCAAAGAGAGACCTGGAGAAGGAGACTTGCTGAAGCAAAGCCACAGGGTCTCTGAGGTTTCCTGGCCCCTCGCCCTGTCCTGCCTGGCTGATGTCAGCATCTCTCTGTGAGGTCACCACCTCCCCACCACCTTTGGCCAATAGTCTGAGGTCCTGCAAAAGGCCTTTGTGATGTCACTGCCACACCCCTCCCTTGCTGGGCTAATGTCCTGCCCCTGGCCAGGCACTTTGGAGGTTTGAGCTACTCCCTGTGGATCACCCCACTCAAGGAGCGCTCATTCTAGGAAGCAAGCCAGCTAGACAGTAAAACATCAGACGCTGCTCGCAATGCTACACTTAGTTTTTCAGAAATTAGTTGACTTTATGGCCAGAAGAGACCATTAGAGCATCTAATCTGACCCCTGCATATCACAGGCCTCCTGTATGACACAAGAGCTACTTTGGGGGTAAACACATTCCAGAAAGGCATCTAGTCTTCATGAAATGACATCACGAGATGGAGAATGCACCAATTTCCTTGTTAGCTTGTTCCTGTGGTGAATGATCCTCACTGTTGAATATTTGTGCCTTAATTGTAATATGAATTTGTCTCTTTTCACCTTCCAGCCATTGGGTTTTTTAATGCCTTTCTCTGCTACATTAAAGAACCCTTTAATAGCCAATCTTTTCTCTCCATTAAGGCACTTCAACGTTTCAATGAAGTCACCTTTCAATCTTCATTTGAGAAGCTAAACAGGTTGAGCTCTTTCAATAGCTCACTAGAAGGCATTTTTCTCCAGCCCTCAGAATATTTGGTGGCTCTTTGCTGCCTCAACTCCAATTTCACACCATCTTTTTCAAATGAGGACACCAAAACTGGAGGCAGTATTCCAGTATCAGTCTCACTGATACCATGTCACCTCCTGTGACGTTCTTGACATAATCTGTAACTGTATAGATCACCGTTTCACCACTGTTCTATATTTGCAGCCAATATTGTATAAAGGTGGTCACATAAAGGGTCTATGGAGAGGTTATGATTGGCTGATTATAATTATGCTATCTCTAGATATGTATCATTTTTGTAGTTGACATTATAAATATTGGCTCTATGATGCCTGTATTTCAAACTTGTGCTATGCTTCTGGGGAACACCCCAGCCAGACAAATTGGTGTCAGCTCTGCCTAGCCTGCTTGATGGCCCATTAAGGACCATCAGCTATACAATTGACCCATTGAGAGAAGGCAGATATGCCTTGTGGCTCAGCAAGGTGTGCAGGGACCTGCCTATGGACAGAACTCTAAGGTTTTTCTATGTCGCGTGCTGGATAGAGTGTCCTTGGGACAAAGAAAGCAAAGACCACATGGCAAGAGACTATAAAAGACTGATGCCTCATCTCCATCTTGTCTTCAGTCCTGCTTCCTACCTCTGGAGGGACTTGGCTACAAACTGAAGCTCTGTACAAAGGACTGAATGGCCCATCCTAGTTGTGGATGTACTCCAGAGACTTGATTTGAACCTGCAATTTATTCCATCACTGCTACAAGCCTGAACCAAGAACTTTGCCAAAGTACAAGTTTTGCCCAGGGCTCCGTTTCCCCTAACGCTGGTCCTTGGTAACACCCTGCCCGGCCCCGCGTTCCTCCCCGGCCGCCCGGCTCGGGCTCGGGCTCGGGCACCCTGCGCGGCCCCGCCTCCTCCCGGCCGCCCGGCTCGGGGTCGGGCTCCGGCGCCCTGGCCGGCCCCGCGTTCCTCCCCGGCCGCCCGGCTCAGGCTCGGGCTCCCGCTGCGGCGCCCTGGCTGGCCCCGCGTCCCTCCCCGGCCACCTGGCTCGGGCTCGGGCTCCAGCCGCGGCGCCCTGCCCGGCCCCGCAGCCCTCCCCGACCGCCGCAGCCCGGCTCCGGGCACGGGGGCAGGAATCGCGACCGATACTTACCCAGATGCTGGGGTCCGGGCGCAGTGGCGGCCTTGGCTGCCCGGCCCGGCCCGGCCCGGGCTCTGGCAGTGTTGGAGGTGGTGGGAGGATACTGGATCCTTATAAATGGAGAGCCTGCTCTTCCTTTCAGCAGCACAGACCTGGGTTGACTGTCCTGTGATAAATCAGTCATTCTTTCTCATTCTATGAGCAGAACACAGCAGATGACAGCCTGTTGCTTATTCAGCTTACAGCAAAGGGGGACACAGGTCGCTTCAATTCCCAGACTCTGCCTCTCATTCATCTACCCAGTTGGGTGTGTGAAAGCTAAATGAGCTGGTATTCCAAACTCCCAGAAAGGCAGTGGAGGAAAAGAAAGTGACCCTTTATAGGCAGCTCAGTTCAGTCCTCGCTGCTGAAGGCAGTACTAATGAAGTGACTTGCACACAGAGAGTCAAAGCAAGGGCTTGGTTAAGGGCAGCTTCACCCCAGATTCCCCCTGAAGTTATGTAGGAGGGAAACAAGTGAAGGGTTTTAACACAGTGGGCAGTACCAGACAGCAGGCCACTGTGGGATTAGGGGACGTGAGTGCAGGAGTGAGGAGGTCATAAACAGAGCCAGCAAAGAGTTGATTAACACAGGATAAATTAGTCCAAATTTGCGAAATATATCCCCAAAATGTACAAATGAGCCTGTGAAATCCAGAGACCACGTTTCTGTGGCACTCTCCTTTAGAACTCTTGACAGACACCATTCCCATCTCCTTTGGGCTTTTTTGGTATAAATGTGTGGCTCAGGAAACGCAAGGAGCCAAGTGCAGGACTGAGGTTCAGTCTCTCTGTTGGCCCTGGATATGATGCTTTGGGAGGTGTAAGAGGCTAGGGAGACTGTAATAGGCAGGAGAAGATTAGGGGAGATTAGTCTGAGTGAAAAGGAGAGGAAAGGACGGGGCTGGCTTATCAGTACCAAATTATTCTCTGATTTTCAATTTAGTACCATGCACATTCTTCTCAGTTACAACAGACACACTGAATAAACTATGCAAATACACAATAGCTGCATGGACACGAGGTTCTCCTTTGAATTTTATGTATAAAAGGAAGTTACGATCAATGACATGGCTGGAGAAACTTGTCCTCCTAAAACAAAGGAAAGGTCTGCTCCATTTTTTCCTGACACAGGAACAGAACATACTACCAGCTCAGCCCCCTCCCACCCTCCACCCGAATCTTACCACTGATCTGCGGATCAAAGACAGCCTGCTTTTTGCTTTGTTCTCAGCAAACTCCAGGCTGTTGATGTCCGTGAGACGAGCCCTGTATTTATTCATCTGCTCTACGACAATCAACTCCACACAGCTGCAAAAAGGAAAAAAGAAAGTGGTAAAACGGGAGGATAAAACTCTGGCTGTGTTTGAGCTGGCCATGTCGCCTAAGTGCTGCGCCAATTCTCTTGCTTCGTGGGCTGGAAACGAACAGTGTGGTTGAAATGCCCAAAATGGTACTAGGCAGGGGAGCTAAACTAGAGGACTAAAGGGAGGGCTCCCCAAGGGCTCCATCAGGGAAACAGGTCCTTCCCCTGGAAAGGCAAATACCCACCAAGGTTAGGAAAGCACAGCATGTTCAAATGAAAGGCTGAAAGAATGGCCATTTCGGATATGCTGCGCTATCTAGCTATATCTATTTGTAGACACACACACTTGTGCTTGTTTGCATCCAAGCTGGACAGGCAGTCGCAGGGCAATGACAGTGATTAGGTGTCTGGGGCAGATATTTTGTTTAATACCATCAGTATTGTTTTCTGGAAGAAATCCTTTTAGAGCAGTAATGATACAAGGCGGCGTATATAAGTCAAGTTACAAAGAGACTTCTTCTTACAAGGAACCTTTAGAAGAGTGATTCAAAGTAATTTTCACATCTGTAGGCAGAAGAATTGCTTCTAGGAGAGATTTGAAGGCCAGGCAGGTTCATGTAGTCTGGTCTCCTGCATAGAATTTCATCAAATGATTCCTGCATCCACTATCCATCCTAGGTACTTATCTAACCCCAGTGCCCTATTATCTGAGCTTCTCACAATCTAACATGTTTATTCTTAAAATTCCAGTTGAAGTCAAAAACATCCCCGAGGGGCTCCATTACAAACCCTTCCCACCCACTGGATGATGATTCCCTATTTACAATTACTTTGGAGATATCAATTAGCCAATTTTCAATCCATTTAATATTTGCTGCACTGAATCTGTATAGTGTTAATTTTTTAATCAGGATGACCCAACTGGAATCTAAGTCAACGATGTCAACGTGGTTACCTCTGCCAACCAAACCTGGCATCCAATCAATTTTGACAAGACCTATTTTCCATAAAAAACTGTGTTGACTGGCACTAATTACACTGCCATCCTTCAATTCTTTACTGATTACCTTCCACGTCAGCTTTCCCATGATTTTGCCTGAGACTGATATTGAGCTAACTGGCCTGTAGTTACCCAGATCATCCTGTTAATCCTTTTAGATACTGGCACATTAGCTTTTGTACAGTCCTCTGGAACTTCCCCATTACTCCAGGATTTGTTAAATATCAACATCAATGGCGGAGAGAGCTCACTGTCCCGTTCTTTAAAAACTCCTGGGTGCAGGTTATCCAATCCTGCAGTTTTTAAAAGGTTTAACTTTAGCAGCTGCTAGTTACTGATAGAATAGACAGTATTTCATTAAGGCAATTCATTTGCAAACCAGTGATGTGTTTGTAGCTGTCATTCTACAGCACATTAAAGTGCATTACTCAGTGATCATTTGACTGTCCTGACATGACCTCATTACAGGATTTACCCTGGAAGTTGTAATGCTATATTCTTACGTGGTTGTTTTACTGATGTCCTGAACGCTCTGCAGTGGGTCAGTTGTGTCAGGACAGCGGAGAATACAGGGAGCAAACACAATGGCCAGGGCATTAGCTGACATTCGATTGGTCTCTTCCTGCAGGGCAATCCTAAACAATAAACAACAAAGCAGCAAGGGTTAAAGGTAGCTCCAATTCACATAACACTGGCAGGAAATACCCCTGTAGAGAAACAGAAAGAGGACAAAATACAAATTCAGAGCAGGGCAGGGAGAGGAGGGCTGTACATGCACATGAGATCTGGAGGTCATTGCCAGGGGAAGATTTTCCACAATATTATATAGCTTTGAAGTGAAGAGCTTCAATTTGTTGTATCTGGTAAAGAACTAGACCAACAGGATGTAAATATTATACCAGACAAGGGCAAAAAGGTAAGACAATGGATACTGAGTGAACCACGCAACATGCCATGACACTCTTTAGGAAATCTTTTGTTTTGACCTACTTAACCTATTTTCCAAAAAGGAATAGATACAGTGCATATTTATTACAGTAGCAAGCTATGCCTTAGAAACAGAGCACAGATGTGTCTAAATGCATGTAGATGGCAGGAAACTTCGCAGATTGTAACACAGTGACTATAGCCTGAACTAGATATTGTCTAAGCTCATGCAAAAGCATCACACATGATCCCTAGACCCTCAATGTTCAAACTAAAGGGTGCAATACATGGCAGTACTGTGATCCACTGCAATCTTACTGCACTCCTCAGTGGGTTAGGTCTATGGCTAGTGATGAGCTGGCAAAATCATAACAACCGGTTCCCTCCTCACCCCAGGAGGAATCATGCCTCCCCGACCCAGGGACCCCTGCCCCGTCCACCCCCCTCCCTGTTCCCTACCCTCTAACACCTCCCAAACCCTAGCCACTCCCCCACCCCGAACTCCCAGCCCCGACCCGGGAGGGACGTGGGGCCAGCCAGGCGCAGCAGCGGGAGCCCGAGCCCGAGCCGGGCGGCCGGGAGGAACGCGGGCGGGCAGGGTGCCCGAGCCCGAGCCGGGCGGCCGGGAGGAACGTGGGGCCGGCCAGGGTGCCGCGGCTGGAGCCGAGCCGGAGCCCGAGCCGGGCGGCCGGGGAGGAACGTGGGGCCGGGCCGGGCGCTCGAGCCCGAGCCTGAGCCAGGCAGCCGGGGAGGAACGCGGGGCCGGAGGGGGGGGGTGCCGCGGCCGGGACCTGCTGGCCGTGGAGGGTCGGGGCCGGGCGGGGACCCGGGGACAGGGGGGGCCGTGGTCAGGGACGGGGCTGGAGACCGGCGGGGGCACACGGCCCCTCCTGGTTTCCTACCTCAGCGTCGTCTTCCTGGACCGGGGAAGCCTGCTTGCTTCTCAGCCCTCCCAGGCTTCCCGCGCTAACAGCTGATTCACGGGAAGCAGGGTGGGAGGAGAAGCAAGAAGGAGCATTCATGGCAGGAGGTGGAGGCAGAGCTGAGGTGAGCCGGGCCGGGCAGCAGGGAGCACTTGTTAAATTTAAATGCCCTTTTAGAACCAGTTTGTCCCACTGGGAACGACCGGTTCTAAAAGGGCTTCTAAATTTAACAACCGGTTCGCGCGATCCGGTGCGAACCGGCTGCAGCTCACCCCTGTCTATGGCATGGAACCATGTGTTTGTAACCAGCTGAGACCTACAGTGGTTGTCTTCTCAGCAAGTCTGAAACATTTGTTGCTATTACGAAAGAAGAACATTATTGGCATTAGCTGTCAATGAGAGCATTGTCTGGAAAAAGAGCCCTTGGGTCCAGAGCGTTAAAGCCATTTCAGAATTTAAAGCACTCCCTTGCAAAGTTTCACTCCTTTTCCCCGACAAAAGTACTTGGATCACATAGGCCCGTGTTCAGGTACTCTTACTCACGGAGAACAGTACCTTGTTCCAGTGGAACTACTCATGGAGTACGGTGGTACTCATGGGGAGTAAGTGTATCAGAATCAGGCCCCTAGTGAGGAAGGAGAAGAGAAAGAGTGGCTGCAGTATGACGATCCCACGCTGTGGTCTGCCATTACCTCACAAGGTGAAAGATGAGGCGTTCCAGGGTACTGAGGTGGGTGCGAGAGAGCTGATCAATGACAGAGTACACGCCTCGGATGGTCTCCTTCCTCTCCTGCAGGCCTGGAGAGAGCACACACAGTTACACATATTACAGGCAACTTCCCATGCTGTCTTCTGCCATCTTTACTTGTGAAGGTGGTGTGAATGGCCCAGTACAGGGAGCTGTGCAGGAGGCTAGTGCACAGAGACAGGGATGACAACTCCCTCCTCTCCCTGCCTATACAAGCAGGCCCCTTTGCAGGTCCTCGGGTAGCAGTATCCTATGCAAAAACATGAGCATAAGACACTGATTTCTTTTAAACAGATTCCAAAAGAGTTGGGAGCTGAATAATAACTATGTCTCCTGGGGCACGTCTATGCTGCACACTCTGCTCTGCTCACCATCAAAATCATATGCTACATACCACTCTAGCACGGGCAGAAATAGCAATGTAGATGGCGAGGCACTGCTTAGGTGAGTAAAGACATGCATGAAGGCTGTGGGGATATACCCTACACACACTGCTTAATTTGTAACGAAAGAGGTGCCGGGGCTCAAGCTTTTTTTTTTTTTTTAAACTTTCACACAGCAAGCCCAGTGGTACCAGGGCTCTGAACGGCAAAGGCTTTGACTACTATAACAGTGTAAGGGATTAGTTTGTGTCACAGTGCTGTCTGTGGCTACATGGCACAGTGAAAAGCAGGCTGTGTCCACATTGCAGTGCCTACCTACACGTCAGTGAAAGGCTCTGGCAGAAGGAGGCTGCAAGGAAAGACTTCAACAGCAGAGAGCTGCTGGAGCAGATGTGCCGGAGCTCAGCCCTGGCAAGCCTTGGCACAAATTAAGCATCACCTACGTGGCTCCCACCTACACTGCCTATTTTTAGCAGTGTCATCACCCCCGATGGCGTCTTTCCCTGTTGCAGGAAAGACCCCGGCAGTGGGAAAAGGCTCTAAGAGGGAGGCAGATGGGAGAGGCTCCAGCACTGTCTTGCCAGTTACGTCATAAAAGATGACAGATCACCAAAATGACTTTTTGGATTCAAACACTCCATACAATTGGCGCTTGTACAATCGTACAAGCACACAATCTACTTGCTTGCTGCTTGTCATGACAATGGTGATGATAAAACTAAAGTAAAAAAAGACTGCTTGTTCTGGGCAAGCAGAAACTGGGTTTGGTATCTGCAGCTAATTGTACCTTCCCTGTCTTGGGTTTTGTGTGTGATTGTATAGGATTTGGATGGACCTTCCTTACCCATAGCTCGCAGAAATTCCTCGTAGAGTTCGAAGGTCATGAGGGGATTGGGCAAATCTCTCAGCCACGGTTTGAACACACTGGCAATGACATGAATATTGTAGTCATCTAGATTCACATTGTCAATATCTGTTCACCGAGGCAAGTGAGTGGAGGGAGTGGAAAAGAAACCAAAGAAAAAGTAAATGATCAGTTTTGATCCAGTAAACAAGCCAGTGTTTTCCTGTCAGTCCTAGCACTGGCGATGACCTAACCACTGCTGTTGGACCAACTTCTGTGGGTGAGAGAGGTCCTGAGGAAGAGCTCTGTGTAGCTTGAAAGCTTGTCTCTTGCCAACAGACGTCAGTCCTACAGAAGCTATTACCTCACTCACCGTCTCTCCACTATCATGGGTGTGGTCAGATGTTCGGCTGCCTGTGTGTGTTCCCTCTGTGTGCCACCCCAGCCTGGCACAGACAACTGACATGGCACACCTCGAGCGAACCGCCCAATGACCACAAGATCCATTAAGGCATGAAGGCACCCAGCCAGGCTTATTTTGATGAAGCACAGTACTAGTATCCTGCACTAATACATGTATACCCATAACAATGGACCAGCTCAGCAAATGGCGGGACTTTCCGTTCCTCCCTAGGCTAGATAAAGACACTGCCCCAAGATACATTTTTATACAGAGATACAAACAAGTTACATATTGCTCCTCTGATAGTTGACATCCTCTGATATCACAACCCACCACCTTGTACATTTCTATCCATCATATTGTCATCCTGACCATATCTTTAGGCAGGGTCAATAGGTTCCTGTTGTCTTTGGGGAATGTGTTTGTACCATTCTTGGTATGGGGTGTTCTGGTACCACCCTTCTGGAATGTGTCTGTGTGTGTGTGTTTTGTGCTTAGCACTCAGCAACGTGTGTTTCTGCAATATCAGCCCTGTTCTTGCCAGATTCTGTGAGAAGGGCCTGCCTCTAGCTCACAGCCGGATTTTGTTTTATATCAGCAAAGTTTTGACCGCTACTTTAGCCCAGCCCTCAGGCCTCTGATACAAGGGCTTATGTCTCAGGCTCTTCTACAGTGAGCAGAGCTACAACAACACTGCATAGAAAAACAGGTATCAATACTGTAGCAACCTCAGATCACACAGTGCACAACCTTGGCACCTACTTTTTTAATATGACCATGTTAAAATTCTTGTCGTGAAAGGAGCCAGTTTTCCAGGGGTGAAAGTCTTTAGAGAGAGTTTGTAAAGCACTTTGGAAGTCTAGGTGATGTTGATAAATATGAAGCCTGGCTAATGAAGCTTTTTCTCCCAATTTCTTTTTTGCACACTTGTGCACAAGAGGAGGAATAAAACAAGGAAGAATTAAACAGTTCCACAAGACAGGAGGGCTCTAACACAGTGCAGACTTTTGGTGAAGGCTGGTATTAGAGAAATGTCTGTAGTTTCATGGTACCAAAAGCCAGAGTCTACGGTGGGGAAGGGAAAACGGTTCCTTTGCTCTGGCCCCTTTAGATGACATGAATTCCTGTTCACAGAGGTTCTCGGCTGTCCCTTTGCTCCCCTCTGAGACTCTCTCTTTTCATCTTACCTGTATCAAGACCCTGTCGGAGCTCCTTTATCTTATTGGTTGAGCCTGCCTTCCTGTAAATGCCCTCGGTGTACAATCCATGCATTTCAATGTAGTTTATGAGCTTCTCCACCACCAGTGGCACCGCTCGCTCCTCATTGGTCAGTCAGGAGAGCTCAACCCCAAACTGCCGTGACGAAAGCTCGGGATCATACTGATGTGGAGAAAGAGATTGATTTCTTAATTCCTTTTCAAAGGTCTCAATGCAATGCTGCTCACAGCGTGGTAAACCTAGGGATGTCTTGAGACTGAATCTCTCAATGTATGCAATGTAATTTGACTGTCGTTCAAGATGCAGTTCACATTTTTAAACAAAGTTAACTGGATTATTTGCAAATTAATCTAGTAAATCTAACTGAGCACAAGGGAAGAGAGGAAAGGTCTGTACACTGCCCTGCAAATCCAATCTTTCCTAAGAGCTTTCTTGGTCATTGTAACTATCCCTGTGTTCACTCTGCTATGTCTGCAGCACTGCACATTGCTACAAAGACTAACAAATGTTCATAGTTAAGGCTTGCAACAGGACTGTGCTCAGAAAAATGGCTCTGTAAAATGGCCCACCGGTACTCTCCTTGGGTCTTCAGAGTCATCATTTGCTTCATGTACTGACATTTTTACTGTAGAGCCAACACAGCTGTGCGACAGTGAGCTATATTCTAGTCTGCTTCATGCCTCACTGACAAAATTGCCTGGTGAGGATACATGAAGGAGAACACACTTGGGCTTGATTCTGAGATCCCTAGATGAACTTACAGTGCTGAAAGTTAAAAATGGTTTTGAGCAAGTGTGACATAGAAGCCACTGAAAGAGAAATAGAATCAGTAAAAGACGCTGACATTCTCTATTTTACAGAGTCACTTTCCTGACTGGAACTGCACTTTAGAGACTCAACATTCAGCAAACAATTCGAGCTGAATATGAGATTCTGGTTGGATAAAGTCAAAAGACTGAGAAAATTTTTCACACAATAATGCACAGATCCACGTAGGAGGCTTTGAACATATGGACTGTATGTTCAAACCCAGCATGGGTAGTGATCCAACCAGAACAATAAATGAGAAAGTAGGTGTGCGGCTTGGTTAGACCTCTGACCAGTGCCACTCTTCCATGTCTGCTTCTTCTCATTCACTGTTACCACAGCACAAATGAAAACAACATGAAGGGAATGTCCAGGGGAGGTTTCCACACTGGATAGACCTCCATGCAAGAACACACCGGGAAGAAATGGTGACAGCAACTGGTTTTGATCTCATTTAAAATTCACAAGTTATTGTACTATCATCTCTTAATCTTTTAGTGCCAGGATTGGGCTGTTCCTAGAGCTAACATCAAGTGCTATAACAAAACTCTAACCTTTGCTGTCACTGTGTTCAACTGCCAACATTGGCATAAAATGCATTAGTGCAAACTACAAGGTCCATCAAAGCAAATACACTGCTAAGATAAGCTTGATGCTCTATTAGTTCCATCATAAGCCTAAATGAAAAGTCACCAGGTTCTGCATAAAGTTAAAAACAACGAGGAAATCGGCGGGTACCTTTTGGATAAAGGGCACCTTCTCAAAATATACCAAATGGCACCAACTCTCTCAGCCAGGGGCGGCTCTAGACACCAGGGCGCCAAGCAGGCGCTTGGGGCAGCCGTTTCCCGGGGGGGCGGCATTTGGCTCCGGTTGAGCTCACGGCATGCCTGCGGCAGGTCCACCGGAGCCCGGACGAGCGGACCTGCCGCAGGCATGACTGCGGCGGGTCCCGCCTTCCCGCTGCCCGGTTGAGCTCCCGCAGGCATGACTGCGGCAGGTCCGCTCGTCCCGGCTCAGGTGGACCTGCCGCAGGCATGCCGGCAGGAGCTCAACCGAGCCGCTGGAAGAGGGGACCCGCCGCGGGACCGGGAAGGGCGGCGCAGCGCTCGCGCTGCTTGGGGCAGCCTACTTTCTAGAGCCGCCCCTGCTCTCAGCTGATGCAATGTGAAAATGTAACCCTTAGCAGCCTGAATCCATCCAGCAGCAACAAATTAATAAATGCAAATGATCTAACCATTTCTGATCAGTACCTTGGACTAGTATTTATTTTTCAGACTCCAAATTTTCCTGAGCATTAGCAAGCCAGATTTTTAAAGATGAACTTGGAGAATACATTAATGTCACTTCACTAGAGCTCAGGAAATGAATTCACACCAAGTAGTTATTTTATTTCAGCCGGCTGCTTGGGGCGGCAAAAACTGTAGAGCCGGCCTTGGGCAGTAAATATCATTATGCCACTATAGAAATCTACAGTACCTCCACACCTTGAATACTGCATGCAGTTTTGCTCATCTCACCTCAAAAAAGATATGTTAGAACTGGAAGAAATACAGAGAAGAGTAACAAAAATTATTAGGCATATGGGACAACTTCTCATATAAGGAGAGATTAAAAAGACAGGGACTTTTCAGCTAGGAAAAGAGACGACTAAGAGGGACTATGATAGAGATCTATCAAATCTTGATTGGTGTAGAGAAAGTCAATAAGGAAGTGTTATTTAGCCCTTCACATATCACAGGAACAAGGGGTCACCCAATGAAATTAATAGGCAGCAGGTTTAAAACAAAAACAAGGAAGCATTTCTTCACACAATGCAGTCAACCTGTGGTACTCATTGCCACGGAGAGATTGTGAAGGCCAAAAGTATAACTGGGTTCAAAAAAGAATGAGATGAGTTCACGGAGGATGGGTCCATCTCTGGCTACTAGCTAACATGGTCAGGGATGCAACCCTATGATCTGGATGTCTCTAAACCTCTGACTGCCAGATGCCGGGGCTGGGACTGTCCAGCAGGGGATGGTTCACTTGACAATTGCCTTGTTCTGTTCATTCCCTCTGATGCATCTGGCACCCACCACTGTCAGAAGACAGGATACTGGGTAGATGAACCATTCTTCTGGGGGATCCAGGATAGCCACTCTTATGGTTTATGTTCTTAGCTGATTACATAGAAATTCAGCTTTAGCATCCTGGGAGCATAAGAACCAAGAATGCATTTGTGACACTGGCAGACCAGTCAACCTGTGTATGACCCATAATAACTTAACAAGAGGCACTTCTACTGTGTCAAGACAGTTCACGTGCATGTGAATTTCAAAGAGATGTATTAGACTAGCAATCATCAACTCATTCAAAAAAGAACAATAGATGCTAAGTGTATTTGTCTGTGGTTATCTATACCGGGTTAGAAGTTTCACAATGTAACTAAATTAGCTTGTAGATGCTAATTCCCTTTCGTGGCTTAATTGCCTTAATTATGTGTGCAAGGTGTTCAGTTAGCCTTAAAATCAAAGATGTAAGACACTTCAGGAAACCAATCATTTCTACATTATCTTCAGCTTAACTATCTGTGTTATAATGGAAGAATGGCTAATTACCTTATGTGAATGAATGTAACTAGTTTACTGGGTATGCACAGGAAATAGAAGATTATCTTCAAAGCAAAGTACAACAGGCCATCCGCATTGGGGGAAGGGCCTTCTGTGACAATTTCTGTGAGGTAGGCTTGTCAGCCTGGTAGAATAGCTATAAAAGAGAAGGCTCGGGCCTGATCCTATCATCTCTAGACTGCTTCAATGTTGAACAGGGACAGTGTAAGCCATAGGACAGAGATCTTCCAAATAATCATTTGGAAGAACCTGGAAAATGCCTGGAAAAACTAACAGACTTTACATCTAAGCTGCCTTTGGATTCTGATCTGTTGGGATGATTCCAGAGAGACTTTTACAAACCAGCAGTTTATTCCATCACTGTTGTGATCCTGAACTATGAACATGGAAAGTCACTTGTCTGGATATTGATCTTTTAACCATTTGTAACTCTTCTTTCTTTTAACAATAAATCTTAGATTTAGTTAAGGATTGGCTGACAGCGTGATATTTGGGGAAGACCTGAGATTCACATTGACCTGGGGATAAGCATCTGGGCCTTTATGATCAGTGAACCCCACATATGGTGAATCAGGTTTCCAGTAACCCCTCACTATATTAGACATAGAATATCAGGGTTAGAAAGGACCTCAGGAGGTATCTAGTCCAACCCTGGCTCAAAGCAGGACCAATCCCCAGACAGATTTTTACCCCAGTTCCCTAAATGGCCCCCTCAAATACTGAACTCACAACCTGGGGTTTAGCAGGCCACTGCTCAAACCACTGAGCTATCCCTCCCCCCTCTTCCAAGACAGAGATGTTTAGATGGGAGCCAAGGTCTGGAATGCCAAAAAGGGGACCATGTTTGGCATCTTGTTAACTACGGTGGAAGCTCTTTGTTGTCGACTTGGTGAATCTAATGATAGAATAAGCCATCAGTTTGGTGGTTGTCTCCTCTACTTCTTGCAGTCTGCCCGCAGTGTGGTCACAGCATTGTTGTGTAAACCTCTCACTCACGGAAGCAGAGGGATGTTAGTCACCTTGAGATCCCAGCTGCTGTCCTGGAAGAGTTTTTCATGCATTTGCGTTGAGTATCGGATCTGATGTAAGCAGGAAGTCAGCTCAAGGAAGAGTAAGGCTATACTCACTGTGCTATGAACTACCTCTTGATAGGCAGTCTGCAGCTGGGTGCTGGCCTGCAAGGCCCGTTCTCTCTCCCACTCCTTCCCCGAACTGAATCATGTCCTGAGGAGCTGTTGGTAGAGCAGGTGAATGGACAGAGTTAGTACCATAAAATCCTCCCAAAAGTTCCTCTTAAACAGGTTTAATTGTCACTAAAATCCCTCTCCAAAGCATCTGACCTCCATGTAGCAAAGGAATTACATGTCTAATGGAAGAGCCCTTAGATATACAAGTCCCAGGGGCCAGATTCACCTCTGGTGATTGAAGCCAAAGGAGTTACATGAGAGATGAATCTGGGCCCGTGTATGTGATGTCTGCTGTAGACTGTCTGATGGGAGCTGTCTAGCACATTGCATGCTGTTTGATGTCTGCTGCTGTGGTCTATTTCCTGGGCAACTTCTCCCACATTGATTGGCAAAATGACAGAGAGGAGCATTTCTTTTATTAATTTGAATAAGAGCAGAGAAGTCCCCAGCCCAGCTCCTTTTATAACTTCATTTTTATACTGAACGTGCATCAAACTCCCCACCCTCAGCCCTTCACAATATTCTGTTCATGTCTGAGGAACAGGAAGTTTCCTCTGAATGAGTTTCCATACACAGGGCTTAACTCAATATTCATGAATTTCTCTTAGAAGAAGTGATTAGTTTCAACTGGTTCTCTTCGATTTGGCTACTGCAGTGGTGATTTTCTTGCCGCTCCAAGTAGTGTCAACGACATTGTAAGAACTTGGTCCCAATCCAGCCCTGGCATAAAATGGCATAGCTTCCGTGGATTTCAGTGGGGCACATGCCCACTTATCCCAGGAAGAATTGGGTGCTTTCTCCTAAAATTCACTCCATTGTTGAAAATTCCTCCACAACTGAAGCTTGACCCCTAAATCTCTGACTCTTCCCTGCTGTAACACAAGAAACAATCTCCACCACGGTTCAATGGTCTCTCACATCAGACATTTCCTGGAACCAGTCTCGGCTGGTTCTTCCTCCAGCAAAGTCTCTACTGTTGTGTTTTTGGTTGTCATGGTTTTGTTACTATGGCAACTGAGTTAGAATAATAGGGGATAGCTCAGCCGGTTTCAGCCGGCTGAGTGAGCTCTCTGTATCTGTAAATAAAATGGCAGTTTTGTAAGCTGTCTGCTCTCTGGCCTCAAGTGATTGCTTCCTAAACCGGCTGCCCCAAGGATATAACAACCACTAGCTTGCCAAGGGCTTCCAAGGACCTCATGTAGAGTGACTGAAACCAGAAAAGAAGGAGTGAGGCTCAGCACAGATCATTTGTGTGTGTGGGCTGGGGAAAGCTAACCATAACCTTGCCAGAGAGGCCATGTGTGACTGCCATCACCCAGTGCCTGCTGGGCAGAAATACAGTGGATGGTGCCGGAGGAGAACTGTTGTCACGTACTTGTATATGCAGAGCATCCTTTGCTGTCCCGTCTTCCTCTTTCATCTTCTCCAAGGGAGGAAGGGGAAATAAACTTTTGAAGCACTGACCAAGGAGCTCACAGTTTTCCTCCACGGTCAGAGATGGTTTGAGCTTGCTGGCAGAAGAAAGATAGAGAGAAAAGTCATGTATTAGACTCAGTACCACCTCCAAGTAAAAGAAATGGGTCCAATGACTAGAGATTGTCCCAATCTAGAACCCCAAGTGCAAACAACCCTTCACTTTGCACCTCTATTAAGTATTGGCTCCTC
This sequence comes from Mauremys reevesii, assembly GCF_016161935.1. Classification (NCBI taxonomy): domain Eukaryota; kingdom Metazoa; phylum Chordata; order Testudines; family Geoemydidae; genus Mauremys; species Mauremys reevesii. Next base: position 17,854,794 of record NC_052639.1, read on the forward strand.
TAGAAGTAAAGCTAAAACTTCAAATCTCCTTTTAGAGAAACCCACAAGCTTTCTCCCCCCTGCCAGCTAGCCAGACACCTCCCTCCCCATCTGAACTCTGCTCCATTGTACTGCATGCTCCACAACCTCCAATCTTGTGTCTTTCGAGCACAAACCCCCAAATGGACACATTCAAATCCTTAAGAACTGAAGTCCTGCTGGTGAGCAGCATGTGAGCCACAGGGCCACCCAGAGGATTCAGGGGGCCTGGGGTCTTCGGCACGGGGAATTGCCGCCGAAGGCCCAGCACTTCGGCGGTGGGTCCCGGGGCGAAAGTTCCCCCCGCCGCCGAATTGCTGCCGAAGACTGGACCCCCGTGAGAGTTTTCCAGGGCCCCTGGAGTGAAGGACCCCACTCCAGGGGCCCTGAAAAAACTCTCGTGGGGGCCCCTGCAGGGCCCGGGACCTGGGGCAAATTGCCCCATTTGCTTCCCCCCGGGCGGCCCTGGTGAGCCAAACCCTGCAGGCATTAGACTGCTCCCAACCTGACTTTCATGAATTAACAAATAAGAAGGCATCACAGTGCCAGGAAATATGGCAGAAAATAGCCTACCTCAGATGTCCAATGGCAAGAACTGCCTGGTAGCGAACTGGAGATGTCAGGGAATCCAGTGGTTCCGTCAGTGATTTCCCTACACCCCCCTGAATTTTCCCAACCCCCCCCTCCCTAGTTTTGTGAGCTAGTTACATACCAATTTAGTGACTGTTTGGAAATCTGGCTGGGGCGGAGGGTTTGGGGCTTTGGAGAGGCTCAGGGTAAGGGCCGGGGCCCGATCCAGGCAGGGCCGGGGGAGAGACCCAGCTCCAAATATTGCTGGAGCAGAGCACCCGGCCCCTGAATATTCCTGGAGCCCGGGCACTGCAGGTGTATATAACCTGCCGCCTATGCACGGGTTAACCCTAAAAGGCGCAAACCCCAATGGTATTGAGACAAAGGTGTGGCATGATGACAAAAATGATTGTAGGTGGACCCTTGCAATGAATTTGTTGTTATCGCTAATGGTAATTTTTGTAACTATTGTGTTGCTATTACCAAGAACTGTAAAAATGTTCCAGCTAAGGTGACCAGATGTCCCCATTTTATAGGGACAGTCCCGATATTTGGGGCTTTTTCTTATATAGGCTCCTATTACGCCCCACGCCCTGTCCTGATTTTTCACACTTGCCGTCTGGTCACCCACATGTGTGGGTCCCAGCTGCTCCCTGCTCCCCTCACTGAAGCAGGTGTGCAGGGTTACTGCCCTGGGAACTGCAGGGCATCAGTGGACATGGGGCTGGCTGGAGGCAGGGCAGGGGCTGACTGGAGGTAGGGTCTGGCTGCAGGCAGGGCAACGGGTGCAGGGCTGGTGCGGGCAGGACAGGGTGTGCGGCAGGGGCGGGCAGGAGACAGGCTGGCTGAGGGCAGGGAGTGCGGGGCTGGCTGGAGACCGGGGCTGGAGGCAGGGCAGGGAATGCGGGGCTGGCTGGAGACGGGCCGGTCAGGCAGGGCTGGTGCAGGCAGGGGCTGGCTGCGGACAGGGGCTGGCTGCGGACAGGGGGTGCAGCCCACCCTGTACGGTGGTTGCCCCCTCTTCCTCCCTCCCCCACCAGGGTAGCAGCAGCAGCCCGGGCTCAGGGGCTATTTAAAGGGCCCAGGGCTCCCTGCTTCTACCGCCCCAGCCCTTTAAATAGCCGCCAAAGCTGCACCACTTCCCAGAGCTCCCAGGCCCTTTAAATACCCCCCGCCCGGGGGAAGCCGTGTTATACCAATATAATAAAAACCAACAGGATCTAATTAAGAGGGATAAGGCAAAGATGCCACATTTATTGTAAATACCATAACAAAACAAAAGACAACAGTAAACAACGTTGTTTTACTACTTATTTCTATCACTACTTATTCCTTATACACACACACACACACACACACACACACACACACACACACACACACACACACACACACACACATATATATTCATTCACACAATCATTCATTCAGGTTCTGTACAGATGTTATAGTTACCAGCCTAGACATTGCTCATGCCAAGTTACTGGCCAGGTATCTTGGTCATGAGGATGGAGCCAAGTCTGTGTCAGATGCATTTGATGCTCCTGGAGGCTGGCAGCAGAACCATAGACTCAGGCTGTGGCTACACTTAGCACTTCAAAGCGCTGCTGTGGTAGTGCTGCCGCGGCAGCGCTTTGAAGCGCTAAGTGTAGTCAAAGCACCAGCGCTGGGAGAAAGCTCTCCCTGCGCTGTCCATACTCCACCTCCCTGTGGGGAATAACGGACAGCGCTGGGAGCCGCACTCCCAGCGCTGGGGCTTTGTCCACACTGGCGCTTTGCAGCGCCCAATTTGCAGCGCTGGAGAGGGTGTGTTTTCACACCCTGCTGCAGCGCTGCAAATTTGTAAGTGTAGCCAAGCCCTCAAAGTCCTCAGTCTTTAGAGTCCAGTTTGATAGGAATTTATTCCTATGTCAGTCCATGAGAGTTGCTTCATTTTGCTGTTGCTAAATCAATCAGCAGGTGGCTGGCTCCATTCTGTCAGATGCTTGTTTTTCCTTCCTTTGAGGTAGTGGGGGTCATCTGGTTGATCCCACTTGACACCTTCTTCAGCCGACACTGAATTCTTCAGGCTGGTAACTTCCTAACCATTCATTCATTGTTTAAACTAGGCATGCATTCACATACATTCTCTATCTTAATTACATCTAGTTCACTGTCTTTTTACCTTTAGGGGTGTTACCAATTTATGTGACCCTCCCTGTCTTTTAACAAGCAAAGATAAAGTGAGATGAAAACTTACAGAGGGTGGGGATCTCTATTTATACACTATAACAGCTACTGTTTTGGCTTACTTAGAGATAATTAATGTTTAACAAGTTTTATACAAAGTATTTCTTTGAGCTTAACAAGTTTTATACCAAGTATCTCTTTGAGCAGGCTTCACACAGATACAGCTGGTGGCTTGCAGGTTAGAGGCTAAATGTTGGGAATCACAAATTTACTTCTAACATAAACCTTACATTATAAAGTATTAATTAACAATAAATTAATAAATCATTTCTTTTATAAACCATGTTTAATATAAACCTTCTTTAATATCCCTACAGCCGGGCCACCCCGGTACAGCGCACCGGCTCTTGCCAGTACACTGTACTGGGGCTTGGGCACAGGGCCCTCTAGGGGCGGGGCCCGATTCAGGGGAATTGGTTGAATTGGCCTAAAGCTGGCCCTGCTGGCAGCTCCAGCCTTTTTATAGGCAGAGGCTGGCTGGTGTGTCACACAATCTCTATATTACTCGCCTGAAATGGGTCACCTGTTACTTGTGGCTCTGAATATGCATATAAGGAAAAATCCCAAAAGGTCTGACCATCTATGGCCATCAGGTACCAGTGATATGGAAGTGCCATCACCACAGCGGTGACCATAAAGTCAGGTGTTTTGACCACCTATGGCCTGTGATGTTATGGGCGTAATATAATATCTTATTCAGCCAATCACTCAGACAAAGAAGTTGTTTATATCTGCAGAAGATAATGCTGCCTGCTTCTTGTTTACACTTCTCTGCACGAGATGTCACTATTGTTTCATTGGCAATGGAGTGTGATGTCACAGACTGTGTACATCATCATGTAATGACTGACTGCACCCACCACTTTTAAACCACTTGGTTTGCACCCATGCCCTTAATCCTGTCCTAAAATTACCTTTTCATGTCACTAAGCTCTCTTGTTGCTGTGGGGTACTGTAGGTGTGAGGCAGGGCGGGTTGGGAGAAGAAATATTCTTTATCTGAAGAAGTGATCTGTATGAGGAAAACATTTGAAAACTTGTTTACTGGGTAATGTGAGTTCTTCACTCTACTTGATAGCATTTCTCTGCTTGTAACATGAACTTGTGAACACCACATCCAAGCAATTCCAAAATTCCAGGAATATTCTAGGCATCAGTGAGCAGAACCGTATTGGTTTTGGTGAAAATTGGAATGGGAAATAGACCAGTCGTGCTTAAGTTAGGTTTGGCGCCTAACTCCTATTGAAATCAGTGGGTGTTATGCACCTAATCTGCTGGTGCAATTTTCAAAAGCACCTTTAAGCATCTGTTTGCATCTTAAGCACCTAAATATCTTTGAAAATCTGGTCCTTCATCTCTGCCTCAGTTCCCCATCTATAAATGGAGGTTAATAATACTTTATCCTACTGTTTGCCTATCTTGTCTATTTGTTTAGATTGTATTTGAGGCACGGGACAATCTCTTACTATGTTTTTGTAATGGGACCCTGAATTTTGGTTGGCACATCTAAACACTACCATAAAACAAAAAATGATCAGCCCCATAATATAAAGGCCCACCAATGATCTAGTTTTCAGGGCAAGTCACAGGCCCAGCTGCCTCAGAGGAAAGTCTGAGAAACACAATATCAAACAATTATGGATTAACCTGCCCATAGGAGAAGTTTCTTCCTGACCCTATCAGTTGGTGGTAGGCTTATATCCTGAAGCATAAGGATTTATATCCCTTCTACATTTTGTATACCAGCGAAGTTTGGATGATATGGTCCATATAAATGTCTAATCCTTTTCTGAATCAGCAGCGTCTCACCCAGGAAACTCAACGCCAATCTCCTGAGGAGAGAGAGACACACACAATCAGACAGAGACTGAGGGCTTCCCCCACCTTTAGCAACAACTGAAACCCCCTCCCCATAGGGACATGTCCTGATTTTATTTGCCCCCATGTTAACCCAGCCCAGAGCCTGCCCCCCCCCCCGCCTGGTGACAGTGAGTGAGGGTGGGGGAGGGAGGGGGCCGGCGTGAGCAGGGCAGGGCCTCGGGGAGGGGCCACGGCAGATCTGGGGCTGCTCTGAGGGTCACAAAGTGCCCGTGGGCGCGAAGAGGCTGCAGCCCCGGAACTGCCGGACAACGCACAGCTTGACTCTGCCCCTCGGTCCCTGCGCACACGGGACGGGACCTTGCCCGGCCCCGCGGCCCCAGGCCGCCGCTCGTGGGGCTGCTCACCGGCAGCTCAGCCCCTGCCCCACCTGCTGCTGCCCCCCAGGCCCCGCGGGGGGGGTGTGTGTGAAGCCCTTTCACTCCGCGCTGCCTCTGCCCTATGCCCCCCCGCCCCAGCCCGGCTCCCGGGGCAGGGGCGCGGCAGGGGCTGGGCCTGACGCCTGGCACTGGGGGTCTGAGCCCCCAGCCCGTGCGGAGCCGCCACTCACCGTCCCGCCTCAGCGCTCCTCGGACCTGCCCCGCCCCGGCCGCCGGCTGCCCCCGCGCCCCCCCGCTTCGAGCCCCCCAGCAGCGCCGGGGCAGGAGTCCCACTGGTGCCGCCCGTGGGGACTGAGCCGCACAACCCCCCCCTCCTGTGCGGCTCCCCGGGGCTCGGGCCGCCCCTGGCCGCGAGCGGGATTCGAATCCCAACGGCCGCAGCGCGCCCGGGGCGGGGCGGGGGGCGGCGAAGCCTCGGGGTGCTGCAGGTTTCTGGGGTCACCCCTGCTCTGCACTCCCCCAGTGCAGCCCAAGACCTTTCCTCCCCCCAGCCACATTTCCTCTCCCCCCTCGTTCTGGATCATCTGCTTGTCCCCCCCACCGCCTCTTGAGGTGTGCTGTGCGGCGTGACTGGGGATTGTGCAATGGCTCAGCACCAGGCAATGCAGAATGTAAACCACAGACGCTGCCCTGCCCGACCCCACCAGGAGAGGGTGTGTGTGTGTGTGTGTGTGTGTTGCGGGGGAGTGCTCGGCAGCTCTCACTGTGGGAGGTCCACCCAAAACTGTGAAGCTGCAGGAGTGCTGGGGCAGTGATCCCCGCCAGTGACCTGGGCCATCCTTTGAGCTTTCTGGTGAGACCCCTCAGCCTCCCATCCTCAGTCACTACCCTGATTGGCTGAGCAGGAGGTTAATGACAGGAGGAGACTCAAGGCCTTTTGTTCTCTTTGAAGACCAAGTAAATAAGTCATAACCACTTATATGTTTGATGGATTTTGCTGCTTCTCTGCATTAATTGTCTCTGAGCAGTTCATGATTCTCTCTAACATTGCAGTTCTCCTAAAATACTGGCTGAATAATTACTGTGCATACTTGTTGGTCTGGAGCTCATCTGAGAGCACTTTAAAATCTCAGTCTGCCTGTGTATGGGTCTTCTCTCACTAGGATAGTCTGAGGCCTTTTTCTTAGGCTAAGGACTTTGGCTAAGCAGCAGGGGCAGCCATTAGCTGGGAAGTGAAGGGTCACATCCTCTCATCCCAAACCAGTCACACTGAAATAAGGTGCTATTAGGCTGTTAGGAAGACGATCCTGTCTGTATGATGCCCATCACCACCAGATAAAGAAACAGATCTTAAGATGGATAAAAGAAACTTAGTTTGACAGCATCCTGTCTGGCAAGAAATCACTTATCAATGGCTCTGACTGCGAAACTCTCATTTCTGTATTGTTCTATCTTTATGGCCCTCACTTTTCTGTTGTTTATCTGTTTGGTTCTCTAATTGTTTCTCTCTTCTGTACAATCAATCGTGCTAGGTGTAGCTGAGAATATGACTATATAAACTGGGGTCAAACAGGAGGGGGAAGGGAAATTGGAATCATGTTTATTAAGTGGGGGGAACAGGAACCGGGACACAGGCAAGGCTGGGAAGGAGGACGGGGGTAAATGCTCTGCAGCATCAGAGCTGGGAAGGGAACACTGGGGAACAGACTGTATGGGTGTATAGAGATAAGCCCGAGTGGTGTGAAGGGCTTCGGAATATGTAATCTTATAGGTGTAACAATTGTACGGGCTACACAACCACCCAGTGACATCATCAACAAAGTGCCCATTTGTGTCTGGGTAGCGGCCCTGCTATGGGAGGGAGTGTGACGTTATTGGTATAAACTGGGACCATATAGAACACGGTTTGCAACCAAGGTCCTGTAGTGGCACCAAATCTTAGGTAAAGGGGGTCATATAAGGTGTCTAAGACCAGGTTATGGGTTGCTGGTTATGACTATGCTGTCTGTGTGCATGTGTCATTTTTAGTTGAAGTTATGTATATTGGCTCTATACTGTCTGTATTTCAAGTTGGTGCTGTGCTTCTGGGAAACATCCCAGACAAGTTGGTGTTAGCTCTGCCCAGCTTGCTTGATGGCCCATTAAGGACCATCAGCTACACAATTGACCCATGGAGAGAAGGCAGACACGCCTTGTGACTCAGCAAAGTATGCAGGACTGGCCCATGTGACTCCAGACTACATTTTGCTGTAATTTTCCATATTAAGGACATAGAGGTTCTTACACCTTGAAAAGCCTATCTAAGGCTGATGCCTCATCTCCATCTGGTCTACAATCCTGCTTCTTACCTCTGGAGGGACTTTGCTACAAACTGAAGCTCTGCACAAAGGACTGATGACCCATCCCAGCGGGGGATGTACTCCAGAGACTTGATTTGAACCTGCAGTTTATGCCATCACTGCTACAAGCCTGAACTAAGAACTTTGCCATTACTGAATGTAATTGATTCCATTTAACCAATTCTAGCTCTCATCTCTACCTTTTTTCCTTTATGAATAAACCTTTAGATTTTAGATTCTAAAGGATTGGCAACAGTGTGATTTGTGGGTAAGATCTAATGTGTATATTGACCTGGGTCTGGGGCTTGGTCCTTTGGGATCGAGAGAACCGTTTTCTTTTATTGGGGTGTTGGTTTTCATAACCATTCATCCCCAGGACGAGTGGCACTGGTGGTGATACTGGGAGACTGGAGTGTCTAAGGGAATTGCTTGTGTGACTTGTGGTTAGCCACTGGGGTGAAACCAAAGTCCTCTTTGTCTGGCTGGTTTGGTTTGCCTTAGAGGTGGAAAACCCCAGCCTAGGGCTGTGACTGCCCTGTTTGAGCAATTGGTCCTGATTTGACACTCTCAGTTGGGTCCCGCCAGAACCGCATCGTCACAGGGAGGAATGCAGCAAGGACTCAGGATCAGTGGCCAGGGTCACTGAGCATAGACATGGGGAGGTTATATGGGGAGAGGGGTTATGAGTGGGAGAGGGAGGTCAAATGTTAAAATAATGATATTTGGGGGGGGAAATGTAAAAAGAAGTGAAACTGAACAGAAATAAAACTGGAGTGTAGGCTCTAAAGCAACAAGGCTACAGTGGGGATTGAGGGTTAAATGTCTGGGATCCCCCACACCTCTAGATTTTCAAACCTCTCCTCCTCCCAATGACCCACCCAGCCCACTTCCCGGGTGCCCTTCCTCCACACTCCTCCCCTTCTTCCCATTACTCTCAGCCGGCACCACTTCCCGGCACCTTGGGAGCTTCTTGTATTTTCTCCTCATCTCTCACTACCTCCTACCTCCCTGCTGCTTCTTAGCTCTAACCCTGCACACACCCTCCCCATGTCCTGGCACCCCAGAATTATCTACTCCCCCCTCTTCTCCGCCCCTCCCATGGCTCTCTTATCCCTTCACCCATGGGATCCTGAATGGCAACATTACACGCTCTCCTAAAAGAGCTCATCTCACTGTCACACAAACCATGCATGAGTCATACACATATTTACTCAATTTTGAATTCTACAGGAGGCATATTTTCCTCTTAAAATGAGGAAAAGGCATGAAAGCTACAGTGATTAATATAGCCAATAAGGATATATTAAATCCAATTTTAAAATGACTGACGGCACCAAAAAGGCACATGTCCAAAAATGATACTAGAGTGGGAGATAAGGCAAAAGGGGGGCAAGAAAACCTGCAAAACTTGTATGATGAATAAAGGTATACAGTTATTACTACTCAGGTTCTTTAGAGACCCCAAAGCTTCTAATAACCCAGGCGACAGGACTCCTTACCCAGCAAGACCACCGTCTCATAGTTCTCCTGCATGACATCCCTGTAGAGGGCTCTCTGAGTGGGGTCCAGCAGAACCCACTCTTCCCTGGTGAAATACACAGCCACCTCCTCGAAGGTCACCGGCCCCTGAAAGAGCAAGAGTCCAACACTCAGTACCTGCTGCCCCACTCACAACCCCACTATTCACGGAATAGCAGCACCAGGTAAATGGGAGCTCCAGGAGGCACATGTTAACAGAGTCCCACCCCACCTTGCTTAGAGCAGCCAGGAGGCATCAGAGGGTGGAAAGAGAGAACCTTTGTGTCTCCCAGCTGACAGACAGAGGCAGAGTCATCACATTTATCACATAGCTACTAGCCAGGGCTTGATATAGGAGATGGGGCTGTCTCTGGACCCTGATGGTGGCTCCTGGTAGGAATCTCCAAATAAAATATATGGAAGAAAGGGAAGTCAACAGTAAAGAATATAAGTTAGAAAGTCAGAATTGTAGAAAATTGGTAAGGGAAGCTATCAGAAATCAATGACCACTTAATGAAAATAAGAAGGAAGTTTAAAAAGTATATTAAGTACAAAATTAATCCCTAACAATGGTAGTGGTAAATTACTAGTTGGAAATGGCAGTATTATCAAAAATAATACAGAAGAGGTAAAAGTGTTCAATAAATATTTCACTCCTGGAGTTGGAGAAAACAGATGATGTAATCATATAAGACGTTGACAACGACAGTCTTTCCATCCCAACAATAACTCACGAGGATGTTAAGAGCAGCTATTACAGTTAGACATATTTAAATAAGCAGGTCCAGATAACTTGTATTAAGAGTTTTGAAAGACCTGGTGGAGGACTGTTAATGTTGATTTTAATTAGGACTTGGACCAATGGGGAAATTCCAGAAGAATGGAATAAAGCTAATGCTGTGCCAATATTTAAAAAGTGTAAAAGAGATGACCCAGCTAATTACAAGAGTGTTAGTCCGATACTGGGCAAGATAATAGAGCAGCGAATATGGATTTAATTAATAAAGAGGTAAAGGAGGGTAATATAATTAGTACCAATTAACAAAGGTTCAGAGACAACAGATCCAATCAATCTAACTGGATATCCTTATTGGGTGAGATCAAAAGTTTGGTTGCAGCTAATAGTATTGATGAGCTGAGAGGTGAAAACATTACCTAGACTTCTGTAAGGCATATGACTTGGTTCAGCACAATATTTTGACTAGAAAACTAGAAAGATACAAAATAAACACAGCATACATTAAACAGATTAAAAACTATGATTGTAAATGGGGAACCATGCTTGAGTAGATTTCTTTCTAGGGGGTTCCCACAAGGATTGGTTCTTGGCCCTGTGCTATTTAACATTCTTATCAATAACCTGGAAGAGAATATAAAATCATCATTGATAAAGTTTGCAGTTGCCACAAAGATTGGGGTTCGTGGTAACTAATGAAGTGTCAGAAGATTCAGGCTCCAGCACTGGGAGTCCGGGAAGTTTTCCCAGCCCTGGCTGGAGGGTTATTTCCTGTTCCACAAAGAGTGGAAGTTCCATTCCCAACTCCTGTGCCTTGAAATTAGGCCCTGACACTACACCACACATTCAGCATAGTGGTATGATTATAAAATGATTAGGACATAATTATGTTGCATTTTGTGCAAGATGCGTCATGTTCAGTGTCATTGGAAAAGTTATGATTTGCTGAATATGACTGTCCTATTTGTGCGCATGTATCATGTTCGTAACTGAAGTTATGGATATTGACTCTGTATCTGTATTTCAAATGTGTTTACTCTGGGTAACACTCACAAAAAGCCTTTCAGGTACAACAAAGAAGCCAGACAGTGTTCATGGCTCATCAAGAAAGACAATGGACCGTGGAAGAGCTTAGCCCTCTTGTGAATTTTTCAGCTAGCCTATGAGCCATGGCTACTATGACTCAGCAGGGCATGCTAGGGCATGTGAGCAGACCACATGACAACAAACTCCATTTTGGTACCTGTATTTTTCCACAAACTGGACTGGGAAACAAGTTTGGAACAAATGGTTCCCGCAATATGGAAAAGTTACATAAGGTGGAGTGTGACATCATTTCTTGGCCTCTTCCCCACACAAGAGAACTCCTGGAAACACCTGAGGAAGAAAGACTGAACTGGGGGAACTGCTGGTCCCAGGGTAAAGGGATTTTTAGCTTGTGTATGGAAACTTGGTGGACTGCTTGTATCATCAGTCAGGGTGAGAAACTGCTATTCAAATTCTATCCAGATTGTATGTTAAGCTTAGTTTGAGTTTTTGGTTATTTGTTAAGTAATCTGCTTTGATCTGTTTGCTACCACTTATGGCTGGGAAATTGGCTTTTGTCTTCTATCTGTCTTTGAGTGGCTTAGGTAAAGCACTCAGGTAGCTTAGTTGGATGCGTGGTGCCACCTGCTGTCCTGTTGGGTAATAACAGGGCCTGGAGAGGCTGGCAGTGTGAGAAGGGCCAACCCAGTTTGAGGGTTAGAGGGACAGTGTTTCCCAGAAGCCCCCCAGACTGCACCCCCGGGGTGACAGCCCATCACACCCTAGAGTACACAAGTCTCAGCAGGTTTGTCACATCATTTCCCCTCCCATTCCACACCCTAGACAGTTCCTGCCTCCCACTACCTCTAGCAGTTCCCACCCTTCTATTCATTTACTTCTCCTCTCCCTCCAAGCAGAACCCACCACCAGCTCCCTGATAATCCCTTACCTGAGCCAGCTCCATTGCAGCCGTTTCCTTCCTACTGGGAGGAGGGGATGATTTAGGGTGAAGGGTGGACATTATTCTGTAGCCTGCCAGGGCAAGAAGGGCAAAATGAGAGAATTCAGACAGGGTTTCTGTCCTTTCCACATGTCAATTCCCCCCAGCATTTTTCCCTGGTAATGGAAATTCTAGGTTCTGCCACACTGTGTAGCACAAAATGACCTTATTCCAGTACAGGCTTAGCCCCCTCCCACCAGGGTGTAACCCTCCTAGACATAGTGAAACCCTCCCAGTAGCAGAGTCTCTCTGTTACACTTATACAGTTTGTAGATGATACCAAGCTGGGGGGGGGGGGGCTGCAAGTGCTTTGGAGGCTAGAATTACAATTCAAAATGATCTGGACAAACTGGAGAATATAGGATGAAATTCAATGAGGACAAATCCAAAGTAGTCCACTTAGGAAGGAACAATCAGTTGCACACATACAAGACAGGAAATGACTGCCTAGGAAGGAGCACAGCAGAAACGGATCTGGGAGTCACAGTGGATCACAAGCTAAATATGAATCAACAGTGTTACACTGTTGGAAAACCCAAGTATAATCCTGAGATGTATTAGCAGGAGTATTGTAAGCAAGACATGAGAAGTAATTCTTCCGCTCTACTCTGCACTGATTAGGCCTCAACTGGAGTAATGTGTCCAGTTCTGGGTGCCACATTTCAGGAAAGATGTGGAAAAATTGGAGAAAGTCCAGAGAAGAGCAATAAAAATGATTAAAGGTCTAGAAAACATCACCTATGAGGGACGACTGAAAATATTGTGTTTGTTTAGTCAGGAGAAGATATGATCAGCTTTCAAGTACATAAAAGTTCATTTCAAGGAGGAAGGAGAAACATTGTTCTTAACCTCTGAGGACAGGACAAGAAGCAATGGGCTTAAATTGCAGCAAGGAAGGTTTAGGTTGGACATTAGGAAAAACTCCCTGTCAGGGTGGTTAAGCACTGGAATAAATTGCCTAGGGAGGTTGTGGAATCTCCATCATTGGGGATTTTTAAGAGCAGGCTGGACAAATACCTCTCAGGGATGGTCTAGATCAGGGGTGGCCAACATGTGGCTCTTTAGAATTTAATACGCGGCTCCTTGTACAGGCACCAACGCCGGGGCTGGTGCTACAGGCACCAACTTTCCAATGTGCTGGGTGTGCTCACTACTCAGCTACAGGCCCTGCCCCCACTCCACCCCTTCCCACCCCCATCCCAGAGCCTGCAGTGCCCACGCTCCATCCCCCCCCCCGTCCCCGCCCCGAGTGTCTTGCATAGCATGAACAGCTGATCGGGAGTGCGAGGAGGGGGGGGGGTGCTGATTAGTGTGGCTTCCCATGGGTGGGAGGCACTGGGAGCAGGGGGTGGGAGCTGATGATTCTTTAGCAATGTATATTGGTAAATTCTGGCTCTTTCTCAGGCTCAGGTTGGCCACTCCTGGTCTAGATAATACTTCATCCTGCCTTGAGTGCAGGGGACTGGACTAGCTACCTCTCAAGGTCCCTTCCAGTTCTGTGATTCTATGAACCAAAGGCCAGAGATGAGCAGAATCAAAGAACTCACTCTGGGGAGTCTCCCTGTCATTGTCCCCAAGGCAGCTCTCTCAGATTAACTAAGTTATTTGACGCTCCAGCCTTTACACAGTCTCTCCTGGGAGTGCCCCTTTCATGGGCTGGGCCTAGTTTTAGCTTTTGGGAAGCGTGACCCTGGGGGCTCTGAGATTGGGCCTTCTTGCCTCAGCACACCTTGTTTCTTTCTGTGGCTCCCCAGTGAGTCCAAATGACTAGATACTCCTCATACAGACTGTGAACATAAGAATGTGTTTTGTGTTTAGACTTTATTGAATGCTTGTAAGTTGCTGCCTGAGTTAACATCTGACTAGTTGCATTGTGAGCCTCTGTGGCTCTGTAAATCACCAGACAGGAGAGAGACTTTACCTATGTGAAGTGCTGATTGGCAACAGAATGCCTGGCAGGAAAGGTCCATCAACACCAGAGAGACTATTATGGGATGTTAACAAGGACACAAGACTATTGTTGTGCTCTTCACTTCCCATTAGCTGAGTTTCCTGCTCAGAGCACATGGTAGGAAGGGGATGAAAAACCCCATAGAGAAGGAACTGATTGTCTGTATGCTGCCTGGACTCGGGGGGGGGGGAGGGCAAAGTTTCTAGGCATAAGCAAGAGATCCCCAGCTGCTTAGCCTGGGTTAGTCCTAAAGAATATGTAGAGCTTGCTTATTACAGAAGCTTCTATTACCTTTGAAATTTAAGACTGCAACTCATCTGCATCTATAGGATTACCTGCTTTAACTTTGTTAACAACTCTCGTTTCCTTTTAAATAAGTCTTAATACAGGTTATGACAGGACTGGCTACAAGTGTCTTTGTTGGAAGATCTAAGATTTAATTGACCTAAGGAAGTGACAGGACTGGCAGTAACTTCAACATTGCTGTGATTCATGCTGTAAGGCAGTGGTTCTCAACCAGGGCCCCCCTGGGGGGCCGTGAGCAGCTTTCAGGGGGCTGCCAAGCAAAGCCGGCATTAGACTCACTGAGTCCCAGGGCAGAAAGCTGAAGTCCCAGCGCAGGGGGCTGAAGTCCAGGGCCCTGAGCCCCATCACCAGGGCTGAAGCCAAAGCCTAAGCAATGTAGCTTTGCGGGAGCCCCTGTGGCATGGGGCCGCAGGCAGTTGCCCTGCTTGCTACCCCTAACGCCAGCCCTGGATTTTATATGCAGAAAACCAGTTATTGTGGCCCACATGGGCAGTGGAGTTTTTGTAGCGTGTGTGGTGGGGGTGGGAGGCTCAGAAAGAAAAAATTGGGAACCCCTGGAGTAAGGGACCACCTGTCACAAAGGTGAGCTCACCTGCATGGTGAGATATATGGGATGACCCAAGAGGACTGTCTGTGATTTCATGTTAATGCTGTTACAATGCTGTTACAATGCCTGAAGCGTTTACACTGGGACATGGTGCACCAGTGCCAGAGTGCACTAATGTAAATTCTGTCTATACTAAGGGTTTGCACCAGTGCCTAAAACAGCAGTGTGGCAGAGACCTTCAGAAACAGCAGTACGGTTGCACTATTTCTAGCTCGGTCACAGACAGCCTGGGTGACCTTGGACACGTCAATGTTTCTCCTCCCAACTTTAGTCTCTTTATCCAACTGCCCACTCACTGGGGTCTCCTCTCTCTCCAGAGCTGCTCACCACTAAAATCTGTGTGGGTGTCCCCAGAGCTAAGGCAGTTCAGCTCTGGAACAGTCTTACAAGGGGCTGGGAGTCTCTTTCCCTGGAAGTTTTTAAGAACAAATAGGACAATGCTCTGTCATAGATAATCTACATATACTTGGTCCTGCCTCAGCAGAGAAAGCTGGACTTGATGACATCTTGAGGTCCTATCTAGCCCTACATTTCTAGGATGCGATGCAATATATACATATAAAAACACAACATACAGAATAAAACTCACCACAACATAATGTCAGGCAAATTCAGGGGAAAAAAAACCACAACCTACACTCCACAGCATAAAATGATAATACAAAGGAAAAGAAAGCAACACGATGCGAACTATGACATCCTAGGACAAAAGTACACAATGGAAAACAAGCTGAGGCAAAACAATTCACCATAAAACTGCTACACAACATGGTGCGGTCACAGTTCCAAATGGCACCATGCAAAACAGCTCAGCGTAGAACATGACGCAGCACAAAAGAGAATTATTTCAATGTAGGCCTGGAAGGGATCTTGAGAAGTCATCTACTCCAGCCCGCTGTGCTGAGGCAGGACCAAGTATCCCTAGACATTCGCAGACTGGCGTATCTCTAACCTGGTCTTAAAAACCTCCAATGAAAGAAATTCCACAGCCTCCCTTGGAAGCCAATACAAGGCAAACACAGACCAAAACAATGCTGTACACACACACGCTGGGCTTGCGGTTAAGGAGGCAAGAATTGAAACAATCTGGGTTCAGTTCCCAGTTTTGCCGCAAATTCTCCACGCAAACTTGTTACACACCGGTGGCTGGCCCGTACCACTGACTTGGGCTCACACGGCTCAGGCTGTGGGGCTGTTTAATTGTCATGTAGAAGTTCCGGCTTGGGCTGCAGCCCAAGGTCTGGCACACTCCCACCTCGCAGGGTCCGAAGGTGAAAAGAGACAAATTCATATTACAATTAAGGCACAAATATTCAACAGCGAGGATGATTCACCACAGGAACAAGTTACCAAGGAAAGTGGTGGATTCTCCGTCTCGTGACGTCATTTCATGAAGACTAGATGCCTTTCTGGAATGTGTTTACCCCAAAAGTACCTAGTGTGTCATACAGGAGGCCTGTGATATGTAGGGGTCAGATTAGATGCTCTAATGGTCTCTTCTGGCAATAAAGTCGACACATTTCTTTAGAACTGAATGTAGCATTGGGAGCAGCAGCGTCCGATGTTTTCCTGTCTAGCCGGCTTGCTTCCTAGAACGAATGCTCCTTGAGTGGGGTGATCCACAGGGAGTAGCTCAAACCTCCAAAGTGCCTGGCCAGGGGCAGGACATTAGCCCAGCAAGGGAGGGTGTGGCAGTGACATCACAAAGGCCTTTTGCAGGACCTCAGACTATTGGCCAAAGGTGGTGGGAGGTGGTGACCTCACAGAGAGATGCTGACATCAGCCAAGCAGGACAGGGCGAGGGGCCAGGGAAACCTCAGAGACCCTGTGGCTTTGCTTCAGCAAGTCTCCTTCTCCAGGTCTCTCTTTGAGGACTGGGGGAGTATTGTGGTTCACGTACCTGAGTGCCAGGAGGAACCTCTTTCGAGTTTTCTCCTTCCCTTTTAGTGATTTTACTTGAAAACAGCCGACCCTGTTTAGAAGGTAAGAGTCTCCTCGAGGTTTGAAACTGTTCAGTCTGATCCATCTGGTGACAGTTGAATTCATGGAAAACATGATCTTAAGGAGGCAGAATTTTATTCCAAACCTGGGATCTTGTCCCTTAGAATCACTGAGGACATTAGAGTTTGTCCTTTTTGTTTCACCTTTTCCTCCATCCATCCCTCCTTTCTCTTCCTCTCTTGCTCACTCACTCATCATTGGCTGAGTAGGGGGCTATCGACACCAAGGAGACTCAGGTCAGTTTGGTCTCTTTTCAAATCAGGCAAATAAGTCACAACCAATCCAATGTATGGAATTAATCTTGCTGCTTCTCTCCATTAATTGTCTCTTGGCAGGTCATGATTTTCATTAATGTCCTAGGTCTTCTAAAATACTTGCTGAATAATTACTATGAACCACTGTTG
Source organism: Mauremys reevesii (assembly GCF_016161935.1). Classification (NCBI taxonomy): domain Eukaryota; kingdom Metazoa; phylum Chordata; order Testudines; family Geoemydidae; genus Mauremys; species Mauremys reevesii. Next base: position 17,871,696 of record NC_052639.1, read on the forward strand.
GTCTCTAGCTCACTTGAGGGCACTTTATTCTGATCACTCAATGTGTGAAATTCAAGATGTGAGAGAGAGGCTGAAAGTCAGGAGCAGTGTTTCCTCTAATTTGTTATGTCCATGTGTGGAATGAATTTTGTTTTGGGCACAAATATGGAGGTGAGGTGTGACACATCACCTGCATATTGCGCTCCTTACAAAATTCATTCTGCACATGGATGGTGTGTGGCAGGGGTGAGGCTGAAAGGTTTGGAGTGTGGGAGGCTCGGGGTTGGGGCGCAGTGATGTGAGGGCTCCGGCGGGCGGTGCAGGCTCTGGAGTGGGGCTAGCGATGAGGTCTCAGCATTGGAGCAGAGGGTAGGGGCGCAGGGGTGAGGGCTCTGGGGTGGGGCTGAGAATGAGGAGACTGGGAGCAGGTTGCCCCAGGGAGAAAGAACTGCCCTCCAGCCCTCTCTCCCCACAGCAGCTCAGGGCCAGATGAGAGGGCACCTGTCTCAAGCCGCAGCAGCGCCGGTGGGGCTGGGTTGGGACTGAGGGAGGCGACAGGATTTATTTTTCCGAAGTCAAAAGGAGGAAGGGATGGAGTTATGCTTCAGTTTTTACCTCATAAACTTATTCCTGTCTAACCTACAGGACACTATGGGAATAAGACACAATGTCACCCCTTCCCTGACCGGAGTGTGCTCAGAACACCTCTCCCGCCAGCCTCCCCCCCATACACACACACAAGCCCACAGCTGGGCACCCAGCACAAAGCAAGGGAGGTTGCTTGGCTTGTTTTACTTTTACTTTTCAAAGGCTTTTTAAAGCATTTTCTGCCCCTATTCCCCATGGTGAGGAAGCAGATGATTAGTTAAACAAAACTTAAACAAAAGTTAAAAGGTAGAGTGACTAAAATGAAATCCCTGCAAGTTGCATGGGCCCTTTTTAAAGACACCATAATAGAGGCCCAACTTCAATGTATACCCCAAATTAAGAAACACAGTAAAAGAACTAAAAAAGAGCCATCGTGGCTTAACAACCATGTAAAAGAAGTAGTGAGAGATAAAAAGACTTCCTTTAAAAAGTGGAAGTCAAATCCTAGTGAGGCAAATAGAAAGGAGCATAAACACTGCCAACTTAAGTGCAAGAGTGTAATAAGAAAAGCCAAAGAGGAGTTTGAAGAACGGCTAGCCAAAAACTCCACAGGTAATAACAAAATGTTTTTTAAGTACATCAGAAGCAGGAAGCCTGCTAAACAACCAGTGGGGCCCCTTGACGATCAAAATACAAAAGGAGCGCTTAATGACGATAAAGTCATTGCGGAGAAACTAAATGAATTCTTTGCTTCAGTCTTCACGGCTGAGGATGTTAGGAAGATTCCCAAACATGAGCTGGCTTTTGTAGGTGACAAATCTGAGGAACTGTCACAGATTGAAGTGTCACTAGAGGAGGTTTTGGAATTAATTGATAAACTCAACATTAACAAGTCACCGGGACCAGATGGCATTCACCCAAGAGTTCTGAAAGAACTCAAATGTGAAGTTGCGGAACTATTAACTAAGGTTTGTAACCTGTCCTTTAAATCGGCTTCGGTACCCAATGATTGGAAGTTAGCTAATGTAACGCCAATATTTAAAAAGGGCTCTAGAGGTGATCCCGGCAATTACAGACCGGTAAGTCTAACGTCGGTACGGGGCAAGTTAGTTGAAACAATAGTTAAGAATAAAATTGTCAGACACATAGAAAAACATAAATTATTGAGCAGTAGTCAACATGGTTTCTGTAAAGGGAAATCGTGTCTTACTAATCTATTAGAATTCTTTGAAGGGGTCAACAAACATGTGGACAAGGGGGATCCGGTGGACATAGTGTACTTGGATTTCCTGAAAGCCTTTGACAAGGTCCCTCACCAAAGGCTCTTACATAAATTAAGTTGTCATGGGATAAAAGGGAAGGTCCTTTCATGGATTGAGAACTGGTTAAAAGACAGGGAACAAAGGGTAGGAATTAATGGTAAATTCTCAGAATGGAGAGGGGTAACTAGTGGTGTTCCCCAAGGGTTAGTCCTAGGACCAATCCTATTCAATTTATTCATAAATGATCTGGAGAAAGGGTAAACAGTGAGGTGGCAAAGTTTACAGATGATACTAAACTACTCAAGATAGTTAAGCAGATTGTGAAGAACTTCAAAAAGCTCTCACAAAACTAAGTGATTGGGCAACAAAATGGCAAATGAAATTTAATGTGGATAAATGTAAAGTAATGCACATTAGGAAAAATAACCCCAAATATACATACAATATGATGGGGGCTAATTTAGCTACAACGTCAGGAACAGATCTTGGAGTCATTGTGGATAGTTTTCTGAAGATGTCCACGCAGTGTGCAGAGGCGATCAAAAAAGCAAACAGAATGTTAGGAATCGTTAAAAAGGGGATAGAGAACAAGACGGAGAATATAGTATTGCCCTTATATAAATCCATGGTACGCCCACATCTCGAATACTGTGTACAGATGTGGTTTCCTCACCTCAAAAAAGATATTCTAGCACTAGAAAAGTTTCAAAAAAGGGCAACTAATATGATTAGGGGTTTGGAGAGGGTCTCATACGAGGAAAGATTAAAGAGGCTAGGACTCTTCAGCTTGGAAAAGAGGAGACTAGGGGGGGATATGACAGAGGTATATAAAGTCATGAGTGACATTGAGAAAGTGGATAAGGAAAAGTTATTTACTTATTCCCATAATACAAGAACTAGAGGTCACCAAATGAAATTAATAGGCAGCAGGTTTAAAACAAATAAAAGGAAGTTCTTCTTCATGCAGCGCACAGTCAACTTGTGGAACTCCTTACCTGAGGAGGTTGTGAAGGCTAGGACTATAACAATGTTTAAAAGGGAACTGGATAAATTCATGGTGGCTAAGTCCATAAATGGCTATTAGCCAGGATGGGTAAGAATGGTGTCCCTAGCCTCTGTTTGTCAGAGGATGGAGATGGATGGCAGGAGGAAGATCACTTGATCATTGCCTGTTAGGTTCACTCCCTCTGGGGCACCTGGCATTAACACTGTCGGTAGACAGATACTGGGCTAGATGGACCTTTGGTCTGACCCGGTACGGCCTTTCTTATGTTCTTATGTTTTCCACTGCCCAGGAGACCCAGCCAGGGACTGATGTGCTGGAGATATGTTGGGAAAAGGAACTGTCTGAATTGCCAAGGCAGGAAGCCAACAATCCACGGCAACATCATTAACCACAAACTCACTCTAAGCATGCTCCAGCCAGAAGGGAAATGGGCAGGGATTCTTGCTGTTCAGCCATGGCCACACATACAGAGATGCACAGCAGTGAGGGTGCTGGGCAAGCTGGTCTGAGCGAACAATTGGAAATGATCCTTCCGTTAGAACAGAACCAGAGTGTAGAAAGGCCCCTGTGTTAAGTGGTTGAGGCTGAGGCCTTAGGAAGCTGGCCTACGATACCACAGGGATCTTTCTGTGGAGGTGTGATACTTGCCAGCTAGGGGAAGCTGGTGTGTGGTGTCTTTGTGGCTGCACTTTCAGTGATGCAGGTTTCTCTATCCCATTGTTCCAGGGTCATCCTACTAGATTGCCAGCTGCTTTTCAGCTGCAGTGTGGAGACTATTTGTGTGTGGGGAGAGACAGTGTGTGTGTGTGTTGGGGAAGAGTGTGTGTGTTGAGGTAGGTAGGAGCGGATCATTATTACCCCTACTTGAAAGAGGGAGATGCTCAGGCTGAGAAAGGAGAACTGACTTGTCTTAGGTCACACAGCCAGTCAATGGCAGAATTGGGAATAGGACCCAGAGCCCTGATTGTCAAATTAACCATCGGATTTTGAATTACATACATTGAATGACCTCAAGAAAGTGCTCTCAGATGAGCTCCAGAGGAACAAGTATGCACAGTAATTATTCAGCCAGTATTTTAGGAGAACTGCAATGTTAGAGAGAATCATGAACTGCTCAGAGACAATTAATGCAGAGAAGCAGCACAATCCATGAAACATATAACTGGTTAGGACTTATTTACTTGGTCTTAAAAGAGAACAAAAAGGCCTTGAGTCTCCTCCCTGTCAATAACCCCCTGCTCAGCCAATCAGGGTAGAGACTGAGGAGGGGAGGCTGAGGGGTCTCACCAGAGACCTCAAAGGATGGCCCAGGTCACTGGCGGGGATCACTGCCCCAGCACTACTGCAGCTCCACAGTTTTGGGTGGACCTTCCACAGTGAGAGCTGCCGAGCACTCCCCATACACACACACACACACACACACACACACCCCTCCTGGTGTTGGGAGGGAACAGGAGAAAGGACAAAAAGCAAGAGAGGAAGAGAAAGGGGATGGAGGAAAAGTTGAAACAAAAGGACAAACCCTAATGTCCCCAGTGATTCTAAGGGACAAAATCCCAGGTGTGGAATAAAATTCTGCCTCCTTAAGATCATGCTTTCCATGAATTCAACTGTCACCAGAATGATCAGACCGAACAGTTTCAAACCTCGAGGAGGCTCTAACCCTCTAAACAGGGACATCTGTTTTCTAGTAAAATCACTAAAAGGGAAGGAGAAAACTCAAGAGAGGTTCCTCCTGGCGCTCACGTCCATGAACCCGAATACTCTCAGTCCTCAAAGAGAGACCTGGAGAAGGAGACTTGCTGAAGCAAAGCCACAGGGTATCTGAGGTTTCCCTGGCCCCTCGCCCCTGTCCTGCCTGGCTGATGTCAGCATCTCTCTGTGAGGTCACCACCTCCCCACCACCTTTGGCCAATAGTCTGAGGTCCTGCAAAAGGCCTTTGTGATGTCACTGCCACACCCCTCCCTTGCTGTGCTAATGTCCTACCTCTGGCCAGGCACTTTGGAGGTTTGAGCTACTCCTGTGGATCACCCCACTCAAGGAGCATTCGTTCTAGGAAGGAAGCCGGATAGACAGGAAAACATCAGACGCTGCTCCCAATGCTACACTTAGTTTTTCAGAAATTAGTTGACTTTATGGCCAGAAGAGACCATTAGAGCATCTAATCTGACCCCTGCATATCACAGGCCTCCTGTATGACACACTAGCTACTTTTGCGGTAAACACATTCCAGAAAGGCATCTAGTCTTCATGAAATGACGTCACGAGATGGAGAATGCACCAATTTCCTTGGTAGCTTGTTCCTGTGGTGAATCATCCTCACTGTTGAATATTTGTGCCTTAATTGTAATATGAATTTGTCTCTTTCCACCTTCCAGCCATTGGGTTTTTTAATGCCTTTCTCTACTACATTAAAGAGCCCTTTAATAGCCAATCTTTTCTCTCCATTAAGGCACTTCAACATTTCAATGAAGTCACCTTTCAATCTTCTTTTGAGAAGCTAAACAGGTTGAGATCTTTCAATAGCTCACTAGAAGGCATTTTTCTCCAGCCCTCAGAACATTTGGTGGCTCTTTGCTGCCTCAACTCCAATTTCACACCATCTTTTTCAAATGAGGACACCAAAACTGGAGGCAGTATTCCAGTATCAGTCTCACTGATACCATGTCACCTCCTGTGACGTTATTGACATAATCTGTAACTGTATAGATCACCGTTGCCACCACTGTTCTATATTTGCAGCCAATATTGTATAAAGGTGGTCACATAAAGGGTCTATGGAGAGGTTATGATTGGCTGATTATAATTATGCTATCTCTAGATATGTATCATTTTTGTAGTTGACATTATGAATATTGGCTCTATGCTGCCTGTATTTCAAACTTGTGCTATGCTTCTGGGGAACACCCCAGCCAGACAAATTGGTGTCAGCTCTGCCTAGCCTGCTTGATGGCCCATTAAGGACCATCAGATATACAACTGACCCATTGAGAGAAGGCAGATATGCCTTGTGGCTCAGCAAGGTGTGCAGGGACCTGCCTATGGACAGAACTCTAAGGTTTTTCTATGTCGCGTGCTGGATAGAGTGTCCTTGGGACAAAGAAAGCAAAGACCACATGGCAAGAGACTATAAAAGACTGATGCTGTTAGCCAAAAGGGCCCGTTTCCCCCTGGAGCTTACCTAATTACACCAAGGAGGCACGGAGACAGGAAGACGAGTACCACACCCTTTATTGATCGGTCAGCTGAGCGGGTGTTCCTCTCGGCTAGTGCCAGAGAAAGAGACACACCTTACATGGCCAGATGGGCCTACCTTTATACCCCGAAACAAACAACTTAGCCTACGTTTGTCTATGTCATTTGGTTGACCTGTAGAACCTGTACATGCATCTATTAGGGGATAATTGGATACGCAGGATACATATATCATTTTGTGGGGGCTACAAGATACATCTGTTGAGGATACATTTGTCATTCTGAAGGGGACACAAGATACATCCGTTGACCCTTTGTACTAGATACTTTGGATGCATACATGTGAACGCAGCTGTATACACTTGGGGAGCCAACATATACTTGGGGAGCCAAACAAAACTGATAAGCGAAATAGCTGACTTAGGTAGATACACGGCCTTCAGTCTAATGAGTTCTGTAAGCTTTCCAACACAGTTTGGACAAGCATAACATAACTTTGGTTTACTCAGGCCTAATACAGAAAGGCTTCATTAGCACTATAATTTTCCAACAACTCCCCCCTTTGAGAATACTCACCAAACCTTTTGGCTGAGTTTTCTCACACTTTGAGGCCAAAAAGCAATGAAGCTCTGCAGAAATATTTACAACTGCTCCTTTAAGCTTAGTCACCCCCAACCCAGGAATGAATGCATGGACAAAAGAGTGGAACCTTGTTCATTTAACAACTAAGGGATCGGGGCACTGACTATAACTCAGGTAGGCATACTCAATGGTTTAATTTCCCAGAAGCCTCGGTGAATAATTTAGTCCCATATGCATCCTCCCCATGGACCCGGCAGGATTCGGTATGTGGGAGCCACACCCACCCTAACCGGTCCATATGCTTGGAAGGAGCACTGTAAATGTACACACTTTCATCCAGAAAGTGTCCAAATATGTTTCCATGACCACAGATCAGATGGTACTTCAGATGTGTCTGTAAGGGCAGTGGGCCAAGTCTGGTACTCAAGATTACTCCAAATGGCCATCAGCTGGTCATTCAGGAAATCCTGAAATTTTAAACATACTAGATCCCACTGCAATGCCTTCCCAGCCTCAGTGATATTCAATACCATCTCTGTCAGTAACTTCTGGGTTATAGAACTAAGGGTGGAAATGACATGTAACTCACCAGCTCCAGCCTGTACTTAAGATAGCTGAGCTTCAAAAATAAGGCTAGTGGCCTTTTCTAGTTGGCCCAATTTCTTAGCATATTCTTGGCTTTGAAAAATAATTCAGATGACTGCAACACTATTGGCCCCAGCCCACAGGGATCTGGTCAATTCCCCTTTCTCCAGAGGAAATAATCCAGGCTCTTTGTTGTGCTAAGCTAATGGCAGCCCCTTGTGAGCAATCTGGGTATGTAAAAGTGATCTGAAAACTGGATAAAGACAATGTCATTTAAAATCCAATTAGGAAGGGCAATACATACTAAAGGATTTATCCAAAACACAGGGCGCAGCCTGTAGAATAAACCCCAAAATCCAATTAATTCCACATTCCCAAACATGGGTCCCACAAGTTTTTTCTGCCAGTGTATAATTCCTCGGGTTTCTTCACCAGGGTCAGTTCTCAATGTCCTTTTTAGTCAGGAATTCCTGGACTTTGGCAATGTCAGTGGAGTGAGCGTTCCTTCTCCTTTCCCAAAACAATTGTAGTTTAGCATTCTACAGGGGAGAGATTATCAGCACATCACCCTGTAATGGTTTTTGATTCTTCTAGAAAAGTTCAAAGGCACAGTAGGTCTGTCAGCGGACAAGGGAGAGGTTAGCTAGCACGTCACCTTGTCCTTTTTCCCTGCTGTCCAGAAGGCACAGTGGAGCTAGAAGAAGGAATAGGCTAATCATATAGGAGAGTTCTCCTGATGTGGACGGGTCTTTTTGCAGTGAGAATCATGGGTCCAAGCAATCAGTTTTTGGCATTTCACAGCGGTGTTGGTAATCAGCAGGACTCAATAAGGGCCTTTCCAGCGTGGAGCCAAAGCAGTCTTTTGTTGGTGGACCTGTACATTGATCCGGTCTCCAGGTTCCATGGAGTGGCAGGGCTGCTAGGGTCTTCGGGTAGTGCGTCTTTACCTGTGTAAAAAGGAAACCTAACACATTGCATTAGTGTCTTTGCAGATTTTACAGCTGGTTGGGCATATTCAAGCCCCCCTTTTCTGGTTGTTAAAACTTGGCTAACTGTGAACAGTGTCCTTGAACGAAGTCAGTGTATCTTTTTTTTTTTTTTTTTTGGACTGAGCTTGCTAATTAAAGTTTTTCTCAGTTAACTCGTTCTTTTTCCTTTTCCCCTTTTTGGCTTCTTTTTTAACCTACAAAGGAAACTTTTACTTTTTACTTATACACCTTTTGACTTTGACTTTTTACTTATACACCTTTTGTTAACAATGAACACATACACATTGGTGTTATACAGTACATTAGTCTTATTATTTAATGTATGCCACATATACTTTTCTACTAACATAACCTTATTACAGAGCTTTGGAACAACAAGCCAGGACAAGCACACCCACTTTGATGAGTTTATTTAATACAACCTCTAGTTCAATAGCTTCCCACCATCCCCAGCCCTCTGGCTAGAAGTTTGAGGTAGCCAGAAGGATGCCATGCACAATATGGGGAGTGGGTTAACTTTTTATGTCCTTGCTTCCAAAGACTGTTAGTATGCAATTTGGCCAATGCAGTTTTTTTCTTTTACTTAAGAAAATACATAAGACTTTAGTATATCACATTTTTCTGATGTATCCAAACACTTTGTATTTTAAGTTGAACAAAACAAATATCTGCATTTCAATTCAAGCCTTCTGATTTATTTCAACCAGACCATCCCATGAAAATATTAAACAACAATTCTGGCCACTTGAGACAGACACCACAAGACAGAACATAAACACAAAACATAATTTTTACTCTGCCAGTAAATCATGGTATGTTGTATGCTGTTTAGCTGGCATTAGTTTTCTTTGATTATCTGAAAGACAAAAACAAAGGTCTACCCCTTCTGGGCAGTCAATTATTGCTTAAAATATACAAATACCCTTGTTGATTTTAGGCAAAACAGGGGAATTACCCCATATTTTCTTGTATATGTTTTATAGGCAGCCCAGGTTTCAGTGGCTTTTACCTTATCAGTTAGATAATTTGCATTAATACAGATGCTTTCTGGCTTGCTTTTTACTTTTAACTCCTGCTTTTAAACACTAAAAGAAAACATCACCACTTATAGTGCCTTAGAGCCTAATAAATTTTCATTTACACAGCACTGTATACATTCTTCAGCTAATTCAACAAAATTGTTCATAGCCAAATGATTGCAATCTAATAATTTCTTTGCCTGAATTTATTTACAAACATTTAAAAAAAAACACCAAGAACTTTTCTCTTTAGCATTTTTACAAAGTTCAACTACTACTCCCTCCAGCAACTACAGAGTTAACTCTTCACTCTCCTTCAAATCACTTGCTCTTTCCTTATATCACTTGCTTTGTCTTTCAACAGCCACTTACCAATTCAAATCACCATTTCAAATATCCTTCTGAGTATTTGAAATCCCCATGCTTATACTCACTTACTTCTTCCTTCCACGAGACCCTCAAAAGTTTCCAACCTGTTCTCCAAGCTCTCTGTCTGTTGCCCGCCCGCCTGGGCCCGATCCTTTTTTTTTTTTTTTTTTTTTTTTTGCGCTGAACCGTTTCTTTCATGGGCTTCTGCCCCCACCCTTCTGGTCTTTTCCCAAAACATTTTATTCACAAGACGACCCGAGTCCTCCCTCGTGAGGCTTGCCACCTGGGCAAAACGCATGGCCCACTGGCATTAACTATTTAATTGCCTCTTGTAGCAAACACACTGCTGTTACGGCATATGCTGAGCACGAATGGTTACATTTTAACAAGTCCCTGAAGGACTGGTACTTGCTTAGCCAGGGCTTCCTTTTCTCCAACTACTCTATTGCCCAGTCCTGCTACGACTGGGGGTAGATCCTTTCACCTGCCACCCTTCCTGGTCAACCAGGGTGGAGAGAGGAATGCTAAACCCTTCTCCAGTTCTCAGACTTACTGCAGCTGAGAATGGGCACACCTTTAATTATGCAATCCTCAACATATAACACCAACAATACCAAACAGAACAAACATAAAATAACAAGGGTAAAACAAATAGATGGTGTAAATTCTGCAGGGCTCCCCCATTCTCTATTGCTCACCAAACTGTGACAAATTTCTGTTACCAATTTATGCCTCATGTCAGGTGATCAAACTGACACTGCAGGACGTTGCAGGAGGATAGAGAAAATACACCATATAACCAAATTTTAAAGCTTCATTAAAAATAATAAAACAACAATGGAGAGTGTTGGGAATGCTCCCACATCACTCAAGAAAGATATAAATGCCCCATACTTACACATATCCAGACTGGCCACGTCTGTATATAACATTCAGAAAAAAAGGGGAATAGGTGGACGGGAGATTATCCTGTATACAGCTTGTTCAGAATTTCCAACATGCTTCCGCTCTTGCGAAGGCTGTTCTTTTACACCCTGGAATCTCCTGCGGTGTCTCTTTCAGAGATTCTAGTCCAGGCCAGCTACCTCTGGCTTCTCCAGTGTCACCAAGCCACACCAGCACCGGCATCCGTCACAAAGTCAGACTGTTGGATCTCACCAAACAGTTAAGCTTTGCAAATGTAATCTCAGTTCTGTAACTTGTACTGCCTTTGGTTTGCTTGACCTTGAGCATAAAACAACTTTCTCTTTTTATCTCTGGGCGAAGCTGAGTTTTAAATTAACCCGTTTCTAGACAAATTGCTCACACCGTGTCAGAGGCTTTTCTTTGGTGATTAAAAGCTCCTCTGAGATATATGATCCTATCTAGATTAAAGGTACCTTTTAATGGGCATTGTTTAGATGGATCTTCACGCGTATAAAGATTCCAATTCTCTAAATACCTGCAGGTTTTAGAACCATAATGTACGTACATATAATATGCTGGGGTACCCTTAGGGGGTGAGGTGGAATGTTTAGACTGTCCCTTACCCACACGGAAAAGAAGGGGGGGGAAGAGAAGATGGGTTCACACGCTCCTAGACCCGATTACAGTTTTGGCTTCCAGCATACCAATAGAACAAGAAACAAAAGTACCCCTACCAAAAAGAAAAGCCAGCCCTGGGGCTGCTCTAAGTCCCAGTAATTGTTCAGCACGGCCCACGGACTCGTGGAGTTAATGGAATTATTCATTAGCCGTGTCTGAACCTAGGTACCTTAACCAGAAAGCTTTTACCCACACACCTTCCTATTTGTGGGTTCCTTTACCGTTAGGGGCCCAAGGTCCCAACCCTCACTCTTCGGGGGCGTTAATCCTCAAACCCAGGAGGTAACGCACTTACCACGCCCGGAGTGGCCACGTCTGGCAGGTGGACTCCCTCTTCTGGTACTGTCTTGCCTCCGTGTCGTTTGGAGTTCTCTATGGAGGCGTAGCCGTCCCGGCCGATTGCGGCGACCGGGCTCGAGCAAACCAATAGCTCAAGGTGGCCACTCTCCTGAGCCGTCCTCGGCCGCCGGTCAGCGCCCCAACAGGGAGAGAAGTCCCGGCGGAGTCGCCATTTGTTAGCCAAAAGGGCCCGTTTCCCCCTGGAGCTTACCTAATTACACCAAGGAGGCACGGAGACAGGAAGACGAGTACCACACCCTTTATTGATCGGTCAGCTGAGCGGGTGTTCCTCTCGGCTAGTGCCAGAGAAAGAGACACACCTTACATGGCCAGATGGGCCTACCTTTATACCCCGAAACAAACAACTTAGCCTACGTTTGTCTATGTCATTTGGTTGACCTGTAGAACCTGTACATGTATCTATTAGGGATAATTGGATACAGGATACATATATCATTTTGTGGGGGCTACAAGATACATCTGTTGAGGATACATTTGTCATTCTGAAGGGGACACAAGATACATCCGTTGACCCTTTGTACTAGATACTTTGGATGCATACATGTGAACGCAGCTGTATACACTTGGGGAGCCAACATATACTTGGGGAGCCAAACAAAACTGATAAGCGAAATAGCTGACTTAGGTAGATACACGGCCTTCAGTCTAATGAGTTCTGTAAGCTTTCCAACACAGTTTGGACAAGCATAACATAACTTTGGTTTACTCAGGCCTAATACAGAAAGGCTTCATTAGCACTATAATTTTCCAACAATGCCTCATCTCCATCTTGTCTTCAGTCCTGCTTCCTACCTCTGGAGGGACTTGGCTACAAACTGAAGCTCTGTACAAAGGACTGAATGGCCCATCCCAGTTGTGGATGTACTCCAGAGACTTGATTTGAACCTGCAGTTTATTCCATCACTGCTACAAGCCTGAACCAAGAACTTTGCCAAAGTACAAGTCTTGCCCAGGGCACCATTTCCCCTAACGCTGGTCCTTGGTAACATTTCTTGATGGGGGGGGGGGGAGGGGAGAGAGTCGAGGCGTTTTCTCTCTGTTTCTTTCCTCTCCATTTTCTGCTCCTTCCTTCAATTCCAGAAACTTCTCTTGTGTTTCAGACTGTGCAGTGACACCCTCCCCACCCCAGGACTATGGAGCCTTTGGAGCAGAAAGATCCTAGGAGCTAAGGATGAATCCAGGGGTGAGTAGCTGGCAGGAAGGAGTCCTAGCAACTCTTCTGGGAGTGCAGGGGAGGAATGACTCCCCCTTCTCTACATTCTCCCCATGGGGCTCTGCGGAGCAGGGAGGGTTGTGTGATAAATTCCATCCAACATTCCCCTTTGATCCAAGCCGAGAGACATCTCAGCTCTGCACGATCCCCTTGGCAGCACCAAACAAGGGATGTTTTCCACTGCCCAGGAGACTCAGCCAGGGACTGATGTGCTGGAGATATGTTGGGAAAAGGGACTGTCTGAATTGCCAAAGCAGGAAGCCAACAATCTACAGCAAAATCATTAACCACAAACACACTCTAACCATGCTCCAGCCAGAAGGAAATGGGCAGGAATTCTTGCTGTTCAGCCATGGCCACACATCCAGAGCTGCTCAGCAGTGAGGGTGCTGGGCAAGCTGGTCTGAGCGAACACTTGGAAAAGATCCTTCCGTTAGAACAGAACCAGAGTGTAGAAAGGCCCCTGTGTTAAGTGGTTGAGGCTGAGGCCTTAGGAAGCTGGCCTACGATACCACAGGAATCTTTCTGTGGAGGTTTGATTCTTGCCAGCTAGGGGAAGCTGGTGTGTGGCGTCTTTGTGGCTGCACTTTCAGTGATGCAGGTTTCTCTATCCCATTGTTCCAGGGTCATCCTACTAGATTGCCAGCTGCTTTTCAGCTGCAGTGTGGAGACTATTTGTGTGGGGAGAGACATTGTGTGTGTGCTGGGGAAGAGTGAGTGTGTTGAGGTAGGTAGGAGCGGATCATTATTATCCCTACTTGAAAGAGGAGACGCTCAGGCTGAGAAAGGAGAATTGACTTGTCTTAGGTCACAAAGCCAGTCAATGGCTGAATTGGGAATAGGACCCCAGAGACCTGATTTTTAAATTAACCATCGGATCTTGAAATTCATACATTGAATGACCTCAATAAAGTGCTCTTAGATGAGCTCCAGTCCAACAAGTGTGCACAGTAATTATTCAGCCAGTATTTTAGGAGAACTGCAATGTTAGAGAGAATCATGAACTGCTCAGAGACAATTAATGCAGAGAAGCAGCACAATCCATGAAACATATAACTGGTTAGGACTTATTTACTTGGTCTTAAAAGAGAACAAAAGGCCTTGAGTCTCCTCCCTGTCATTAACGCCCTGCTCAGACAATCAGGGTAGAGACTGAGGATGGAAGGCTGAGGGTCTCACCAGAGAGCTCAAAGGATGGCCCAGGTCACTGGTGGGAATCACTGCCCCAGCACTACTGCAGCTCCACAGTTTTGGGCGAGCAATTTCACCAGGACATTGCAACATCATTCACAATCCACATGAGTGGAGACTGTTCATTGATTCATCGAAGACGAAGTCTTAAAGATGTTTTACTGCATAATGGCCATGGTTTGCCATGAATTCCACTTGGTGATGCAGTCCATAGGAAGGAAACCTAGGACAACATGAAACAACAACATGAAACCTCTCTGAGGCTCTTATCTGCTCCACAGGGACGTCTGTCTTCTCATTCAATTAGCAGTGGGAAAGGGGATGCAATGTCTGCCCCCAGCCAGACCACCAACCCCATCAGACACCCTCCCCCGCTGGTGCACCAGGGTCTCCCCCAGACCGACAACAGCTATGAATTAAAACCCCACAGTGTTTGTTGGGGCTACTGGAGATGCTGAAATCTCACTCTTGTCTCTCTCCTCCTGCCTCCACCTCCAAGCCAGGCACTGGGCAGTTCAGTGTGGAAGGGATGAACTGATGACAGTGGAGGAAAAAAATCAAAAACCAAAAGTGAAGCCAAAGCGCAAGCCAGCAGGCAAGGCAAATCGCAGGCTTCTGCCATAGACTAGTCCTCCCCGCTCTTCCAATAACCCACCCAAACCGCGACCCCACAGACCCCACGTTCCTGGTGTAGCTCCACCTTCCAGTGGGGAAGTGGGGAACCAATTACTAACACACACAGCATATTCCTGAGGCGCAGTGCTGGGAGCTGGGGGGATCTGGCGGGCACCTCACTGTGGGATTCACGAGTGGCTCCGGCAGCATCCATGCAATCAAGCCGCTCCACATGCCGTTGTGCCGAGGGATAACAGCGCCTGGAGGGGTTGCTGCTGGTCACTAGCAGGGCATTGTGGGAGACAGCCCAGGCTGGAGAGGGTTCGGGGGCACAGCGGATCCCATCACAGCGTGTCCCCCCAGCACCCACAGGGAATATCGTGCCCCTAGGAGGAGCGTTTGGGCTTTGCTGTGATGTGTCACTTTCCAGCCTGTGCTCTGTCTCTTCTCCTGTGCACACCCATGTCAATCAGGCATTGCTCAGCTGGGCTCTGCAGAGACCGGACAGGCTACACCCCGTGACGGGACTGAGGGGGGGCAGTGCTGAGCGTCACAGGACCTGGTTTCAGCAGCGAGAAAATCCAGGAACAACCGAATTGTTGTTTCACCCACGAAAGCTCATGCTGCAAAAACGTCTGTTAGTCTATAAGGTGCCACAGGATTCTTTGCTGCTTTTACAGGAACAACCCAGTGATCCACTAAGCGGAGTTAGGGGCCTGAACTCCTGTACGATGCACGGGCGACACAGGCACCTTACAACACAACTCACAACCACCAGCTCCCCAGGCAGGAGCCAGCCAAGCCCGCCCAGGAGACACTGACAACGGGAGGTGTCCTAGCCCTGCCCTCTCTCACAGATAGGTCCTGTGCTCCCAGCACCCACCTGCCATGTGGGAGAGCCAGGTTCAATTCCCTCTGTCCAGCTGCAGAGAGTAGCTCAGGGACGTGAGTAGCAAGCTCAGGGCAGACTGTTACACACCAGGGCACCCCCCATGGGGACTGGGAGCTTCCACCCCCCGAGAGTGAACTCCCCAGGCACACGAACAGCCTGAGCAGGGAGTCACAGACAGTCCCCTTGGGCTCTCGGGGCTATCCTGCCACCTAGGCAAGTCTGCCTTTGGGCTAGATCTGTGCCTCAGGGAGGCCTGAGGCCACCGGCATGAGCTTGGGCTGCCAGCATCACCCCCGCCCCCCGCCACTATCCATAAGGGAGAAAGGATTTGAACCAGGGTCCCCCATGTTTCAGGTCAGTGCACGAAGCAGTGTGCCGTGGTGGGGCTCTGTCCAGCTCTCCCTTTGAAGGGGGTTCATTGGGGCTAACTAATGAGAGCGAGTGGGGGGGATCAGCTCCCGGTGTGTCCTAATTCCTGCCTCTCAGCTGGGTGCCTGAACTACTGGACACTGTCATCCAAATACCATTGCTAGAAATAAACAATGAAAGGTGCAGAACTCCAGGAGCTCAGGACAGGAGACTAACTCAGGCAATCAGAGCAGCAGATAAGACAAATCTTGAGCTACTCTGAGGCTCCAAGCAGACATGTTACCGAGACGGAAACTGGCCAGGAATTCTTTGAAATGGCGTAAACACGTCTAAAAGTATCAGTTTGCTTTATGATGAGGGGATGGGGGGAGGGAGGTTTAAACTATTTCCCTGAATCACATCTCCCTTGGCAGCTCAGTCACCATTTCAGCTAGAGCAGAGCGGTGGAGCCTGGGCACTGGGCCACTCGGGGCCTTTAACACCACAGCCCTGGGGAGGGGGGGCTGAGATGGACCATCCTGCAAGGAACACGAGTCCTTCTACCATCCACCACACCCTAGTTTGGAACTGCTGCTGCCGGCTCACCCCATCTGTGGGAACTTCTATCCCCTCTGCCTCCCTCTAGCTGGGGGTTTTCCCTTCTGCACCTACCTGGCAGGGCAGCCCCCGTCTGAACCCCTGATCCTGTCCCAGTTTTGTCCATCTGCCCATCCTGCCCCTCCGATTTCCCCCCTTCAGGGGGATTTTCCGGCCTTTGATTGCAGGGAGCAGATTCTGATGGCGCGTGAGGGCAGCAGCTTGCAGCTGTTACTGAGCATGTGAGAAGAGCATTAGAAGAGAAGACCGGCCAGACTGGGTCACACCAAAGCTCCATCTAGCCCAGTGTCCTGTCGGCCGATAGCAGCCGGTGCCAGGTGCCCCAGAGGGAATGAACAGACAGGAATCATCCAGGGAGCCATCCCCTGTGGCCCAATTCCCAGCTTCTGACAGACAGAGGTTAGGGGCACCATCCCTGCCCACCCTGGCCAACAGCCATTGATGGACCTGTCCTCCACAGAAACACAGAATCATAGACAATTAGGATTGGACGAGACCCCAGGAGGTCATCCAGCCTAAGCCCCTGCTGAAAGCAGGACCACGAATCTCTCTAGTTTCCTTTTCATCACAGGACCCTGCTCAGGAACAGTGAAGTTGCAAGATCTAACAGGAAACAGCTTCAGAAAGAAGGGCAGCTCCTCTTCCTCCTCCCCTCCCGTGGGGACAGGCAGCCCCCAGCAGCCTCTCTCCGCCCCGGCCTCCTTCAACCCATTGCCCCCTTCAGCCTCCCCAACTTCCCCATTGCTCCTTTAGCCTCCCCAACTTCCCCATCACCCTCTTCAGCCTCCACAACTGCCCCAATTGCCCCCTTTAGCCCCCCCAAATGTCCCGTTCCCCCATCTCCCCCTTCAGCCTCCTCCAAACTGTTCCCTTTCCCCCATCGCCCCAGTCACCTCCAGCCTCCCGTTGCCCTCTTCAGCCTCCCCCAACTCCCCCCCCACTGCCCCGGCTCCACCGCTCTCAGGTTCCCTTCCCCACAACCATCTGCTTCCTCACCATGGGGAACCGGAGCAGAAAATGCTTTTGAGAAAACCTTCTGCAAAGCAAAAAGTAAAACAAGCCAAGCAACTACTTCTCTGGCTTTGTGCTGGGTGCCCAGCTGTGGGCTTGTGTGTGTGTGTGTGTGCGGGGGGAGGTGGGGCTGTTCTGAGCACACTCCGGTCAGGGAAGGGGCAGAGTTGGCCAAAGGGGCAGGTTGAATCTTTAGCAGAGAATTCCTTTCTCCATTGTGTTAGCTAAGCGTTGCTGTTAAATGTCAGCCGACGGATGCAGCATTTGAAACAATCTGACTCTAACCCCCCTCCCATCTCTGTTGCTGTAGTTCTCACACCCTCTGCTCTTGTCATGTCACCACAAAACATGGTGTCTTATTCCCATAGTGTCCTGTAGGTTAGACAGGACTTAAGTTTAGAAGGGGAAAACTGAAGCATAACTTCCCAAACCCCTCATTCCCAGCCCCAACCCAGAGCCCGCACCCCTAACCGGAGCCCTCACCCCTGCACCCCAACCCTTTACTCCAGCTCTCAGCCTCTCATCCCCAACCCCACCCCACACTGCTCCCCAGACAGAGCCCTTTCACCCCACCCTCTGCTCTACCGCAGACCCCTCCACCTCCTAACCCTTCAGCCTCACCCCGCCACACACGATCCATCTGCAGAATGAAGTTTGGAATGAGCACCAATAGACAGGTGAGGTGTCACACCTCACCTCCGTATTGGTGCACTCAGCAAAATTCATTCCGCACACGGACATAGCAAATTAGAGGAAACACTGCTCCTGACATTCAAACTCTCTCTCAGATCTTGAATTTCATACATTGACTCATCAGAAGAAAGTGCTCTCAAGTGAGCTACAGACCAACAGTGGTTCAGTGGAATTATTCAGCAAGTATTTTAGAAGACCTAGAACATTAGAGGAAATCATCACCTGCTAAGAGACAATTAATGGAGAGAAGCAGCAAGATTAATCCCGTACATTGGATCGGCTGTGACTTCTTTGCCTGATTTGAAAAAAGACCAAAAGGACCTGAGTCTCCTCACTCTCAATAGCCCCCTGCTCGGCCAATCACCACTGAGACTCTGAGGGGCGGGAGGCTGAGGGGTCTCACCAGATGTCCCAAAGGACGGCCCAGGTCACCATCACAGGGGATCACTCTCAGATCCAGCCCCACCTCTTGGTGAGGACCGCTGCAATGAGAGCAACCCCCTCCCCTGCCGCACTCCACACACATCCCTCTTCGGTAGAGGGAGGGAAGCTGGGAAAAGGGAAAAAAGAAGCAAGAGAAGAGGGGAAAGGAGGGAGGAAAGAGGAAAAGAGAAACCAAAAAGGATACACCCCAATGTCCCCAGGGATTCCTACCATCAAAACCTAGGGAGGAAATCAAATTCTGCCACCTGAAGCCAGTGCTGTCTGTGCCTAGAATGCTGCCTGCGCCAGGTGGATCAGACTGAACAGGTTCCAAACCTCCCGAAAGAGACTTGCGGCAGCAGAGCCGGGGGCTCTCAGAGACAGACCTGGCCCTGCACCTCTGTCCTGCCCGGCTGATGTTGGGGTCTCTCTGTGAGGTCACCCCCTCCCCACCACTTTTGCCCAATAGGCCGCGGTCCTGCAAAAGGCCTTTGTGATGTCACTGCCACACCCACCCCTCCCCTCAAAGCTGATGTCCTGCCCCTGGCCAGACTCATTGGGTGTTTGAGTTGTTTCCCCTTGATCTGGGGTTGCCAACTTTCTGACCCAACAAAACTGAACACCCTCATCCCGCCCCTTCGCAGAGATCCCGGACCGCTCAATCCATCTCCCTCAGTCGCTCGCTCTCCCCCACGCTCACTCACTCGCTCCTTTTCATCGGGCTGAGGAGGGCTGGGGAGGGTCCCTTTTCAACTGGGTGTTGTTGGGACAGACCTGGGAAGGAGGCTGCCTGCCAAACACCTTTGAGAGGTGCCGTCCCTCCCTGTCAGAAAATCATCTCCCTCCTTCACTTCAGTGACGGCCTCAATTGTTCCTTATCCCGGCAGTGAGGGGAAAGGGGTTGTTAAGGTAGACAATTGGGGAGGGGTTTCTTTTTTGGTGAACAGTAAAGGGGTTTCAATAGTGGGGTACAACACAGTAGGATACAATACAGTGGGTAATCAGTTAACACTGAGGTATAAATGTAACAGGTAGCTAGCGATTTCTATGTAAAAAGGTGTGTCACAGCAGCATATAACCAACTAACAGTTATGGGTAAAATGTGTTAAATAACAAACAATTTCAGGTAAAAATGTGTCACAGTGGTGTAAATGTAGAATGTGAGGGGTATCAGAGAGGAAGAAAGTAACCAATGGGTTTTTATGCTAGAGATTTAAACTTAGTGAGACAGAACAAACAGGCTGCAAGCTTAAGCAGCAGAGAGAGTGTAACAAGGTAAAAAGACACAGAGAAGCTGGGCGGGGGGGATGTTTGCAGTGGGAAGACAGACAATTACAATTATACAGAACACAGCAAAATCTGATCTATGAGCTAACTTAACCAAGACTACACAAATTAAAACACAATGCAACAATTCTCTAAGCCTAACTTACAAAGTATAATGCTAAACTTAACTTAATGGGTGCACCTTATGCTAAGGATAGTTCCAGAGGGCTGAGTGGTGTGTGTCAGGACACAGCTCCAAAGAGGGGGCAGTGACTGCAGCAGTGGATACAGCTGAAAACAGTCCAAGGCAAAGCCCACAGGAGCAGAACTTAGCAGCAGCACAAACTTATTTTCAGTGGCAGAGTGCCACGGGGTTTAAGAGAGAGATTTTAAAACACAGACCAAGGTTTAGCTTGAGTCTGTGTGCTGGGGAGACAGAGCCAGCAGCCAGGATGCGGGGGGGTTGTTTGTAAGAGAGGTTTTAGGACACAGACCAAGGTTTAGCTTGAGTCTGTGTGCTGGGAGACAGAGCCAGCAGCTAAAATAATAAAATAAAAGTATAGAAAGTCTCACAGAGGATTCTTACCATCCCCCAAGTCAGCAGCAGAGGCAGAAACAGCAAGCACATCAGAAAGCTCGGTACAGTCTTGATAATCAGGAGATCTCTCAGGCAGCAATTTGTTCTTCGTGGGGGGGGGTTTAAAAACGGGGATACGCTCAAAAATAAAACGAGAGCGGAGAAAGGACCCCAGAACCCTGGTTGATCAGACCAGGCAGCAATGCAAGAACCTTTCTGAAGTCTGTTCAAAAATGTCTGTTTTTAAAGGCAAACCCTGGCAGCTTCCGCCAGTAACTCTGATTGGCTCCCCCTCTTACAGGGAGGAGGGAGGCAGAGAAAAAACTGCAGGCAGCCACAGAGGCATGTTTGGACTAGCCCTGAGCCCAGAGGTATGACTCATGCCCAGGATCCTAAAAACACAATAGGTCTTGCAGCTCTGGACAGTGGCCACCCTACACCAAGCCCAGGTTTTAACAAGGTGATACCAGGACTAACCCTTTGAACAGGGCAGTGGTCCCACTTAGCATAAGTGGCCATCCCTTTGAGAAGGGCAATGGCTCTGGTTAGACAACAGGGGCCCTCCCTTTGAGAAGGGCAGAGGCCCTGGTAAACAACAACAGCCAGGAGGGGCGGCCATAGAGGAGAACAAGAACAAAATGGAGTAAGGGGACAGCTTTAAGAAACAAAATGGAGCTGTAACAGACAGGATATATTACAGGGGTAACAGTGTAATGGAGGACATGGCAGGGCAGTGGCAACAAGGTGCCTTTGGTACTTGTCATTTAAAATCCAATTAGGAGGGCAATACATGCTGAAGGATTTATCCAAAACACAGGGCACAGCCTGTAAAATAAACCCCAACATCCAATCAATACCACATTCCCAAGCACAGGTCCCACAAATTTCTTCCTGCTAGTGTATAATTCTTTGTTTCTTCACCAGGCTGAGTTCTTAATGTCCTTTCTAGTCAGGAATTCCTGGACTTTGGCAATTTCGGTGGAGCAAGTGTCCCTTCTTTTCCCGAAACAATCGTGGTAGGGCATCCTACAGGGGAGAGGTTACCAGCACATCACCCTGTCATGGTTTTGCTTCTTCTAGAAAAATCCAAAGGCACAGTAGGTCTGTCAGTGGACAAGGGAGAGGTTACTAGCACTTCACCTTGTCCTTTTTCCCTGCTGTCCAGAAGGCACAGCAAAGCTAGAAGGAGAAATCGGCCAATCATCAGTAGGAGAATCCTCCCAAGGTGGAGGGGTCTTTTGCAGTGAGAATCATGGGTCCAGGCAGGTAGTCCTTGGCACTTCATGGAAGTGTTGGTGGTTAACAGGACTCAGAAAGGGCCTTTCCAGTGTGGAGCCAGAGCAGTCTTTCGCTGATGGACCTTTACATAGATCCAGGCTCCTGGTTCCAAGGAGTGGCAGGGCTGCTAGGGTCTTTGGGCAGCGCTTCTTTACTTGTGAGAAAAGAAACCTAACTCATTTCATTGATGCCTGGCAGTGTTTTGCAGATCTCATAGCTGCTTGGGCACATTCAAGCCCCCCCTTTTCTTGGTTTTCAGCTAAGTCTTAGCTGCGAGCAGTGTCCTTGAATGGGGCCAATGTCTTATCTTTAGACTGAGCATACTAGCTATTTTTTCCCCAGTTAATTTGTTCTGTTCTTTTCCTTCTCCCCTTCTTGGCTTCTTTTAACCTACAAAGGAAACTTCCACTCTTCACTCATACACCTTTTCCCAACAATGAACACATAAACATTGCCACTATACAGTACATTAGTCTTATTATTCAATGTATGCCACATATACCCTTCAGTAAAATAACTTTATTACAGAGCTTTGGAGCAACAAGCCAGGACAAGCACACCCACTTTGAGAGTCCACTCAGTACAACCTCTTGTGTCCAATGGCTTCCCACCTCCCCAGCCCTCTGGCTAGAAATCTGAGGTAGCCAGAAGGATCCCATGTGCAATATGGGAGTGGGTTAACTTTTCATGTCCTTGCTTCCAACGACTGTTGGTATGCAAATTTTAACAAGAATTTTTTCCAGTTAAAAGATCTGGCCAATGAAGTTTCTTTTTCTTACTTAAGTAAATGTATTAGACTTTAGTATATCACGTTCTCCTGATTTATCCAAACACTTTGTATTCCAAGTTGAATAAAACAAGTATCTGCTTTTTTTAATTTAACCCTCCTGTTTGATTTTAAACTAGACTATTTGATGAAAATATTAAACACAGCAATTCTGGCCACGAGACAAACCCCACAAGACAGGACATAGAACACAGAACATAATTCCTATTGTGCCAGTAAATGCATGGTACGTTGAATGCTGTTCAGCTGGCAGCAGTTTTCTCTGATTATCTGAAAGACAAAAAAAACAGAGGTCTACCCTTCTGGGCAGTCAGTCATTGCTTAAAAGATACAAATACCCTTGTTGATTTCAGGCAAAGAGGGGAATTACCCTGTATTTTCTTGTATATGTTTCATAGGCAGCCCAGGTTTCAGTGGCTTCTACCTTATCAGTTAGCTAATTTGCATTAATGGAGATGCTTTCTGGCTTGCTTCTGGATCCAAACTATT
Source organism: Mauremys reevesii (assembly GCF_016161935.1). NCBI lineage: Eukaryota > Metazoa > Chordata > Testudines > Geoemydidae > Mauremys > Mauremys reevesii. Next base: position 17,894,616 of record NC_052639.1, read on the forward strand.
CACAGCTTAAAGATTCTTACCTTAAAAGGGACATAATTAACTTTACCAGAATTTTGATTGCTTTTTACTTTTAACTCCTGCTTTCAAACACTGAAAGAAAATATCACTACTTATAGTGGCCCCTTAGAGCCTAATAGGGTTTTAATTACATAGCACTATATACATTTCTTTAGCTAATTCGACTACATTGTTCATAGCCAAATAATTGCAATCAAATAATTTCTTGCCTGGATTTATTTACAAACATTTCAAAGACACCAAGAACTTTCCTCTTTAGCATTTTTACAAAGTTCAACTGCTGTTCCCTCTAGCAACTACAGAGTTAACTTCTCACCTCTTCCTTAAATCACTTGCTTGTCTCCCAACAGCCAATTTTATCAACTCACATCACCATTTCAAGTATCATTTTCAAGTATTTCTCTTGCATTTTGGTGGCAAAGCCCACCAAACATCTCATTGAGATGGACGTGTTCCCAGGGAATGTCTCAATTACAAAGAATCAACATTTCCCAGCTGAAATAAATGTTCTGCTGGAAAACTTTCTTCTTTTTTTTCTTTTGAAAGGACTTTTGGCTTCAAATTTTATTTTATTTTTAGACTGTGGCTTTTATGTTTTGTGGCACACAAGCAGACAAGTTAGAGAAAATATAAAATACTGTTGCTGAAAGTTTGCAATATCTTGTCAATTTGTTTATTAAGACCAGAACAACAGTACATAGGAACCCCAAAATCAGAGGGAGAGAACATAGGCTACTGTCTATAACAGAGAGGCACAACTCACTGGGTACCTGCTGATTGACTGCTGCTAAGTCCCAATTTTGTTCTGCCTTACTGAGCTGCCTAGCATGCAAGCACTTACAGAAACCCTTCACAACATGTAAAGTCACAGTATTCAATTTTAACACAACTGCAAATACACCAGAGCATCAATGGAATACAATTGTCAGACACATAGAAAAACATAAACTCTTGAGCAATAGTCAACATGGTTTCTGTAAAGGGAAATCGTGTCTTACTAATCTATTAGAGTTCTTTGAAGGGATCAACAAACATGTGGACAAGGGGGATCCGGTGGACATAGTGTACTTAGATTTCCAGAAAGCCTTTGACAAGGTCCCTCACCAAAGGCTCTTATGTAAATTAAGCTGTCATGGGATAAAAGGAAAGGTCCTTTCATGGATTGAGAGCTAGGTAATAAGTGGAGATATACCAATCTCCTAGAACTGGAAGGGACCTTGAAAGGTCATCAAGTCCAGCCCCCTGCCTTCACTAGCAGGACCAATTTTTGCCCTAGATTCCTAAGTGGCCTCCTCAAGGATTGAACTCACAACCCTGAGTTTAGCAGGCCAATGCTCAAACCACGGAGCTATCCCTCCCCTGGTTAAAGGACAGGGAACAAAGGGTAGGAATTAATGATCAATTCTCAGAATGGAGAGGGGTAACTAGTGGTGTTCCCCAAGGGTCAGTCCTGGGACCAATCCTATTCAATTTATTCATAAATGATCTGGAGAAAGGGGTAAACAGTGAGGTGGCAAAGTTTGCAGATGATACTAAACTACTCAAGATAGTTAAGACCAAAGCAGATTGTGAAGAACTTCAAAAAGATCTCACAAAACTAAGTGATTGGGCAACAAAATGGCAAATGAAATTTAATGTGGATAAATGTAAAGTAATGCACATTGGAAAAAATAACCCCAACTATACATACAACATGATGGGGGCTAATTTAGCTACAACGAGTCAGGAAAAAGATCTTGGAGTTATCGTGGATAGTTCTCTGAAGATGTCCACGCAGTGTGCAGAGGCGGTCAAAAAAGCAAACAGGATGTTAGGAATCATTAAAAAGGGGATAGAGAATAAGACTGAGAATATATTATTGCCCTTATATAAATCCATGGTACGCCCACACCTCGAATACTGTGTACAGATGTGGTCTCCTCGCCTCAAAAAAGATATTCTAGCACTAGAAAAGGTTCAGAAAAGAGCAACTAAAATGAGTAGGGGTTTAGAGAGGGTCCCATATGAGGAAAGATTAAAGAGGCTAGGACTCTTCAGTTTGGAAAAGAGAAGACTAAGGGGGGACATGATAGAGGTATATAAAATCATGAGTGATGTTGAGAAAGTGGATAAGGAAAAGTTATTTACTTATTCCCATAATACAAGAACTAGGGGGTCACCAAATGAAATTAATAGGCAGCAGGTTTAAAACAAATAAAAGGAAGTTCTTCTTCACGCAGTGTACAGTCAACTTGTGGAACTCCTTACCTGAGGAGGTTGTGAAGGCTAGGACTATAACAATGTTTAAAAGGGGATGGATAAATTCATGGTGGATAAGTCCATAAATGGCTATTAGCCAGGATGGGTAAGAATGGTGTCCCTAGCCTCTGTTCGTCAGAGGATGGAGATGGATGGCAGGAGAGAGATCACTTGATCATTGCCTGTTAGGTTCACTCCCTCAGGGGCACCTGGCATTGGCCACTGTCGGTAGACAGATACTGGGCTAGATGGACCTTTGGTCTGACCCGGTACGGCCTTTCTTATGTTCTTAACATTTTCTGTTGTACAAGGTCTCTCCTTTTTTTGAATCCTTGTTTCTAAAAAAGCCATGCGAGACTTGAATCAAATTTCAGTGACTAATTATCATGTGTGTGGCATCATCATTAATGCGTGTTCTATGTAGTTAGGTTATTGTCTTCTTTAGGAAATTTGGGGAAACAGGAGCCCTGGGAAACCCTGTTCCCCACCTCCCCTCATACACACTGCACATTTGCTGCTACCTGGTGCTGGCTGAGCAGTAGCATTGTGACATCAGAGAGGATCCACCACTCAGCACCCGTCCCTCCCGTTCATTTGCAGCCCAGCTCAGCCCCGGTCACTCTCGCCAGGTGGGGCCGGGCAGCTCCCCTGCGCTGCGATCCAGCACCGGGCACCGCGGAGCACCGGGCAGGCTGTGCAGGGTGGGGAGGATACTCGCATTGCTGACACCTGCCTGCCTCAGGGCTTTCTCCTGCCCGCCGCGAGGATCGCGAGGAGGGCAGCAGCGTGCCGCTGAGAGCCGTGTCAATTGGCCGGGTGGCTGTCTGCAGACAACACGGGGGAGAGAACCAGATAGCCCTGTAACGCAGCCGCTGCTCGGGACCCGGATCCACGCTGCTGTGCCACCGAGACCCATCAAGTGCCACGGGAGCGGGGACACCCCCCACCCCATGGAAGTGTCAGGGGCTGCTCGGGCTGGGAGCCCGGCGGAGAGTCCAGCTGGGAGAGGCTCAAAGGGGTGGGTAAAACGTTGCACCAAAATATGAAAAAGTTGCAAGACAAAACCCTTTAATTACAGCTCGGACGGGCCTCCGGAGCAGGGGCGGGGCCAGCCGCGGTGCCGCCGCCGGGCAGCAGCAGCAGCAGCAGCAGGAGGGGGCGGCGCGAGACGGCTCCCGGGGATTCCCTGCTCGCGCCGCTGCCGGGGGGAGCCGCTGCTGCTGCGAGCTGGTGCGCGGAGGGTGGAGGGGGGGGTGTCCTCGCGGGCGGGGCTCGCGCCCAGAGCGCTGACACTGTCCGTTCGGAACTGTCACGCCGCGCACCGGGCCGCCCCACTTGTGACGTCACCGCCCTCTGCCCCCGCCCAACCAGCGTGGTCACCCGGGCTCCGCTCACCGTCACCGCGGCAACCACCAAAACAAACGTTCTCGGCACACGTGGGGGAGGGAAGGGGGGAAGGGATGGGCCGTGACGCAAACAAAGCAGCTGGCTGGGCGGGGCTGGGGGGATGCAGGGACGGGACGGAGGGGACGAAGGGGGCAGGGACGGATGGAGACAGGGGACGGGACAGAGGACAGGGCTGGGGGGACGCAGGGAAGGGAGTGAAGGATGGACGGAGGGGGAGGGTGACCAGATCGCAAGCGTGAACTATCAGGCCACGTTGGTGGAGCTGGGGGGGAGACAGACAGACACAGGTGCGCAGCCCCGTTGGGAGCCAGAGGCACACTGGTCCGCCTGGCCGTGTGCTACCAGCGTGCCCTTTCCTATTGGGGTGCGCCCATGCTGTGCCACAGAGCTCCCCTGCCCAGCACCCCCCTACAACTCTTCCACCACAAATGCACAGTGCTGTGCACACACACCTCGCCCAGCACACCCCTGCCCACAGCCCCACCACAGCTGCCCAGCACCCCACACAGAAACCCCCACTCTCTAGTTTCCCAATACACACAGATTTCCCCTCCCTTCCTTCCTCCCTCCCAGTGCCCTTCCCCACAGCCCCACACCATAACTGCACAATGCCCCACACAGACCCGCAGTGCCCTGACACACACAGATCTCCCCCATAACCCAGCACCCTGTTTTTCACTCTTGTTTTTCAAGACCCAAAGGGAGAAATCCACGGGAGGAGGGAAGCGGGGATTGAGCTTCTCTATGAATAGCTCCAGTGCCTGATTCTGCTTGAACTTAGTTTTCCTGAAAGTGGCACCATTTTTCTCAGTTTTACCGTCACCCCTGGGGTTCTGAATAACAGCAGTGAAACTGACCAAAGCTGCTAGTGCTTGGCAGCATTGTGAGGAGGAATCGAAGCTCTGGAACTGCCAGTTTGCAGACGCAGGAAGACAGGTCTGCACTGGTTTACATTTGGAAGGTTATCTTCAGATAATGAAAGCTGGGCATGTGCTTTCTTCAGTCCCTGACAATGCATGGCAGAGAATACAATTATTAAAGAAAAACAGTTTTAGCCCCTTTTTGCACAGTTACCTGCACTTATACAGGTGGCAACCTCATATTCCTTACACAATCTACAAGTTTGGGTGCATCGGTAATGCCCTAATTGTATTACAGTTGCACCGTGATTTTGCTTGGTTCTTTTTAACCAAGGTGAAGTATTCCTAGAAAATAGGTGAAACATTTGGATTTGTAACAGTAATGTAAATACTGTGATATATTCAGTGCCCCTGGCTTCCCATGGTTCCACAGTCATAGAAATAGCACTGGAATTTACTTTTATCTTCAGAATTCTTCCCCCCTCCCTCCGCAGATCACCATAAGAACTTCAGGAAGGGCATTTGAAATAACACATAAAAGTGATTCCATGCACAAGTATGGAGTGTTTTCTGTTTCTCTGGAATTTGGCAGTCTATGGTGCTTAATATGGGCATATATGTTTGATTACTATAGAAATTTTTCAGATCCTGTAAAAAAAAAGTCTGTCTTCACAGAATCCTCTCATCATTGGTACAGAAAGTGAAACAGAAGTGCTGCAGTATTTTAGGGTTTCTGGATTTGTTTTTCTCCAGGAAACAATTTTGGTGCTTTTATTATGCCAGATAATTACAAAAAATGTACTATCTTAAAAATATTGGTGATTGGCAGCAGTAGCCCTGGAAATGAAAATGGGTGAGATTTTCAAAAGAGAGTAAGTGATTTAGGAACATAAGTCTCATTAACTTTTAATGGGACTGGCATTTCTAAGTCATGCAGTTTTCAATGTCTCACCCAACATGTAAAATAGGGCTTGAATTTTCTATGATTTAGTTGACCACTGGCATGTACTTTCAGTATTTTCAAAAAGCATATACCAAATGGTAAATTAGAACATGCTGTAGCATGGGTAGTGCTGAATTATCAGAGAAGTAGTTTCAAAACTTCCAATTTTTTATGCAGTATGTAGCTATTTATTTGTTCTAAAATCCATACTCTTACTGGCAGACTATTCTCAGACCTTGTAACCATAAATCACCTTCTTTCAAGGCTGGATCAGATATTCAAACAAGGTTATGAACCTCCTTACTTGTACAGTCATAATTCCAAAACAGGTTGATCAAGAGGAGTTAAGTCCCTGCCCTGTATAATTTATAAACATGAAGCTGAGTAACCTTTGATGACTAAATTAAACTCTAAAATAATAATGAAAAGCTTAGCTTTATTTTAGCAAACTGGTATTACAAGTTTCATGACATAAATGTTAATTATCAATATCTTTGGCACTAGAAAATGGATTTTTCTCTGCACAAAGTCCATTTCTTGGCAGAGGATACATTGGGAACTATCAATATAAAAGGATTAATGTGGAGACATGAAGAGTAATAAAACATTAAGGATTTTATCTAACTATTTCAAATAGAGAGAAAGAGGTACATGTCTACCTATAATATGGGTAGACATGTCTACCTATAACATGTCTATCTATAATATGAGTTTTAGGATCAGCGGGCTCAGTTGTTTACAGACTCTGAATGATGCTTTGTTTTGATTCTCGTGAAAGCTTCCTTATTTATTTTCGTGGCCCAGGGTTGTCTCCCTGGTTTCCCTGTTTATATATTATATAATAAGCATGTTAATCAAGGGTGATCATGTTAGGTTCTTTTCATCCATGGTTTAAAACAATTAGAGAAACTCTTTCTTTTCCCCCCCTTAGCTTAGTCTGCAGAAAAATTCACAAGATGAAATAAGCTCTGTGTGGGTTTTTCCCATGTAGAGCAGTGAAATTGTCCTATTTGTTTTTCTATTTCATATTTCTGTACATGTTAATTTATTTTTATTCCTAAACCATTCCATAAGTTCCTATATTTAAATATAATTTGAAAGTCAGAGTCACTCTAGGCAAAAATTAGACTTAAATTCTTTATTAGAAGTACATCATTAAGCATAAAGAATGAGGAGTACTTGTGGCACCTTAGAGACTAACAAATTTAATAGCTCTGTAAAGGCAAAAAGGGAAAGGGCATGGGTGGAAATGAAAAAGTGCAGGCATTTGAAGAGGATTTCACTGGAGAGGATGAGGCTTAGAGATGGTAGCACACATTTTAAAAAAATCCATATTGCTTGTGTTTCAGGCAAAGATTAGGCATTTATTTACCTTTAAAATACATTTTTAACTGGATTTTCAAAACAGTTGCTCTCAGAAACCACTGTGTAACTTAACCCCCTTAATTTAATTGTCTAGTAATTGATAGAATTAGAAACCACAGATATTAAGAAAGATTACACCAGAGGTTATCAAGGTAATTCACTGGACTGCATTTCTGGCATCTTTTGGATGATGCCGCAGAATATTTGGGGCACGGGGCCATTGTTTTGTTAGACAGTGCCTAGAACAATGAGGCCCCGAACCCTGATTGGTACAAATCATAACTGAAAGAACTGGGTGGAAATTGCTGGAGGGCCCGATCTTGCTCTAATTGAAGTCAATGGAAAAAATTCCATTGATTTCAATGGTGTAGAATTGAACCCCAAAGGAGGCAGTTGGAGGAGGGATACAGCTGGGATAGGTTTACAGAAGGACAAGTGGCATTTGGGATTTCAGACACCTTGCAGAGCCAGAATGAAGTGACATACACAGAAGCAAAGACAGAGGGTGGTTGGTGAAGCTGTTAACAGCTGGGAGGTCCAGATATGTGAGCCACACTCAACAAAGTGAACATGTGCAAGCACTGGGGCCTGAGTTTATTGTCTCCTGAATACTTTAAACAGGATCATTACATGCTGAAATAGATGAGTATTGCTAGAGTTATGAATGCAAAATTGTCCTGTCAGATTGCACCTGGGAAATCTGGGTTTTGTTTTATCTGTTGGTTTTACGGTTACTGTATATTTTGTTCCTGTCCTCTTTATAAAGTGCTGCTGATTTTTATATTGTTCCTTATTCATTTGATGCAGGGCCTTATTATATCCCGTTGTTGTTTTTAGGCTACTCTTGTGGAGTATGAAATATAATTAAAGGCCACATTTTCAAAGGATCCTCCTCTATTCAGGCGTGTAGAAGTTTTCATGCAAATAGCAGCATGTGCATGTTTCAGGTAACAGCAGATGCATGCACAGGTGATAGATTCAGACTCGCAGTGCTCAGAAAGTGTGCATACAGATATTTGCATGGATTTAAATAGAGGCCACTTTTTGAAAACGTGTCAAAAATATCAGTAAGTTAGGCCACCTTAAAACTAGGTTACATTTAAATAGCTACATAAGTGGGATCAGGGAGATCTACTTTGTCCTGAGCTGTTACAACTGAAAAGTGCTGGGTCACTTTAATAATTTCAAACCCCTATAAAGAACCCCTTGTTCTGGCAGGAGTCTTGTAGGTGATGTATGTGATGATGAATATGCCAGAAAAATTCCAAGATATCGTGTGTAATTGAGCAAAACCCCAGGTTTAATGGAATTGAAAAGTACTTGTGTCACAGATGTAGGCAATTACTGTTCATAAAGGGGCACCATAACTTGAAAATCATTTCAAACAGAAAATGCTGCATCTACTATTGTTACAATTAGCCACGGAGGTTGCTGTCACTGAAAGGGATTAATGAAAAAATAACATTTTCATCTCTTGTTTTCATTTGTTTGCTGTGTGCATTTGGCAGGTCTCTGTGTAATAGTCCTTGTGTGATGGAGCCTGCCCTTCCCTATGCTACTGAAGAATGTGCTGATCAGTACTGTGGTAGCAGAACTGAAACTGAAAAGGTAGCAGGCAGGACTATGCACAAAGAGAAAGGGATGTAGACCTGCCCTTTGTACCCTGCAGGACCTGTGGTCACAGGCCCTTCCTGATTTAGGGGAACCAAGGAATATAAAAAGTAATCTCTTGAAAATTGAACCAATGTTGTCTGACTGCTAGAGTTGGAATCTTGACACTGATTTTCCTAATGATTGTAAGTTATTTACAGTCACCTGGCTGGCCTTTGAGGACTGACAAATCACAGCCAGAAGCTCTTTGATTTTTGGGAAGGCCCCAGATCATTTTGCAGCTGGAGTGGGCAGCACCACTCAGGCTACCGTTGATACACTAGGACCATCACAAGTTCTTCTGCTGAGCATCCAGCATGACGTTTGACCACAAAAGGGGCAGACAAATAGAAGAGGCAACATGGTATGTAGTGGGCTCAGGGATGAAAACAAGGGACTAATCCTAGCGTTGACACTGGCTCCCACTGTGGCCCTGGTCAAGTCACATAGGCCAAAATTTCCATACTTGAGTGCCTATAGTTATGTACCTAAATCATTGACTTTAATAGGGTATTAGAGCAGTGGAAGCTACTCCCGCCATTGATCTTTTCCCATTTTGCATACTGAGGAGGAGAGTGCTTCCTTGTGTCCCCCCTTGCAAGGATTCCCAGCACCCACGAGTTACTCATGTGGGTATTGAACATAAAATTTCCCCATGCAAAAATACATTTTGTTTTCAAACAATCCAAGGACTTAGTTGACACGGATAATTTTTTTTTCAGAAAATGGGCTAAATTGTTTGACATTTCAACAGTAATCTCTGTTTAATTTTCTTTATAGTTCTAACATTATTTTATAGGAGTTTAAATCTGATGTTCCTGTTGTTTAACAATGACTTGTATACATAGCTCCCAGAATGGAACCTGTGCAAACAAAAATAAACAATAATAGTGTCTTTTAAATTCACTGTATTTTTAAAGACACACAGAGGAGAATCAGCCAGGCTGATTCATTGTATTTTCCTGTGCTGATGGAGTAATTAGAGACAATAACAGAGCTTGACAAAACCAGCTAAAGCCACTAAACTAACTGGAGGGTTAAATCTATCAATCAGCAGTAAATATGAAATATAGGAGGGTGGGATCAGGGCAATGCCCAGGAGAAGCCAGAGAACTCCTCTTCCCCAAATGTCAGAAGAGGGAAGGTGCTGGGATTTTTATCAGAATGCCCTCCTGAGTCCTGTTTAGAGATTCAGGTTCTTTAAGTGTTAGGTGTCTGAAATGTTTAAAACATTGCCCTCCTATAGCTGCTGGAAGGAAAAGGAGCTGTCTCTTCTCCTCCTGCAATACCTGCTGTTTGCTGTGTGAGGGGGTTTCCAATATTCTTTCACTTTCCCAGACTCCTTGGCTGTTATGAAGAGGATGGTGGAAAAGATGTCTCTTCCCCCCAGCCTCTCCTCTTCAGTCTTCCTCCCCTTTTCAGAACTCTAGTGCCTGCTTTTGAGGCCTCTCATAGCTTTCCCCAGCAGAAGCATGAAATCTAAATGTTACACTGTTGTCCACAATGTTCTGAATAGGAACTATGAGGCTGACCAATCTTCTTAATTTCCTTTTCCTGGCAAATTTGTAAGCAGCAGAAGCTGAGGCACTGGAGCTGCCTGCAGACTCAGGACAATATCATTTTACATTTAGGTCACAGATTGAAGGTTCTTTACATACACAAGAGTTAAAGATATTTTTAAAATATGATCTTAAATTCTGCAGAAATTGTTGCTTTAAGTCCTCACACTCAGCCTGGAAAACTTCTCACTCATCGGTCAGGAATGGCTGAGTGGGCTTTTCATGTACTATTAGGATCAGGCCTGATTTTAATAATATTTAAATGACAGCAATGTTTTTAAGTAACACAATTTATATTGATTTGATATTTTGAGAAAACAAACAAACAAACAAAACATTATAGCTGTCCCAAGTTTGCATAGTGCAATGCTTGAATTTACATGAAGAGAAAGTAGAGAGTAAGTTGTAAAGTTCTTCCAATTTTAAACCAGATGTATATTAAATTAAATCTGTGCTAATTAATCAGATGCATAAAGAGTATTTAAGACAACAGCTCAGCCCCTCTCACCCACCCTCTCCCCATCACCATTGTCAACTTTCTCTGCATGTGTTTTTATGGATAAACTGAACTGATCTGACTGGCTGAATCAAACAATAAGTTGTTCTAAACGAATCACGATGCTTCAGGTCAATAACTGTTTGGGAAACATCTGTTACTTTACTGCTTCAACATTCAGCTGAGAAAATTATTAGATATATATTCTGATAATTTGAACAGAAACAAAGTCATCGTAACAGAACATTGAGAGAGGATCAATGCCTTCTGTTTTGAAAATAAATATCACACGTCAACATTTTTTCCATAAATGCTTCGGCAGCGGGAGACCATTATCCTAAGATAACATTCTCCAGCAGAGAGATGATCTCTTAATTAGAGCAATATGTAAACTACTTTAGGATGCTTGATATAAATCCTGCAAACTGATTCATTGATACTTTTACTAAGATGAATTTTGATATCATGGGATGAAATCCTGGCCCTATTGTAGTTTATAGAACGAGGAGTACTTGTGTCACCTTAGAGACTAACAAATTTATTTGGGCATAAGCTTTCGTGGGCTAAAACCCACTTCATCAGATGCATGCAGTGGAAAATACTGTAGGAAAATATATATACAAAGAACATGAAAAAATGGGAGTTGCCATACCAACTCTAACAAGATTAATCAATTAAGGTGGGATATTATCAGCAGGAGAAAAAAAACTTTTTGTAATGATAATCGGGATAGCAAACAGTTGACAAGAAGGTGTGAGTAACACTAGGGGAAAAATTAGCATGGGGAAATTTTTTTGGAAAAGTTATTTTGTTGAAGAATTGCGACTTTTAGGTCTGTAATCGAGTGTCCAGGGAGGTTGAAGTTTTCTCCGACTGGTTTTAATTCTTATAATATAATTCTTGACGTCTGATTTGTGTCCTTTTATTCTTTTCTGTAGAGACTGTCTGGGTTGGCCAATGTATATGGCAGAGGGGCATTGCTGGCACATGATGGCATATATCACCTTGGTAGATGTGCAGGTGTACGAGCCCCTGATGGCGTGTCTGATGTGATTAGGTCCTATGATGGTGTCACTTGAATGGATATGTGGACAGAGCTGGCATCGGGCTTTGTTGCAAGGATAGGTTCCTGGGTTAGTGTTTATGTTGTATGGTGTGTGCTTGCTTCAGGTTGGGGGGCTGTCTGTAAGCGAGGACTGTCCTGTCTCCCAAGGTCTGTGAGAGTGAGGGATCATCCTTCAGGATAGGTTGTAGATCCTTGATGATGCGCTGAAGAGGTTTTAGTTGGGGCTGAAGGTGACGGCTAGTGGCGTTCTGTTATTTTCTTTGTTGGGCCTGTCCTGTGGTAGGTGACTTCAGGGTACTCTTCTGGATCTGTCAATCCATTTTTGTCACTTCAGCAGGTGGGTATTGTAGTTTTAAGAATGCTTGATGGAGATCTTGTAGGCACAGCACCAATTTTTGTTGCTTGCACCTCCCAACCCCTGCCCCAGCCCCGCCCCATTGGACCCCTCCCCAAATCCCGCTCCAGCCCTGCCTCTTCCCAAAGCACGCTGCATTCCTCCTCCTCCCGCTCCTCCCAGCGCTTGCCGCGTGAAACAGCTATTTCATGGCGCAAGCACTGGAAGGAGTGGGGAGAAGCAGGACGTGGAGGCATGCTCTGGGGAGGAGGCAGAGCAGAAGTGGAGGTGAGCTGGGATGTGGGGACAGGGCAGGAGCTGCTGGTGGGTGCAGAGCACCTATCAATTTTCCTCATGGCTGCTCCAGCCCCAGAGCCCACAGTCGGCGCCTATGCTTGTAGGTGTTTGTCTCTGTTTGAGGATTGGAGCTTAGCTGTAGACAGTGGATTGTGTGGTGTGTCCTGGATGAAAGCTGGAGGCATGTAGGTAAGTATAGTGGTCAGTAGGTTTCTGGTATAGGGTGGAGTTTATGTGACCATTGCTTATTAGCACTGTAGTGTCCAGGAAGTGGATCTCTTGTGTGGATTGGTCGAGGCTGAGGTTGATGGTGGGATGGAAATAGTTGAAATCATGGTGGAATTCCTCAAGGGCTTCTTTTCTATGGGTCCAGATGATGAAGATGTCATCAATGTAGCACAAGTAGAGTAGAGGCGTTAGGGGACGAGAGCTGAGGAAGCATTGCTCTAAGTTAGCCATAAAGATGTTGGCATACTGTGGGGCCATGCGGGTACCCATAGCAGTGCTGCTGACTTGAAGGTATATATTGTCCCCAAATGCGAACTAGTTGTGGGTGAGGACAAAGTCACGAAGTTCAGCCACCAGGTTTGCCATGACATTATTGGGGATACTGTTCCTGACGGCTTGTAGTCCATCAGTTTCCGTGAAAGGTTCAGAAAAGGGCAACTAAAATGATTAGGCGTTTGGAGAAGGTCTCATACGAGGAAAGATTAAAGAGGCTAGGACTCTTCAGCTTGGAAAAGAGGAGACTAAGGGGGGATATGATAGAGGTATATAAAATCATGAGTGATGTTGAGAAAGTGGATAAGGAAAAGTTATTTACTTATTCCCATAATACAAGAACTAGGGGTCACCAAATGAAATTAATAGGCAGCAGGTTTAAAACAAATAAAAGGAAGTTCTTCTTCACGCAGCGCACAGTCAACTTGTGGAACTCCTTACCTGAGGAGGTTGTGAAGGCTAGGACTATAACAATGTTTAAAAGGGAACTGGATAAATTCATGGTGGCTAAGTCCATAAATGGCTATTAGCCAGGATGGGTAAGAATGGTGTCCCTAACCTCTGTTCGTCAGAGAATGGAGATGGATGGCAGGAGGAAGATCACTTGATCATTGCCTGTTAGGTTCACTCCCTCTGGGGCACCTGGCATTGGCCACTGTCGGTAGACAGATACTGGGCTAGATGGACCTTTGGTCTGACCGGTGCAGCCGTTCTTATGTTCTTACACTTGGGGAGAATGACTAGCAACCTGGCTACCATGGCAAGAGCTACCTTTGACAACTGATTGCCCCCTTATTACCAGAACATCATTACAGAAAGCAACAAAGAATCCTGTGGCACCTTATAGACTGGGTATTCACTTGCATCTGAAGAAGTGGGTATTCACCCACGAAAGCTCATGCTGCAAAACGTCTGTTAGTCTATAAGGTGCCACAGGATTCTTTGTTGCTTTTACAGATCCAGACTAACACGGCTACCCCTCTGATCATTACAGAAAGGAAGTTTGTAATGAAACAGGGCCAGATGTGGATAGCCGGGATAGCCTCCTGCTGTGCTCATTTGGGTTTGTACTGTAGTACGGTGCAGTGTTTCTTTACAAAGGGCAATTGTTTGCTAGTTTCCTTAGTAAGGACTAGGTGAAAATAAGATGAAAAATTCCAGCTCTTTTCCTTGGAGATTGTTTATCTGCTCCTTGCACGTGGCTCTGCGCGCCGTCAGCCGGGGTGGGCCAGGCTGCGGACGTGACTCAGGCTTGGGCCACATGGCCGCACTTTCCTGACGAGGCATGAAGCAGGCCAAGAGCTTTGCACAGCCTACAGGGAAGTGGGAGGGAGGCGTCTTCAAGCCAGCGTGTCTCGTCCGCTTCTCCCTTGCCGCTTGGGTGGAGGCAGGAGGGGAGCGAAATGTTCCCGGCTGAAAGTTTTTGGGCTCGGCCTTGAGGATTAAGCCTGAGCCTCCGGCACGGCTGCTGGGAGATGGGTTTCTGAATGGCATCCAGCCCGCTCTTCGGGCCACCAGCTGAAAGCACTGAGGCCAAGAGGAAGCAAAATGGGGCCTTTGAGGCTCCCAGCAGGCCTCAGGGAGCAAGGAAGTAGCACAGGCTTACTACTGTCCCTGCATGGGCTTGAACCACCATCCTTTCCGTTAACAAACATACTGACCCACTGCACCACAGATCAGTAAGGCTGTATTGAGCATACAAGTCAGGAATCAGCTCAGAGTATGGTATAGCATATGTGTGCAGTGATCAGGGATAAAAGTGACTTAAAGGACTTGGCAGTACTCCAGAGTCCAGTGGAGGGGATGGTTCCTCAACCGGAGGAGGTGTGGCCTCTATTGGAAGAGGTGGGGCCTTTAAATTCTGGGGCTTTTAAATTAGGATTTAAAGGGCTTGCGGATTTGGCTGAAGCTAGGAGCCAGGCCCTTTAAATCACCCCTGGAGCTAACAGCTGCAGAGGTGGCTGGGAGTCCTGGGGTTTGGGCAGGGGTGAAAGTAATTTATATTTCTTACCCATATAGTCCAATCAAGCAACCCACCTCTCCTACATACTTCATGGATCCCTCCCATTGCATGACATAGATAGAGAAAATAAAACTACTATTACTACTATCAGTACTGTCTGTAATAAAACTTTACTATTGGAATAAGCCTGAAAAAGTGAAAACTCACTGTCCCATTTTTCTCTGTGTCTTCCCTCCTCCTCCAGCGAGGCTGGAGACACTAGGCTCCATGCTTTCTTCCTGTCTGGCACTGAGCAGAGCCCCTGCTGGCGGGGGCAGGGGGAGGAATGCAGAGCTTTGTCTGCAGGAGAGGGAGAGGGAGAGGGAGAGGGAGAGGGGACAGGACAGTACAGTACAGTGAATTTTCCCCTTCCACCTGCTTTTATTAGCTCTGGATTTAAGATGTGCAGCCAAATGCTTGTATTTGTTGTGTATATTAGTATTGGAGAGATTCCCTCATCCCGGGGGCAGAAGAGGACTGCTCCTGCCATGGTCAAACACACTCTCCTCCCTCCCCCAAGCTACTGTGAGTGAAATTAACAAGAATGCCAGAAAGCGCTCCTAACCCCGGGGGCTGAACAGCTCAGGGAACAGCTGAGTTTAAACTATTCTTATGCAGGGGGCAGGCTTCTCCCTCCCTCAGCCAGCCTCCTTTCCTTACCGGCCCTCCGTACCGGCCCGTACCTGCTTACTTTCACCTCTGGCCAGTGATTTCCTTACACCCCCCCCCTGAATTTCCCCCCCCCCCAGTTTTGTGAGCTAGTTACATACCAATTTAGTGACTGTTTGGAAATCTGAATTTAAACTGAAACATTAATACACACTTTAAAAGCTTATACAGTGTTTGATAAAATATGTGTATCTGAAAAAGTATAATAGATTTGAAAAGTATGAACATAGACTAGCTTCCTTGCTTCCTTATACAGCTGTTTTTTATGATGTCAGTGCATTCATTTCGGTGATGTTGGCCAACCTAATAATTTCAAATGATGATTTGTAAGCAAAGTCTAAATGAGTTCTCCCCGACAGCTAGTGATGAGCTGGGGGCTAAGGCTTCAGAGCCAGATTATATTTACATTCACACCTAATCTACCTAGGGATCCAGCAAACAGAGCTGTGTTGTCCAAGTGAGAGATTTTGGCTGGGGTTACATAACATAAGAACATAAGAAAGGCCGTACAAGGTCAGACCAAAGGTCCATCTAGCCCAGTATCTGTCTACCGACAGTGGCCAATGCCAGGTGCCCCTGAGAGAGTGAATCTAACAGGCAATGATCAAGTGATCTCTCTCCTGCCATCCATCTCCATCCTCTGACAGACAGAGGCTAGGGACACCATTCTTACCCATCCTGGCTAATAGCCATTTATGGACTTAGTCACCATGAATTTATCAGTCCCCTTTTAAACATTGTTATAGTCCTAGCCTTCACAACCTCCTCAGGTAAGGAGTTCTACAAGTTGACTGTGCGCTGCGTGAAGAAGAACTTCCTTTTATTTGTTTTAAACCTGCTGCCTATTAATTTCATTTGGTGACCCCTAGTTCTTGTATTATGGGAATAAGTAAATAACTTTTCCTTATCCACTTTCTCAACATCACTCATGATTTTATATACCTCTATCATGTCCCCCCTTAGTCTTCTCTTTTCCAAACTGAAGAGTCCTAGCCTCTTTAATCTTTCCTCATATGGGACCCTCTCTAAACCCCTAATCATTTTAGTTGCTCTTTTCTGAACCTTTTCTAGTGCTAGAATATCTTTTTTTGAGGTGATGAGACCACATCTGTACACAGTATTCGAGGTGTGGGCGTACCATGGATTTATATAAGGGCAATAATATATTCTCAGTCTTATTCTCTATCCCTTTTTAATGATTCCTAACATCCTGTTTGCTTTTTGACCGCATCTTCACACTGCGTGGACATCTTCAGAGAACTATCCACGATAACTCCAAGATCTTTTTCCTGACTCGTTGTAGCTAACTTAGCCCCCATCATGTTGTATGTATAGTTGGGGTTATTTTTTCCAATGTGCATTACTTTACATTTATCCATATTAAATTTCATTTGCCATTTTGTTGCCCAATCACTTAGTTTTGTGAGATCTTTTTGAAGTTCTTCACAATCTGCTTTAGTCTTAACTATCTTGAGTAGTTTAGTATCATCTGCAAACTTTGCCACCTCACTGTTTACCCCTTTCTCCAGATCATTTATGAATAAATTGAATAGGATTGGTCCCAGGACTGACCCTTGGGAACACCACTAGTTACCCCTCTCCATTCTGAGAATTTACCATTAATTCCTACCCTTTGTTCCCTGTCCTTTAACCAGTTCTCAATCCATGAAAGGACCTTTCCTTTTATACCATGACAGCTTAATTTACGTAAGAGCCTTTGGTGAGGGACCTTGTCAAAGGCTTTCTGGAAATCTAAGTACACTATGTCCACCGGATCCCCCTTGTCCACATGTTTGTTGACCCCTTCAAAGAACTCTAATAGATTAGTAAGACACGATTTCCCTTTACAGAAACCATGTTGACTATTGCTCAAGAGTTTATGTTTTTCTATGTGTCTGACAATTTTATTCTTTACTATTGTTTCAACTAATTTGCCCGGTACCGACATTAGACTTACCGGTCTGTAATTGCCGGGATCACCCCTAGAGCCCTTTTTAAATATTGGCGTTACATTAGCTAACTTCCAGTCATCGGGTACCGAAGCCGATTTAAAGGACAGGTTACAAACCTTAGTTAATAGTTCCATAACTTCACATTTGAGTTCTTTCAGAACTCTTGGGTGAATGCCATCTGGTCCCGGTGACTTGTTAATGTTGAAATCACTGAGAGCTGGTGGAACCTCAAGAGACCAAATCGCAGAGGTCACAGTGGTAGGTGACAGCAGAAGGTGACTGTGCAGGGCCATTGGCAACAGAGTGGTGGAGTGAACAGTGGCACAATGAACAGCCGTTGCCAGAGCAAACTTTGCCTTTTGTCCCCACCTGGAAGGTGTACTCACGTGAAAGCACCTCTGAACTCTGAGTCTCCACTGACCAAGGACAACCCCAGTGAGCGGAGTGCAGTGGATGGAAAAGTGATGGGCATGTTAAATAAACATTTGTTTGTTGGACTATATTTTAGTCACTTTGCTCCAGAATGCTAGATTTGTGACTGGGAATGGAAACTTATATAAATATGTTTCCCAGTAGGCCAAGATTTTTAAAATGCAGTATTTGCCAAGGTTGTTATCTCACATTGTTGCTATCTTGGGAGGTCATTATGTTGGGGAGTTTCTGTACTAAACATTTTTATTATAATTAATTTTTACATAAGAATGGTCATACTGGGTCAGACCCATGGTCCATATAGCCCAGTGCCCTGTCTTACAACAGTGGTCAAGGCCAGGTGCCCCAGAGGGAATGAACAGAACAGGGAATCATCAAGTGATCCATCCCCTGTTGCCCATTCCCAGCTTCTGGCAAACAGGCTAGGGACACTCAGAACATGGTGTTGCATCCCTCTCATCCTGGCTAATAGCCACAGATGGACCTGTTCTCCAGGAATTTATCTAGTTCTTTTTAAAATCCTGTTATAGTTTTGGTCTTCACAGCATCCCCTGGCAAAGAGTTCCCTGGGTTGACTTTATATTGTGTGAAGAAATACTTCCTTTTGTTTTTTTAAAATCTGCTGCCTATTAATTTCATTGGGTGACTGCTAGTTCTTGTGTTATGTGAAGGATTAAATAAAATTTCCTTATTCACTTTCTTCGCACCAGTCAAGATTTTATAGACCTCTATCATATCCCCATTAGTCATCTCTTTTCAAGCTGAAAATTCCCAGTCGCTTTAATCTCTCCTCCTGTTTCATACCCCTCATCATTTTAGTTGCCCATCTCTGTACCTTTTCCAATTCCAATATATATATTTTTAGGATGGGTGACCAGATCTGCACACACTATTCAGGGTGAGCACGTACCATAGATTTATATAGAGGCAATATGATATTTTCTGTCTTATTATCTATCCCTTTCATAATGATTCCCAACATTGTTTGCTTTTGTGACTGTTGCTGCACGTGGAGTGGATGTTTTCAGAGAACTATCCACAATGACTCCAAGATCTCTTCCTTGAGTGTTAACAGCTAATTCAGATGCCATCATTTTGTATGTATAGCTGAGATTGCTTTCCAATGTGCATTACTTTGCATTTATCAACATTGAATTTAATTTGCCATTTTGTTGCCCAGCCACCCAGTTTCATGGGATCCCTTTGTAGCTCTTCGCAGTCTGCCTGGGACTTAACTATCTTGAATAGTTTTCTATCATCTGTAAATTTTGCCACCTCACTGTTTACCCATTTTTCCAGATGAATATGTTGAATAGGACCCCTTGAGGGGTCCCAGTACTAAGCCCTCAAGGATACCACTTTTATCTCTCTCCATTCTGAAAACTGATAATTTATTCCTACCCTTTGTTTCCCATCTTTTAACCAGTTACTGATCCATGAGAGGATCTTCCCTCTTACCCCATGATGGCTTACTTTTCAAAAGTCAATTTAAATTAAATACTTTTTTTTAAATTATATATTTTTTTAGAAATCTAGATCTGTTATGTGTTTTGGTGTAACTTGCATTTTCCTTATGTTAAATTTCCATTATCCTAACAAAACATTTACTTTATTCACTTTCTTCACATCAGTCAAGATTTTATAGACTTTTAGCATATCTCCCCTTAGTCGTCTCTTTTCTAAGCTGAAAATTCCCAGTCATTGTGGGGGACTGTATCAAAAGCTTTGCTAAAGTCCAGAAATAGCACATCCACTGCTTTCCCCTCATCCACAGAGCCGGTTATCTCATCATAGAAGGCAATTAGGTTAGTCAGGCATGACTTGCCCTTGGTGAATCCATGCTGACTGTTCCTGATCACTTTCCCCTCCTTTAAGTGGTTCAGATTTGATTCCTTGAGGACCTGTTCCATGATATTTCCAGGGACTGAGGTGAGACTGACTGGCCTGTAGTTCCCTGGATCTTCCTTCTTCCCTTTTTTAAAGATGGGCACTACATTAGCTCTTTTCCAGTCATCCGGGACCTCCCCCAATCGTCATGATTTTTCAAAGATAATGGCCAATGGCTCTGCAATCTCATCGGCCAACTCCTTTATCACTCTCGGATGCAGTGCATCCGGCCCCATGGACTTGTGCTCGTCCAGCTTTTCTAAATAGTCCCGAACTACTTCTTTCTCCACAGAGAGCTGGTCACCTCCTCCCCATACCGTGCTGCAGAGTGCAGCTGTCTGGGAGCTGACCTTGTCTGTGAGGACAGAGGCAAAAAAAGCATTGAGTACACTAGCTTTCTCCACATCCTCTGTCACTAGGTTCCCTCCTTCATTCAGCAAGGGGCCCACACTTTCCTTGACTTTCTTCTTGTTGCTAACATACCTAAAGAAACCCTTCTTGTTACTCCTAACATCTCCGGCTAGCTGCAACTCCAAGTGTGATTTGGCCTTCCTAATTTCACTCCTGCATGCCTGAGCAATACTTTTATACTCCTCCTGGTTATTTGTCCAATCTTCCACTTCTTGTAAGCTGTTTTTGTGTTTAAGACAGGCAAGGATTTCACTGTTAAGCCAAGCTGGTCGCCTGCCATATTTACTTTTCTTCCTACACATCGGGATGGTTTGTTCCTGCAACCTCAATAAGGTTTCTTTAAAATACAGCCAGCTTTCCTCGACTCCTTTCCCCATCATGTTATTCTCCCAGGGACCTTGCCCATCAGTTCCCTGAGGAGTTGAAGTCTGCTTTTCTGAAGTCCAGGGTCTCTGTTCTACTGCTCTCCTTTCTTCCTTGTGTCAGGATCCTGAACTCGACCATCTCATGGTCACTGCCTCCCCTTTCTTAAAAAAGCGAAGGTTTCAGAGTAGCAGCCGTGTTAGTCTGTACTGCAAAAAGAACATAAGCTTTCATGGGCTACATCCGATGAAGTGGACTGTAGCCCGCGGCTTATGCTCAAATAAATTTGTTAGGGCATGGCTACACTTGCAAATTTGCAGCGCTGCAGCAGGGTGTGAAAACACACCCTCTCCAGCACTGCAAATTGCGGCGCTACAAGGCGCCAGTGTGGTCAAAGCCCCAGCGCTGGGAGCGCGGCTCCCAGCGCTGTACGTTATTCCCCACAGGGAGGTGGAGTATGGACAGCGCTGGCAGAGCTCTCTCCCAGCACTGGCGCTTTGACTACACTTAGCGCTTCAAAGCGCTGCCGCGGCAGCGCTTTGAAGTGCAAGTGTAACCATAGCCTTAGTCTCTAAGGTGCCACAAGTGCTCCTGTTCTTTTTTAAAACGCAAACAGAATGTTGGGAATCACTGACTGCCGCTGCACACTGAGAGGATGTTTTCAGAGAACTATCCACAATGACTGCAAGATCTTTCTTGAGTGTTAACAGCTAATTCAGACTCCTTCATTTTGTATGTATAGTTGAGATTGTTTTCCAATGTACATTACTTTGCATTTATCAACATTAAATTTCATCTGCCATTTTGTTGCCCAGTCACCCAGTTTTATGAGATCCCTTTGTAATTCTTCTCAGTCTGCCTGGGACTTACCTATCTTGAATAGTTTTGTATCATCTGCAAATGTTGCCACCTCACTGTTTACCCATTTTCCAGATCATTTATGAATATGTTGAACAGCACTGGTCCAGTACCGACCCCTCAGGGATACCACTATTTATCTCTCTCCATTCTGAAAACTGATAATTTATACCTACCCTTTGTTTCCCATCTTTTAACCAGTTACTGATCCATGAGAGGACTTTCCTCTTTCACCATGATGGCTTACTTTTCAAAAGTCAATTTAAATTAAATCCTTTTTTAAAAAAAATTATATTTTTTTAGAAATCTAGACCTGTTATGTGTTTTGGTGTAACTTGCATTATTCTTATGTTAAATTTGCATAATCCTAACAAAACATTTACTTTATTCATATCTCTTTTATATATCTCATTGGTCCTGACACCCCCCCTGTAAATTCAGACACCCCTAATTTCAATTCCTGGAAACCACTGCCTCTGGCAGTGGTTAGACAAGCAACAGCAAGGCACTGGACTGGTCTGGAGTGAAAGTTCTGTGGGAAGGAACTGAAAAGAGTATTGGGGCTGCGGTGCAGCGCTTGCAGACACTTTCTTTGGCCTGTTTTCCTGGAAGAGTTAGCAGCGAGAGATTGTTAGTCACAGGTCAGTGGGTGGGTTTGTGCAAACTAGGAGTGTATAGGGAACTGTCTTTGAACAGAAGGAAGGAGAGAAACCGGCAAGAGGAAGGAGGCTGAAAGACTTCTCTGGCTTTGAACAGAATTCTGTGTTAATAGTTCTTGCTTTTAGCTGATCTCACTGAGGTCAGTTGGGGCGCATGGACAGACATGGGAGTGACTCAGCCAGGTCATTCCCATCTTCTGCCAAGCAACCAGGAGATGACAATGGCTAGCAGTTGTACTGTACTGTTTGCTACCAGCCTAAGATGTAAAAACTAGATGAATCAAAACAAGAAATTGACCTGTTTTGTTTTGTGAAATCAACAGCCTGCTAAACCCAGGGTTTTGAGTTCAATCCTTGAGAGGGCCATTCTGTGTGACAAAGTTGTTTGTGTTTCTCCTTGATGCAAAGCCACCCCTTTTGTTGATTTTAATTTCCTGTAAGCCATGCCATCAGTCGCCCCTCCCTCCATCAGAGCAATGGCAGACAATTGTTTCACGCCTTTTCTCAGTGCAGAACCAGAATCTGCAAAAGCGAAAACAGGCAAGAAGGTGACAGCAGTGGGGTGACAAGAGTGATGAGGACATAGACATGGTCATAGACTTCTCACAGAGTACAGGCCGGGCAATGTGCCCTGGCAATGTGCACATCATGCTGATGAGCTCTGCATGAGCTCTGCATGGTCAACTGTGCTGATCAGCACGCCACACTGGCCAAACAGGAAATGAAATTAAAAAGTTTGCGACCCTTTTCCTGTCTACCTGGACAGTGCATCTGAGTTGAAAACGCTGTCCAGAGTGGTCACAATGGAGCACTCTGGGATAGCTCCTGGAGGCCAATACCATCGAATTGCGTCCACACTACCCTAAATTTGACCCTGCAAGGCTGATTTCAGTGCTAATCCCCTCGTCGGAGGTGGAGTAAAGAAATCGATTTAAAGAGCCCTTTAAGTTGAAAAAAAGGGCTTTGTCGTGTGCATAGGTCTAGGGTTAAATGGCGGTAACGCTGCTAAATTCGACCTATAGTCATAGTGTAGACAAGGCCTCAGAGGAATTTTATAGCTACTGGCTGGGTGTCCAAAAAAGGGAGCTACCCACCTACCCTTTCATTGATCACACTTGGTAACTACTAAGCAGAAGCACAGAATCTAGATGGATTTGCTGCGTCTCCTGCAGGCCTTCCTAATGGCACAGCAGGGCTGCTCTTGGCTCTGCACAAGGTTGTTTTGTTTAGCAGTGACTGTGAAGGGACTTCCAGCTATTTGGCTGTGGGAACTCTGGTATTAAGTGGACACCCTGTCTTAACTGTGTATGGCTGTATTGCTTGTAGATTTCTATATTCTGTACTGATGTTACCAAATGGAGTATTTTGTAGCGGTCTGCTATAATTTAACTTATACAAACTATGAATATGCTCCCTCAGACTTAACCACCCGCCTTTCACATACTCCCTGCTTCTCACTCTCTGGGCTGGGAACAAGCCACCGGCATGTGCGTCCATTGGATTATTTTTATTTAATTACTTCTCATTGTTAAATTATTTATGTTTTTTAAATTTCATTGCAGTGCATTTTCTTCCTGCCACTGTCACCTGGCAGCTAAGGGATGTGAGATTCTCCTCCATTGCGTTTCTGCCCACGGAAAAAGAAGAGACCCCACACTTCAGTACCTTTGGAAATAAAAGCAACCTGGAAACAAACCAGCTGTCTCCTCAGTGTGCAGTTTGTGTCTCTTTTGGTGCAGTTGATGTGTGTGCAGCATGTGTGGTGGACAGGGGCACTGTGTGCTCACATGGGAATTCACCATCCTTGGTGCAGGATTTGACTTGTTCTGGGAGTGAACATAGCACTTGTGGAGTTTCAGGCACAGGCTGCATGACCCCCTCCATTTATCTTTGGTGCAGATACAGCCCAGGCAGCACTAGTGCAACCTCCTCTCCTGCTGCCCTCCACCATCATCTGCACAGCCCACCAGTCAGGGCAGGAGGGGAATGTTGCTCCATGGATCCTGGTTCTCAGATGGGACTACCCTGGGATGGGGAGGTGTGGTTGCATCCATTAGGTCACCAGACTGAGCCTTCTAATATCCCTTGGTGATTGTTCCCAAGATCCAGGACTTTGTGCTCAAACATCTCCCAGCTTCCTTGTTTAATATAAAGGCCAAGGTTTCCTTGCAATATACAGGAAGAAAGTAGATTTTCACCCCAGATGGGACTTGAACCCACAATCTCTGGCTTCAGAAGCCAATGCCTTATCCATTAGGCCACTGGGGCCCTGATGTACAGCTACTGAAGAGATGGAAATTCCCTCTCATAAATGCACATTCCTCGCATTTGCTTCAACACCAAATAGCCCCTTTATGTGCCTTACAGAAATGTCTGCATCCCCTGGCAGCGAGGCAACTGGGCAGGTTGCTGACACAATTACAACCCAGAATACAAAGTGTACAGTGCTGACTATATATAGTTTTATTACAAATATTTACACTGTAAAATATAAAGTACTATAGTGCAATCTCTTTATCATTAAAGTGCAACTTGCATATGTAGATTTTTTGTTGTTGCATAAGTGCACTCAAAAAGAAAACAATGTAAAACTTTAGAGTCCAGTCAGTCCTATTTCGGGTTCAGCCAATCGCTGAGACAAACAAGTTTGTTTACATTTACTGGAGATAATGCTGCCCGTGTCTTATATACGTCACCTAAAAGTGAGAACAGGCTCTCTCATGGCACTTTTGTAGCCAGCGTTGCAAAGTATTAACGTGCCAGATATGCTAACATCCATATGCCTTCATACTTCAACCACCATTCCAGAGGACATGCTTCCATGCTGATAATGCTCGTTAAAAAAATAACGTGTTAATTTGTGACTGAAGACCTTGATGAAGAACTGTATGTCTCCTGCTCCATGGTTCTATCCGCATTCTGCCATATATTTCATTTTATGGCAGTCTTGGGTGATGACCCAGCACATGTTGTTCACTTTAAGAACACTTTCACTGCAAATTTGACAAAACGCAAAGAAGGTATAACGTGAGATTTCTAGAGACAGCTACAGCGCTCGAGCCAAAGTTTAAGAATCTGAAGAGCCTTCCAAAATCCAAGAGGGACGAGGTGTGAAACGTTGTCAGAAGTCCTCAAAGAGCAACACTCTGATGCAGACACTACAGAACCTGAACCACTAGACAGGAAAATCAATCTTCGGTTGGTGGCATCGTTATCGAGCAGTACCTGTCATCAGCATGGAAGCATGTCCCTGGCCTCTGATTGCTAGCAGCTCGGAGGAGAACAGGGCTGGACCTCTCCATGGCCGCCTGGTCTGCTCACTCCCTCTGAAGCCCATAGCCAGGGCCAGCCTTTGGGGTGGGTGCCACCAGGAATTGCCCAGGGTACCATGGTCAAGGGCGGTGCTGTGCAGTAGCAGAGAGGTGTGTGCTGCTGGTGTAAAGTCAGAAACTGCTCCCGGCTGGCAGGGAGTGCTGCTTGGGGTGGTGCCCAGATTTCTCCCTGCTCCCTCCCGGCACAGGAGCATGGGGAGGAGGGGAAGAGAAGGGGAGATAGCGGTGATGAGCGGATACTGCTCCCCCAATGTTCCTCCATGCCCCCCTCTCACAGCCCCCTAGCGATGTGCGGAGGAGCAGTGTTCAGGGGCGGCGGGGGGAGCGAGCAGCAATGCCAGCTACTCTGTGCATCCAGGTCAGTTTCCCCAAGTGGGCACAGGAGGGTGCAGGGGTTAGGGAAAGGGGGCACAGTGCAGGGATTATGGGTGCGGGAGGAGGCAGGGGTTAGGGAACTGGAGGGCACAGGGTTAGGGGTGCAGAGCTTCAGGGTTGGGTGCCGGGGAGCAGGGATTAGGGGACAGTAGCACAGACCCCACCTACTCCTCCTGCTTTCTCCTGACACCAGCACCACCCTTCCCAGCATCGCCTCATGGCAGCATCTGCTTCGGACTCGCACCAGAAGCAGGAAGTCTGGGCCCTGCCTGGCAGCGGCAGTCAGGAAATGGACGCAGGAGACACGACCACTCCCATGGTGCTGTGGGGCCTGTCCTGGCTGGTGGGAGATGGAGGCAGTGGATACTACCACTCCCATGGTGCCATAGGGTTTTCAGGTGGGGTGCCTCCCCCCCCGGGTTGGGCTCCAGGGGAGGTTTGGCATCTTAAGAGACTGGGGTTGCTTGGAGGAGGTTTGAGGACCAACAGCGAAGGGAAGTTGGACACTGGCCAGAATACCAGGGAGACAAGGCAGGTGAGGTGATACCTGTTACTGGACCAGCTTTGGAGCCACACAGGGTCTTCTTCATGCAGGGAAAGGTGCTCAGAGCATCACAGTTCAATAGAAGGTGGAACGCTCTGCCCTGAACACCAGACATTCCCCTGCTTCCTGGAACAGGGGCCTGTCCCCACTGTCCTGTAAACAGCCCCACCATGTACCCCAGAGGTGGCTGCATCTTAGCACCAAGACACCAGTGGTCACTGCTCCAGAGGAGATGGTACATACAGGCCACTGCCCTACGTGGCCCCACACGTTACTGCCCCAAGAGATGAGGTACACACAGGCTACTACTCAAACTGGGCACCTGGGGTCACTGCAGCAATGGTTGTGGGGATACATGCAGGGCACTGCCGCACATGGCCACCAGGGGCCACTGCTGCAATGGTGGTGGTTTGGGGCAGGGGATGATAAACAGGCCACTGACTGAAGTGGCCACTACCACAATGGTGTGGGGAGAGGGAGGGAGATATCAATAGGGCACTGCCACACCAGGGCACCACAGGAGGTCACTGCTCCAATTAGTAGAGATACACATCGGGTAGTGCCCCAACTGGGGCCCTACCCCAGAGAGAGGGGCTGGGGAGAGAGGAAATCAAAGGCCACTGCCTCAGCCAGCCACCAGGGGTCACTACCTAAATAGGGGACAAACACACAGGGCACTGCCCCACCTGACCAACAGGGTCACTGCCCCAATTGGGGGATATACAGAGGGTATTGCCCCACAGAGATGCCAGGGATCAGTGCCTGCCATACCTGGCTCAGGGGTAGAAGGGATAGGGTGACCAGATGTCCCAATTTTATAGGGACAGTCCCAATATTTGGGGCTTTTTCTTATGTAGGTGCCTATTACCCTCCACCCCGTCCCGATTCTTCACACTTTCTATCTGGTCACCCTGGGGGGCAGGGGCAGGGAGAGAGGGGGCTACACACAGGGCACTGCCATACTTGGCCACCAGTGCACATCCGTAGTGGGGGAGTGACACACACCAGGAGCAGGGCTCACTGCCACAAAGGGGTTGGAAGATACTGAGGGCACTGCCTGACACGGCGACCCAGGCACCCTGCCACCTTGGGGGAGGTGAAAAACACACCTCAGGCACTGATTCCTCTGGCTACCAGTGGTCACTGGCCCAAGGCAGGGGTTGGGGGGACTAAATACACAGGGGACTGCCCCACTGGGACAACACGAGTCACCGAGATGAGAGTGGGCTATGCAGAGGGCACTGCCCCAATGGCTTATATACATACAGGGTGCTGCCTCACCTACCCACCAGCGCTCACAGGCACAATGGCAATGGTGGGGTCACATAGGCAACTGCCCTCAGTGGCCAGCAGGGGTCGCTGCAGCAATGCTAGGGGGGATACATGCCAGGCATTGCTGCCCCTCACCACCAGGAGTCACTGCTCCTACAAGGAGGCCCCCTACAGGACACTCTCGTGCCTGGCCAGCAGGGGTCACTATCACTGGGGAGGGGCTATGGGGAAGCAGAGAAAGAGCAACTAACTGCAGTGGGGAAAATCGTCATCTACCGGGGAGAAAGAACGGACTCCGCTAGGACATCGCACCAACTCCGGCCAGGCTGGATACCAGCAATTCGGGGCTGGAGCAGCTCCAGCTAGAGGCTGGGCGGAGGCAGGTGACCTCGGTCTCTGTGCTGAGCAGGATGCGTTGGCAGCGAGGAGGGACAGGGAACCCCCCAGCCAGGGTCTTGCTGCCCAAGGAGGGGGAGATCTGTGGCAGTTTTGGAGTAGCTGGTTCAGCAGCCGTGAGCCGCATGCTTGTCCCCGCCTGAGCTCTCCAGGAGCACATAACACACAGGTGTACACTGGATGTAGGCACCAGTGTAACGACAGGGCCAGACTCTGCTGAGTGCTGCCTGCGAGAGACAGGGGCAGAGTCAGACGGGCAGATGGGGGCAGGAGATGACAGGGCCAGCGGCCATGAGCTGAACCCATCACAAGTCCAGCCTGTGACGTCACCATCCGTCCCTGCAGCTCTCCATCCGTCCCGCTGTCCGTCCAACTCTCAACCCCCATCCGTCCCCAATGTATGCCACACACCCCCCTTCACCCATCTGCCACACACACTCATCTATTTCCTCATGCATCCTGCTGTCCCTCTGATTGTCCCTGCAGTGCCCAGCACAAGGAGGCATAGTGGACCCTGAGTGAGGCTTTTGGGTGATGCAGTAATGGAGCTAGCGGGTGATAAGGAGGGTTCTGGGAATCTCTAATCCCAGCCCCACTTCTCCTGTGCCCAAAGCCATGACCACGAGCCCACCCCTCTCAGTCTCAGACCCCACAGCCCCAAAGACATGACTGGCCACTCATGCTGTGACCCAGTTACACCAATGAGGTCTCCCCGAAGATAGAGGATTGGAAGAGCAACCCCCTTATCCTAGCAGGCAGGACACATCCTTTCCAATATGGCAGAGACCTTGCCCGGGGGCAGATGGATCCAGCTGAGCCCATAGGAGACTGGGGGAGGAGCAGAGGAAGAGGATGCAGGCAACTGAACATGACAGGTGTCCATGAAAGGAGAGAGAGAGTTTGAGTGTAAGTTGGCCAACATAGAGAAAACTCGGAGGAAGAAAGAAACTCAGAACAGGGAGTCACCCTCATGGATCCAACTTTCTGCTAGGGAGCACACACCACTCCTGGCCAGAGATGATCAGCCCTCGCAAATGGCAACATCATCTCCCTTGAAGCCACAGCTAGTCTGGAAACCCACACCCAGGTAACGGGAAGTCCCTGCCTGGAGCCAGGAGGACTGTGACCAGAGCCCTTCCCAAACCAGATACATATCTCACCGACAGACAGCTACTCTGATCCCAGCTGGGCAGGTCTTGCCTGGCATCAACAGGATTCACGCAGTCACTGCTCTCGCTCACTTTCCATCTCACCTCAGGGCTGGACTCCGTCCCCGCGATTTATTTTCTCTTGGTATGAAACACAACACAAAAGAAAAAGCAACGGTGGCGAGGCTCCTCTTCTCACTACTCCCACACCCCAGGGCTCCGGCTTCAACCCTCCTCCCATTCTGCCATCACAGCTACAATTAGAAATCTGCAGCCTGGGCTCACACCTGGTTGTCTCCCCAATCCTTGGCGCTGTCCAGCACGTCTCCCTCCACAGAAGTCACCTGGCCTCGTCTTAGACTCCATCTTCATATTGCTCTTCTCCTTCCCAGAGCTCCTGCTCTGCCCCTCAGGCCTGTCTGTGCTCAGCTCTGCAGGCAGAGGGGAAGGGGCATGATGGGAACACACACGCCCCATTCCAGACACCCCGCGGCATCCACCGGGCTGCAAACCACGTCACCTGTGGCCAAACCACCCCCACCCCGAGGAGCACACAGCCTTGGTGAGCCCAGCACACACAAGGCAGGAAAAGAGTCACACCCACCCCCAGCCCAGCCCAAGGGGGAGCTTCCCTCACTTCCCGGCCACAGGCCCACGGGGCTCCTGGATGGGCAGTGGGGCCCCTGAAGAACTAGCCCAGCGTGTGATGAGTGACTGGGGGGTATGTGGGGCAGGGCCGCCCGGGGGCAGGAGGGCAGTTGCCCCAGGCCCCACAGGGGCCCCCACTGGAGTTTTCGGGGCCCCTGGAGCAGGGTCCTTCACTCTCCCCGGGGGGCCTGGAAAACCCTTGCGGGGCCGGGCCCAGGAGCTTCCTCCGCTCCGGGGCGGAAGGACCCCGCCCCCCCCGCTGGCGAGTTACCGCCGCAGCGGCACCCGCCGCCGAAGTGCCCCCGGGGACCGAATTCCCGCCTCTGCCCCGAGCCCCCCCCCCCCCGGCTCCCCCGGATCCCAACGGCCGCAGCGCCAAAGGGGAGCCTCGGGCGAGGGAACCGGGCCTCCCCGCGCCGAGTCTCTGTCCCGCGCTCTCTCCGCCAATCAGGGAGCGGGGAGGGGCGCGGCGAAGGGACGAGTTACGGCCCCTCCTGCAATAGAGGCCGCGCGTGAGAGAGACAGAGAACTACGCTTCCCAGAGTGCACCGGGAGGGAGCGCGTTGTCCGAGCAACCGGCGCACTTCCGCTCTGAGACGAGCCAGGAACTACAACTCCCAGCCTGCCCCGGGGCACCTCCGTCCTCTCGAGCCCAGGGAAGGGCGGGTCCCTGGGTCAACCTGACACCTCCCCTCACAACTCCTCAGCCCCGCCCCCAGAGAGCCCCGCCCCCCTCCGGCTCCTGACGGGAACTCGCGTGTCCCGGGGTCTCGCCTGGCCCTGCCCCCCCCCCCCGCCTGCTTCTCCCTTGGCCTCCTGTCTCCCCACCCGGGGGGGGGGGGGCTGTTGGATGGAGCCATATGGAAATATGGGGGAGCCAGGACTCCTGGGTTCTCCCCCAGCTCTGGGAGGGGGGTAGAGTGGGGGAGGGGCAGGGCTGGGAGCCAGGACTCCTGGGTTCTCCCCAGCTCTGGGAGGGGTGGAGTGGGGAGGGCAGGGCTGGGAGCCAGGACTCCTGGGTTCTCCCCAGCTCTGGGAGGGGTGGAGTGGGGAGGGCAGGGCTGGGAGCCCGGACTCCTGGGTTCTCCGCCAGCTCAGGGAGGGGGGTGGGGGGAGCGTGGGGGAGGTGCAGAGCTGGGAGCCAGGAGTCCTGGGTTCTCCCCAGCTCTGGGAGGGTAGAGTGGGGAGGGCTGGGGTGCCTGCTGCCCTCGCAGCGAACAGCAGAGCGCCCCCTGCAGCTTGCCGCCCCAACCACGTCCTTGGTGTGCTGGTGCCTGGAGCTGCCCCTGGTCCAGCCCCTCTGCCCAGGCAGCTCCCCCAGCCTGACACACACACACACACACACAGAGCCCCTGTACCCGCCCCACCCCAGGGCTCCTCATCCCAGAGGGGAGCCCCCCGGCTGAGTGGGGAATCAGACCCCCCCGAAATTACCCTGGGACCAGCTTGATCTTCCTCCGCCCTGCCCTGCTCTGCATGTATTCAGAGTGAGTCAGTTTCCCTGTCCAGCCATGTGTCTCTTCTCCTCCCCAGTTCCTTCCAAACCGCCCCATTGCCCCTGCACCCCGGGCTGGGTCTCTGCCAACCCTCCTGCCCCCAATATCTCCCTGCCCCTACAGGTCTATAGGGCTGGATCCCTCCCTCCCCCCTTCTCCCCTCATTTCCTGCCTCTGGGGGTCTATGGAGATGGGTGTCTCCTCTGCCATCTCCTCCCCTACCCCCAATATCCCTCTGGGGCTCTCTGGGGCTGGGGCTCTCTCCCTGCCCCTGTGCTCTCCCCTGCACACGATGTCCTGGGAGTGACTCAGTTTCCCTGGACCAACATTTCACACACCCCACCCCCACCCGACATGTCTCCCTCCACCCCACCCCCTTCCTCCTGCACCCCAGGCTGGGTCTCTGCCAATCCCCCTTCTCCCCTCCTGGGGGAGAGTCCGAACCCTCCCTGCCCCCCAGAGCTGGGCACAAAGGGGCCTAATGCAGATCTCTCCCCCATACAGACCCGGCTGGGGCAGCAGCAGCAGCAGCAGCCCAGGCACCCACCGGCCCCCCAGCAGCCCCCACACTCCAAATGCCCTGCACCGCACACACCCGCCGGCCTCACAGCTCCTCCCCACCCTCCCATGGTTTCATGGGCTCATAGACTCATAGACTCGAAGGTCAGAAGGGACCATAATGATCATCTAGTCCCACCTCCTTCACAATGCAGGCCACACAATCTCACCCATCCACTTCTATAGCAAACCCCTAACCTATGTCTGACTTACTGAACTCCTCAAATTGTGCTTTGAAGACGTCAAGCTGCAGAGAATCCTCTAGCAAGTGACCAGTGCCCCATGCTGCAGAGGAAGGCGAGAAACCTCCAGGGCCTCTGCCAATCTGCCCTGGAGGAAAATTCCTTCCCGACCCCAAAGATGCTGATCACTTAAACCCTTAGCATGTGGGCAAGACTCACCAGCCAGCACCCACGAGAGAATTCTCTGCAGTAACTCACATCCCAACCCATCTAACATCCCATCCAGACCACTGGGAATACTTACCTGCTGAGAATCAAAGATCAATTGCCAAATTCATTGCCAAAATTAGGCTAGCCCATCATACCATCCCCTCCATAAACGTATTAAGCGTAGTCTTGAAGCCAGATATGTCTTTTCCCCCCAATACTCCTTGGAAGGCAAGTCTAAACTCCCTAGTGTCCACTTGATAGCCACTGGTTCTTCTTCTTCTGCACAGCATCGCTCGTGGAGAACAAGGACCTGCAAATCTACAGTCGTACTCTATCTTTGTTTCAAGAATGAAAACAAACTACCGCCTCAGAGGACCAGAACGGATTTCAGCTGATGGACAGCTTTCCTCAGTGTTTGTACATTTTAACAGGAATATATTGAATGATGAAATTCATTTCACGTCCCCGTTCAGCGGAACTCCTGAACATACAGGAGATGGATATGAAAATATAGATCACTTAAAAAAGAGGACATGTAAGAGAGCAGCTGGACTTGAACCAGAAACCTCTCGATCCGCCCTCAAATGCACCACCACTGAGTTCCCTGAGGCAGCTGAGTGTTGGAGCCAGTGATCTTGAAGAGTATGAAGGGGACACTTATTTCAAAGAGCTTCTCTTCCATTCCCAGACATGAGTGGTTTTAAAAATGGAGTTTCATTACATTTTCTATGTGCATGTAAACACCACAGCTTGCACAATCCCCACAACTGCTCAGTCTCACCAGAGCACAATAACTTTGGAGGCCCCAAACCCAGCTCTGCGGCCTTTAACCTCTTCAGCAGTTCTCCAATGCCTTAAAGCCACAGGGCACAGCATGGAATTTGACCCCATTAATCCTAAATCAATTTGGATGAAAAATCTTTGCAAAAATATTTCGTTTTCCAAACCAAAAGCATCTCCCATTTGTGGCGTCCCCTTAAACTGTCTCTTCTCACACAAAGAGGAGACACTTTAATTTGGAAACGAGATAAGATGCTTCAGTCAGGGTAAGCAGTTGCTCCCCTTCATGATTGAAAGATCATAAAATGTCAGTAAAATTGACTTTCAGCCCTTACACAGCAGACCCCACTGACGGCATCTCCCCGGGGCCGGGTGGAGCCAGCTCACCTTATCAAACCTTCCCATACGCGGGGGAACGGGAAAGTGCGAGGCTGCAGCGCCACCTAGCGGCCACAGGACAAATCGCCGGCTGCTGCACCTGTGGGCACTGGGAGTTCGATTAACGTGGAAAGCTGCCTAATGCAAGGTTGGCAAAACGGGGGTCTGCTGCACTACATCATCATCTGCAATGACTCAACCTGATAGGACACCTCCTGTGCTACGCTGCTACTAGTGACCCTCTCAAACAGGTCCCCACAGCTCCCCAGCCTCCCCCCACCAGGAGGCAGCTAGGAGAGGCTTGTTACACTGCTCTACAGCCAAAATGCTTCTGAAATAAATGGAGTCCAACTTTACTAATTCTGGGTCACTGAGAACGAAAATGATGCTTAAAATTCTTGATTGGCTCTAGTTTTCAAGATATGCTATTGAGTCAGTATTTATGACCCTTGACTTGGGAATGGGGGAGGATAAGTGAGTTATAAAGGGACGGGATCTCAATTTAAACCAGTAATGACTAAACTACATCTTTGACTGGATCTATGAATAAATCTATGAATGGCTTTGGACAGTACTTGCTTTTAGGCAAAACAATGAAGGATACAGTCTGAAGCTGGTATTGCCTCATACATGATATGAATTGCATCATGTTATTCCTAGAAGTCATGGATGATGCAATCATAATGAAGCTGAACCAATTGCCCTATATCAGGTCTAGAAATCATACAGTGTCTTGCTCTCTTATTTGTCAGTGTTTGATTTTGCAAAGGGACCCATTTCTCTTTAGCCAAAGTGAGCAGAGATGCCTCGTACTTGTGTGAACAGTGCAGATAACTTGTGCTATGTTTGTGGTGAAGTGACTTTTGCATCACAAAAGTGCAGTATAAACACTATGGTTAAGAAAGCCTATCACTTTTCTTTTGGCTGCAAAATTGGAGATCAGGTGTGTGTTGGAAGCAATGAGTGTGGCAATCTCAGTGAACCGAGGGAGGGTGACGGTGGTCAGAGAGAGACAACGGAAGGTTAAAGGGGCAACGATGGGCATAACGATGATGATTGTGTTGTATTTCATTCCTTAGATCTGGTGCCACGGCCGGCCCTTTAGCCTTGTAGTTTACCAAGAGTAAAACTAAATATCTGTTGAGATACAAGGGAGAGTCTGTGTCCATTCCTGCTAGCTGCACAGGGGTTTGACGTTGCTGCTTTCAATCCTCCGGC
Source organism: Mauremys reevesii (assembly GCF_016161935.1). Classification (NCBI taxonomy): domain Eukaryota; kingdom Metazoa; phylum Chordata; order Testudines; family Geoemydidae; genus Mauremys; species Mauremys reevesii. The sequence goes on from NC_052639.1 coordinate 17,929,120, forward strand.
TCTGCCGAGACAAGGAACAATTCAGGCGGTCACTGAACTGAAGGAGGGAGATGATTTTCTGACAGGAGGGACTGCTCCTCTTAAAGGTGTTTGTCAGGCAGCCTCCTTCCCAGGTCTGTCCCGACAACACCCAGTTGAAAAGGGACCCTCCTCAGCCCTCCTCAGCCCGGTGAAAACGAGCGAGTGAGTGAGTGTGGGGGAGAGCGAGCGACGGAGGGAGATGGATTGAGGGGGCCGGGACCTCTGTGAAGGGGCAGGATGAGGGTGTTCAGTTTTGTTGGGTCAGAAAGTTGGCAACCTCAGATCCAGGGGAAACAACTCAAACACCCAATGAGTCTGGCCAGGGGCAGGACATCAGCTTTGAGGGGAGGGGTGGGTGTGACAGTGACATCACAAAGGCCTTTTGCAGGTACTCGGCCTATTGGGCAAAGGTGGTGGGGAGCGGGTGACCTCACAGAGAGACCCCGACATCAGCCGGGCAGGACAGAGGTGCAGGGCCAGGCCAGTCTCTGAGACCTCCCGGGTTTGCTGCCGCAAGTCTCCTTCGCGAGGTCTCTCCTCGAGGGCTGAGAGAGAATTAGGATTCAGAGATGTGAGCATGAGGAGGAACCTCTGTGGAGTTTTCTCCTTTCCTACCACTGATTGTGCCGAAAACAAACTTCCCTTTGAGAAGGTAAGAGGCTCAGAGAGCTTTGGAACCTGTTCCGTCTGATCCACCTGGCGCAGGCAGCATTCTAGGCCCAGACAGCGCTGGCTTCAGGTGGCAGAATTTGATTTCCTCCCTAGGTTTTGATGATTGGAATCCCTGGGGACATTGGGGTGTATCCTTTTTGGTTTATCTTTTCCTCTTTCCTCCCTCCTTTCTCCTCTTCTCTTGCTTCTTTTTTCCCTTTTCCAGCTTCCCTCCCTCTACCTAGGAGGGACGGGTCTGGAGTGCGGGCAGGGAAGGGGTATTGCTCTCATTGCGGGAGGTCCTCACCAAGAGGTGGGTCTGGGTCTGAGAGTGATCCCCTCTGATGGTGTCCTGGGCCGTCCTTTGGGACATCTGGTGAGACCCCTCAGCCTCCTGCCCCTCAGAGTCTCAGTGCTGATTGGCTGAGCAGGGGGCTATCGACACCAAGGAGACTCAGGTCAGTTTGGTCTCTTTTCAAATCAGGCAAATAAGTCACAACCAATCCAATGTATGGAATTAATCTTGCTGCTTCTCTCCATTAATTGTCTCTTGGCAGGTCATGATTTTCATTAATGTCCTAGGTCTTCTAAAATACTTGCTGAATAATTACTATGAACCACTGTTGGTCTCTAGCTCACTTGAGGGCACTTTATTCTGATCACTCAATGTGTGAAATTCAAGATGTGAGAGAGAGGCTGAAAGTCAGGAGCAGTGTTTCCTCTAATTTGTTATGTCCATGTGTGGAATGAATTTTGTTTTGGGCACAAATATGGAGGTGAGGTGTGACACATCACCTGCATATTGCGCTCCTTACAAAATTCATTCTGCACATGGATGGTGTGTGGCAGGGGTGAGGCTGAAAGGTTTGGAGTGTGGGAGGCTCAGGGGTTGGGGCGCAGTGATGTGAGGGCTCCGGCTGGCGGTGCAGGCTCTGGAGTGGGGCTAGCGATGAGGGTCTCAGCATTGGAGCAGAGGGTAGGGGCGCAGGGGGTGAGGGCTCTGGGGTGGGGCTGGGAATGAGGAGATTGGGGAGCAGGTTGCCCCAGGGAGAAAGAACTGCCCCCTCCAGCCCTCTCTCCCCACAGCAGCTCAGGGCCAGATGAGAGGGCACCTGTCTCCAAGCCGCAGCAGCGCCGGTGGGGCTGGGTTGGGACTGAGGGAGGCGACAGGATTTATTTTTCCGAAGTCAAAAGGAGGAAGGGATGGAGTTATGCTTCAGTTTTACCTCATAATCTTATTCCTGTCTAACCTACAGGACACTATGGGAATAAGACACTATGTCATGTGGTGACATCACAAGAGCAGAGGATGTGAGAACTACAGCAACTGAGAGGGTGGGGGATTTAGAGTCGGATTGTTTCAAATGCTGCATTTGTCGGCTGACATTTAACAGCAACGCTTAGCTAACACAATGGAGAAAGGAATTCTCTGCTAAAGATTCAACCTGCCCCTTTGGCCAACTCCACCCCTTCCCTGACCGGAGTGTGCTCAGAACACCTCTCCCGCCAGCCTCCCCCCCATACACACACACAAGCCCACAGCTGGGCACCCAGCACAAAGCAAGGGAGGGGGTTGCTTGGCTTGTTTTACTTTTTACTTTTCAAAAGGCTTTTTAAAAAGCATTTTCTGCCCCTGTTCCCCATGGTGAGGAAGCAGATGATTAGTTAAACAAAACTTAAACAAAAGTTAAAAGGTAGAGTGACTAAAATGAAATCCCTGCAAGTTGCATGGGCCCTTTTTAAAGACACCATAATAGAGGCCCAACTTCAATGTATACCCCAAATTAAGAAACACAGTAAAAGAACTAAAAAAGAGCCATCGTGGCTTAACAACCATGTAAAAGAAGTAGTGAGAGATAAAAAGACTTCCTTTAAAAAGTGGAAGTCAAATCCTAGTGAGGCAAATAGAAAGGAGCATAAACACTGCCAACTTAAGTGCAAGAGTGTAATAAGAAAAGCCAAAGAGGAGTTTGAAGAACGGCTAGCCAAAAACTCCACAGGTAATAACAAAATGTTTTTAAGTACATCAGAAGCAGGAAGCCCGCTAAACAACCAGTGGGGCCCCTTGACGATCAAAATACAAAAGGAGCGCTTAATGACGATAAAGTCATTGCGGAGAAACTAAATGAATTCTTTGCTTCAGTCTTCACGGCTGAGGATGTTAGGAAGATTCCCAAACATGAGCTGGCTTTTGTAGGTGACAAATCTGAGGAACTGTCACAGATTGAAGTGTCACTAGAGGAGGTTTTGGAATTAATTGATAAACTCAACATTAACAAGTCACCGGGACCAGATGGCATTCACCCAAGAGTTCTGAAAGAACTCAAATGTGAAGTTGCGGAACTATTAACTAAGGTTTGTAACCTGTCCTTTAAATCGGCTTTGGTACCCAATGATTGGAAGTTAGCTAATGTAACGCCAATATTTAAAAAGGGCTCTAGAGGTGATCCCGGCAATTACAGACCGGTAAGTCTAACGTCGGTACGGGGCAAGTTAGTTGAAACAATAGTTAAGAATAAAATTGTCAGACACATAGAAAAACATAAATTATTGAGCAGTAGTCAACATGGTTTCTGTAAAGGGAAATCGTGTCTTACTAATCTATTAGAGTTCTTTGAAGGGGTCAACAAACATGTGGACAAGGGGGATCCGGTGGACATAGTGTACTTGGATTTCCTGAAAGCCTTTGACAAGGTCCCTCACCAAAGGCTCTTACATAAATTAAGTTGTCATGGGATAAAAGGGAAGGTCCTTTCATGGATTGAGAACTGGTTAAAAGACAGGGAACAAAGGGTAGGAATTAATGGTAAATTCTCAGAATGGAGAGGGGTAACTAGTGGTGTTCCCCAAGGGTTAGTCCTAGGACCAATCCTATTCAATTTATTCATAAATGATCTGGAGAAAGGGGTAAACAGTGAGGTGGCAAAGTTTACAGATGATACTAAACTACTCAAGATAGTTAAGCAGATTGTGAAGAACTTCAAAAAGCTCTCACAAAACTAAGTGATTGGGCAACAAAATGGCAAATGAAATTTAATGTGGATAAATGTAAAGTAATGCACATTAGGAAAAATAACCCCAAATATACATACAATATGATGGGGGCTAATTTAGCTACAACGCGTCAGGAAAAAGATCTTGGAGTCATTGTGGATAGTTTTCTGAAGATGTCCACGCAGTGTGCAGAGGCGATCAAAAAAGCAAACAGAATGTTAGGAATCGTTAAAAAGGGGATAGAGAACAAGACGGAGAATATAGTATTGCCCTTATATAAATCCATGGTACGCCCACATCTCGAATACTGTGTACAGATGTGGTTTCCTCACCTCAAAAAAGATATTCTAGCACTAGAAAAGGTTCAAAAAAGGGCAACTAATATGATTAGGGGTTTGGAGAGGGTCTCATACGAGGAAAGATTAAAGAGGCTAGGACTCTTCAGCTTGGAAAAGAGGAGACTAGGGGGGGATATGACAGAGGTATATAAAGTCATGAGTGACATTGAGAAAGTGGATAAGGAAAAGTTATTTACTTATTCCCATAATACAAGAACTAGAGGTCACCAAATGAAATTAATAGGCAGCAGGTTTAAAACAAATAAAAGGAAGTTCTTCTTCATGCAGCGCACAGTCAACTTGTGGAACTCCTTACCTGAGGAGGTTGTGAAGGCTAGGACTATAACAATGTTTAAAGGGAACTGGATAAATTCATGGTGGCTAAGTCCATAAATGGCTATTAGCCAGGATGGGTAAGAATGGTGTCCCTAGCCTCTGTTTGTCAGAGGATGGAGATGGATGGCAGGAGGAAGATCACTTGATCATTGCCTGTTAGGTTCACTCCCTCTGGGGCACCTGGCATTAACACTGTGGGTAGACAGATACTGGGCTAGATGGACCTTTGGTCTGACCCGGTACGGCCTTTCTTATGTTCTTATGTTTTCCACTGCCCAGGAGACCCAGCCAGGGACTGATGTGCTGGAGATATGTTGGGAAAAGGAACTGTCTGAATTGCCAAGGCAGGAAGCCAACAATCCACGGCAACATCATTAACCACAAACTCACTCTAAGCATGCTCCAGCCAGAAGGGAAATGGGCAGGGATTCTTGCTGTTCAGCCATGGCCACACATACAGAGATGCACAGCAGTGAGGGTGCTGGGCAAGCTGGTCTGAGCGAACAATTGGAAATGATCCTTCCGTTAGAACAGAACCAGAGTGTAGAAAGGCCCCTGTGTTAAGTGGTTGAGGCTGAGGCCTTAGGAAGCTGGCCTACGATACCATAGGGATCTTTCTGTGGAGGTGTGATACTTGCCAGCTAGGGGAAGCTGGTGTGTGGTGTCTTTGTGGCTGCACTTTCAGTGATGCAGGTTTCTCTATCCCATTGTTCCAGGGTCATCCTACTAGATTGCCAGCTGCTTTTCAGCTGCAGTGTGGAGACTATTTGTGTGTGGGGAGAGACAGTGTGTGTGTGTTGGGGAAGAGTGTGTGTGTTGAGGTAGGTAGGAGCGGATCATTATTACCCCTACTTGAAAGAGGGAGATGCTCAGGCTGAGAAAGGAGAACTGACTTGTCTTAGGTCACACAGCCAGTCAATGGCAGAATTGGGAATAGGACCCAGAGCCCTGATTGTCAAATTAACCATCGGATTTTGAATTACATACATTGAATGACCTCAAGAAAGTGCTCTCAGATGAGCTCCAGAGGAACAAGTATGCACAGTAATTATTCAGCCAGTATTTTAGGAGAACTGCAATGTTAGAGAGAATCATGAACTGCTCAGAGACAATTAATGCAGAGAAGCAGCAAAATCCATCAAACATATAAGTGGTTATGACTTATTTACTTGGTCTTAAAAGAGAACAACAAGGACATGAGTCTCCTCCCTGTCAATAACCCCCTGCTCAGCCAATCAGGGTAGAGACTGAGGAGGGGAGTCTGAGGGGTCTCACCAGAGACCTCAAAGGATGGCCCAGGTCACTGGCGGGGATCACTGCCCCAGCACTACTGCAGCTCCACAGTTTTGGGTGGACCTCCCACAGTGAGAGCTGCCGAGCACTCCCCCACAACACACACACACACACACACACAGACACACACACACACACCACTCCTGGTGTTGGGAGGGGAACAGGAGAAAGGACAAAAAAAGAAACAGAGGAAGAGAAAGGGGGGGGGGATGGAGGAAAATTTGAAACAAAAAGGACAAACTTTAATGTCCCCAGTGATTCTAAGGGACAAGATCCCAGGTGTGGAATAAAATTCTGCCTCCTTAAGATCATGCTTTCCATGAATTCAACTGTCACCAGAATGATCAGACCGAACAGTTTCAAACCTCGAGGAGGCTCTAACCCTCTAAACAGGGACATCTGTTTTCTAGTAAAATCACTAAAAGGGAAGGAGAAAACACAAGAGAGGTTCCTCCTGGCGCTCACGTCCATGAACCCGAATACTCTCAGTCCTCAAAGAGAGACCTGGAGAGGGAGACTTGCTGAAGCAAAGCCACAGGGTCTCTGAGGTTTCCCTGGCCCCTCGCCCCTGTCCTGCCTGGCTGATGTCAGCATCACTCTGTGAGGTCACCACCTCCCAACCACCTTTGGCCAATAGTCTGAGTTCCTGCAAAAGGCCTTTGTGATGTCACTGCCACACCCCTCCCTTGCTGGGCTAATGTCCTACCTCTGGCCAGGCACTTTGGAGGTTTGAGCTACTCCCTGTGGATCACCCCACTCAAGGAGCGCTCATTCTAGGAAGCAAGCCGGATAGACAGGAAAACATCAGACGCTGCTCCCAATGCTACACTTAGTTTTTCAGAAATTAGTTGACTTTATGGCCAGAAGAGACCATTAGAGCATCTAATCTGACCCCTGCATATCACAGGCCTCCTGTATGACACACTAGCTACTTTTGGGGTAAACACATTCCAGAAAGGCATCTAGTCTTCATGAAATGACATCACGAGATGGAGAATGCACCAATTTCCTTGGTAGCTTGTTCCTGTGGTGAATCATCCTCACTGTTGAATATTTGTGCCTTAATTGTAATATGAATTTGTCTCTTTCCACCTTCCAGCCATTGGGTTTTTTAATGCCTTTCTCTGCTACATTAAAGAGCCCTTTAATAGCCAATCTTTTCTCTCCATTAAGGCACTTCAACGTTTCAATGAAGTCACCTTTCAATCTTCTTTTGAGAAGCTAAACAGGTTGAGATCTTTCAATAGCTCACTAGAAGGCATTTTTCTCCAGCCCTCAGAACATTTGGTGGCTCTTTGCTGCCTCAACTCCAATTTCACACCATCTTTTCAAATGAGGACACCAAAACTGGAGGCAGTATTCCAGTATCAGTCTCACTGATACCATGTCACCTCCTGTGACGTTATTGACATAATCTGTAACTGTATAGATCACCGTTGCCACCACTGTTCTATATTTGCAGCCAATATTGTATAAAGGTGGTCACATAAAGGGTCTATGGAGAGGTTATGATTGGCTGATTATAATTATGCTATCTCTAGATATGTATCATTTTTGTAGTTGACATTATAAATATTGGCTCTATGATGCCTGTATTTCAAACTTGTGCTATGCTTCTGGGGAACACCCCAGCCAGACAAATTGGTGTCAGCTCTGCCTAGCCTGCTTGATGGCCCATTAAGGACCATCAGCTATACAACTGACCCACTGAGAGAAGGCAGATATGCCTTGTGGCTCAGCAAGGTGTGCAGGGACCTGCCTATGGACAGAACTCTAAGGTTTTTCTATGTCGCGTGCTGGATAGAGTGTCCTTGGGACAAAGAAAGCAAAGACCACATGGCAAGAGACTATAAAAGACTGATGCCTCATCTCCATCTGGTCTTCAGTCCTGCTTCATACCTCTGGAGGGACTTGGCTACAAACTGAAGCTCTGTACAAAGGACTGAATGGCCCATCCCAGTTATGGATGTACTCCAGAGACTTGATTTGAACCTGCAGTTTATTCCATCACTGCTACAAGCCTGAACCAAGAACTTTGCCAAAGTACAAGTTTTGCCCAGGGCTCCGTTTCCCCTAACGCTGGTCCTTGGTAACACCCTGCCCGGCCCCGCGTTCCTCCCCGGCCGCCCGGCGCGGGCTCGGGCTCGGGCACCCTGCCCGGCCCCGCGTTCCTCCCCGGCCGCCCGGCTCGGGGTCGGGCTCCGGCGCCCTGGCCTGCCTCGCGTTCCTCCCCGGCCGCCCGGCTCAGGCTCGGGCTCCCGCTGCAGCGCCCTGGCTGGCCCGCCCCTCCCGGCCACCTGGCTCGGGCTCGGGCTCCAGCCGCGGCGCCCTGCCCGGCCCCGCAGCCCTCCCGACCGCCGCAGCCCGGCTCCGGCACGGGGGCAGGAATCGCGACCGATACTTACCCAGATGCTGGGGTCCGGGCGCAGTGGCGGCCTTGGCTGCCCGGCCCGGCCCGGCTCCGGGCTCTGGCAGTGTTGGAGGTGGTGGGAGGATACTGGATCCTTATAAATGGAGAGCCTGCTCTTCCTTTCAGCAGCACAGACCTGGGTTGATTGTCCTGTGATAAATCAGCCATTCTTTCTCATTCTATGAGCAGAACACAGCAGATGACAGCCTGTTGCTTATTCAGCTTACAGCAAAGGGGGACACAGGTCGCTTCAATTCCCAGACTCTGCCTCTCATTCATCTACCCAGTTGGGTGTGTGAAAGCTAAATGAGCTGGTATTCCAAACTCCCAGAAAGGCAGTGGAGGAAAAGAAAGTGACCCTTTATAGGCAGCTCAGTTCAGTCCTCGCTGCTGAAGGCAGTACTAATGAAGTGACTTGCACACAGAGAGTCAAAGCAAGGGCTTGGTTAAGGGCAGCTTCACCCCAGATTCCCCCTGAAGTTATGTAGGAGGGAAACAAGTGAAGGGTTTTAACACAGTGGGCAGTACCAGACAGCAGGCCACTGTGGGATTAGGGACGTGAGTGCAGGAGTGAGGAGGTCATAAACAGAGCCAGCAAAGAGTTGATTAACACAGGATAAATTAGTCCAAATTTGCGAAATATATCCCCAAAATGTACAAATGAGCCTGTGAAATCCAGAGACCACGTTTCTGTGGCACTCTCCTTTAGAACTCTTGACAGACACCATTCCCATCTCCTTTGGCCTTTTTTTGGTATAAATGTGTGGCTCAGGAAACGCAAGGAGCCAAGTGCAGGACTGAGGTTCAGTCTCTCTGTTGGCCCTGGATATGATGCTTTGGGAGGTGTAAGAGGCTAGGAGACTGTAATAGGCAGGAGAAGTTTAGGGGAGATTAGTCTGAGTGAAAAGGAGAGGAAAGGACGGGGCTGGCTTATCAGTACCAAATTATTCTCTGATTTTCAATTTAGTACCATGCACATTCTTCTCAGTTACAACAGACACACTGAATAAACTATGCAAATACACAATAGCTGCATGGACACGAGGTTCTCCTTTGAATTTTATGTATAAAAGGAAGTTACGATCAATGACATGGCTGGAGAAACTTGTCCTCCTAAAACAAAGGAAAGGTCTGCTCCATTTTTTCCTGACACAGGAACAGAACATACTACCAGCTCAGCCCCCTTCCACCCTCCACCCGAATCTTACCACTGATCTGCGGATCAAAGACAGCCTGCTTTTTGCTTTGTTCTCAGCAAACTCCAGGCTGTTGATGTCCGTGAGACGAGCCCTGTATTTATTCATCTGCTCTACGACAATCAACTCCACACAGCTGCAAAAAGGAAAAAAGAAAGTGGTAAAACGGGAGGATAAAACTCTGGCTGTGTTTGAGCTGGCCATGTCGCCTAAGTGCTGCGCCAATTCTCTTGCTTCGTGGGCTGGAAACGAACAGTGTGGTTGAAATGCCCAAAATGGTACTAGGCAGGGGAGCTAAACTAGAGGACTAAAGGGAGGGCTCCCCAAGGGCTCCATCAGGGAAACAGGTCCTTCCCCTGGAAAGGCAAATACCCACCAAGGTTAGGAAAGCACAGCATGTTCAAATGAAAGGCTGAAAGAATGGCCATTTCGGATATGCTGCGCTATCTAGCTATATCTATTTGTAGACACACACACTTGTGCTTGTTTGCATCCAAGCTGGACAGGCAGTCGCAGGGCAATGACAGTGATTAGGTGTCTGGGGCAGATATTTTGTTTAATACCATCAGTATTGTTTTCTGGAAGAAATCCTTTTAGAGCAGTAATGATACAAGGCGGCGTATATAAGTCAAGTTACAAAGAGACTTCTTCTTACAAGGAACCTTTAGAAGAGTGATTCAAAGTAATTTTCACATCTGTAGGCAGAAGAATTGCTTCTAGGAGAGATTTGAAGGCCAGGCAGGTTCATGTAGTCTGGTCTCCTGCATAGAATTTCATCAAATGATTCCTGCATCCACTATCCATCCTAGGTACTTATCTAACTCCCAGTGCCCTATTATCTGAGCTTCTCACAATCTAACATGTTTATTCTTAAAATTCCAGTTGAAGTCAAAAACATCCCCGAGGGGCTCCATTACAAACCCTTCCCACCCACTGGATGATGATTCCCTATTTACAATTACTTTGGAGATATCAATTAGCCAATTTTCAATCCATTTAATATTTGCTGCACTGAATCTGTATAGTGTTAATTTTTAATCAGGATGACCCAACTGGAATCTAAGTCAACGATGTCAACGTGGTTACCTCTGCCAACCAAACCTGGCATCCAATCAATTTTGACAAGACCTATTTTCCATAAAAAACTGTGTTGACTGGCACTAATTACACTGCCATCCTTCAATTCTTTACTGATTACCTTCCACGTCAGCTTTCCCATGATTTTGCCTGAGACTGATATTGAGCTAACTGGCCTGTAGTTACCCAGATCATCCTGTTAATCCTTTTAGATACTGGCACATTAGCTTTTTGTACAGTCCTCTGGAACTTCCCCATTACTCCAGGATTTGTTAAATATCAACATCAATGGCGGAGAGAGCTCACTGTCCCGTTCTTTAAAACTCCTGGGTGCAGGTTATCCAATCCTGCAGTTTTTAAAAGGTTTAACTTTAGCAGCTGCTAGTTACTGATAGAATAGACAGTATTTCATTAAGGCAATTCATTTGCAAACCAGTGATGTGTTTGTAGCTGTCATTCTACAGCACATTAAAGTGCATTACTCAGTGATCATTTGACTGTCCTGACATGACCTCATTACAGGATTTACCCTGGAAGTTGTAATGCTATATTCTTACGTGGTTGTTTTACTGATGTCCTGAACGCTCTGCAGTGGGTCAGTTGTGTCAGGACAGCGGAGAATACAGGGAGCAAACACAATGGCCAGGGCATTAGCTGACATTCGATTGGTCTCTTCCTGCAGGGCAATCCTAAACAATAAACAACAAAGCAGCAAGGGTTAAAGGTAGCTCCAATTCACATAACACTGGCAGGAAATACCCCTGTAGAGAAACAGAAAGAGGACAAAATACAAATTCAGAGCAGGGCAGGGAGAGGAGGGCTGTACATGCACATGAGATCTGGAGGTCATTGCCAGGGGAAGATTTTCCACAATATTATATAGCTTTGAAGTGAAGAGCTTCAATTTGTTGTATCTGGTAAAGAACTAGACCAACAGGATGTAAATATTATACCAGACAAGGGCAAAAAGGTAAGACAATGGATACTGAGTGAACCACGCAACATGCCATGACACTCTTTAGGAAATCTTTTGTTTTGACCTACTTAACCTATTTTCCAAAAAGGAATAGATACAGTGCATATTTATTACAGTAGCAAGCAACTCACTTAGCCATCATTAAGCTATGCCTTAGAAACAGAGCACAGATGTGTCTAAATGCATGTAGATGGCAGGAAACTTCGCAGATTGTAACACAGTGACTATAGCCTGAACTAGATATTGTCTAAGCTCATGCAAAAGCATCACACATGATCCCTAGACCCTCAATGTTCAAACTAAAGGGTGCAATACATGGCAGTACTGTGATCCACTGCAATCTTACTGCATTCCTCAGTGGGTTAGGTCTATGGCTAGTGATGAGCTGGCAAAATCATAACAACCGGTTCCCTCCTCACCCCAGGAGGAATCATGCCTCCCCGACCCAGGGACCCCTGCCCCGTCCACCCCCCTCCCTGTTCCCTACCCTCTAACACCTCCCAAACCCTATCCACTCCCCACCCCGAACTCCCCAGCCCCGACCCGGGAGGGACGCGGGCCAGCCAGGCGCAGCAGCGGGAGCCTGAGCCCGAGCCCGAGCCCGAGCCGGGCGGCCGGGAGGAACGCGGGCCGCCAGGTTGCCCGAGCCTGAGCCGGGCGGCCGGGAGGAACGTGGGGCCCGCCAGGGCGCCGCCGCTGGAGCCGGAGCCCGCGCCCGAGCCGGGCGGCCGGGGAGGAACGTGGGGCCGGGCAGGGCGCTCGAGCCCAAGCCTGAGCCAGGCAGCCGGGGAGGAACGCGGGCCGGAGGGGGAGTGCCGCGGCCGGGAGCTGCTGGCCGTGGAGGGTCGGGGCCGGGCGGGGACCCGGGGACAGGGGGGGCCGTGGTCAGGGACGGGGCTGGAGACCGGCGGGGCACACGGCCCTCCTGGTTTCCTACCTCAGCGTCGTCTTCCTGGACCGGGAAGCCTGCTTGCTTCTCAGCCTCCCAGGCTTCCCGCGCTAACAGCTGATTCACGGGAAGCAGGGTGGGAGGAGAAGCAAGAAGGAGCATTCATGGCAGGAGGTGGAGGCAGAGCTGAGGTGAGCCGGGCCGGGCAGCAGGGAGCACTTGTTAATAAATGCCCTTTAGAACCAGTTTGTCCCACTGGGAACGACCGGTTCTAAAAGGGCTTCTAAATTTAACAACCGGTTCGCGCGATCCAGTGCGAACCGGCTGCAGCTCACCCCTGTCTATGGCATGGAACCATGTGTTTGTAATCAGCTGAGACCTACAGTGGTTGTCTTCTCAGCAAGTCTGAAACATTTGTTGCTATTACGAAAGAAGAACATTATTGCATTAGCTGTCAATGAGAGCATTGTCTGGAAAAAGAGCCCTTGGGTCCAGAGCGTTAAAGCCATTTCAGAATTTAAAGCACTCCTTGCAAAGTTTCACTCCCCTTTTCCCGACAAAAGTACTTGGATCACATAGGCCCGTGTTCAGGTACTCTTACTCACGGAGAACAGTACCTTGTTCCAGTGGAACTACTCATGGAGTACGGTGGTACTCATGGGGAGTAAGTGTATCAGAATCAGGCCCCTAGTGAGGAAGGAGAAGAGAAAGAGTGGCTGCAGTATGACGATCCCACGCTGTGGTCTGTCATTACCTCACAAGGTGAAAGATGAGGCGTTCCAGGGTACTGAGGTGGGTGCGAGAGAGCTGATCAATGACAGAGTACACGCCTCGGATGGTCTCCTTCCTCTCCTGCAGGCCTGGAGAGAGCACACACAGTTACACATATTACAGGCAACTTCCCCATGCTGTCTTCTGCCATCTTTACTTGTGAAGGTGGTGTGAATGGCCCAGTACAGGGGAGCTGTGCAGGAGGCTAGTGCACAGAGACAGGGATGACAACTCCCTCCTCTCCCTGCCTATACAAGCAGGCCCCTTTGCAGGTCCTCGGGTAGCAGTATCCTATGCAAAAAACATGAGCATAAGACACTGATTTCTTTTAAACAGATTCCAAAAGAGTTGGGAGCTGAATAATAACTATGTCTCCTGGGGCACGTCTATGCTGCACACTCTGCTCTGCTCACCATCAAAATCATATGCTACATACCACTCTAGCACGGGCAGAAATAGCAATGTAGATGGCGAGGCACTGCTTAGGTGAGTAAAGACATGCATGAAGGCTGTGGGGATATACCCTACACACACTGCTTAATTTGTAACAAAAGAGGTGCCGGGGCTCAAGCTTTTTTTTTTTTTTTTAAACTTTCACACAGCAAGCCCAGTGGTACCAGGGCTCTGAACGGCAAAGGCTTTGACTACTATAACAGTGTAAGGGATTAGTTTGTGTCACAGTGCTGTCTGTGGCTACATGGCACAGTGAAAAGCAGGCTGTGTCCACATTGCAGTGCCTACCTACACGTCAGTGAAAGGCTCTGGCAGAAGGAGGCTGCAAGGAAAGACTTCAACAGCAGAGAGCTGCTGGAGCAGATGTGCCGGAGCTCAGCCCTGGCAAGCCTTGGCACAAATTAAGCATCACCTACGTGGCTCCCACCTACACTGCCTATTTTTAGCAGTGTCATCACCCCCGATGGCGTCTTTCCCTGTTGCAGGAAAGACCCCGGCAGTGGGAAAAGGCTCTAAGAGGGAGGCAGATGGGAGAGGCTCCAGCACTGTCTTGCCAGTTACGTCATAAAGATGACAGATCACCAAAATGACTTTTGGATTCAAACACTCCATACAATTGGCGCTTGTACAATCGTACAAGCACACAATCTACTTGCTTGCTGCTTGTCATGACAATGGTGATGATAAAACTAACGTAAAAAACGACGGCTTGTACTGGGCAAGCAGAAACTGGGTTTGGTACCTGCAGCTAATTGTACCTTCCCTGTCTTGGGTTTTGTGTGTGATTGTATAGGATTTGTATGGACCTTCCTTACCCATAGCTCGCAGAAATTCCTCGTAGAGTTCGAAGGTCATGAGGGGATTGGGCAAATCTCTCAGCCACCGTTTGAACACACTGGCAATGACATGAATATTGTAGTCATCTAGATTCACATTGTCAATATCTGTTCACCGAGGCAAGTGAGTGGAGGGAGTGGAAAAGAAACCAAAGAAACAGCAAATGATCAGTTTTGATCCAGTAAACAAGCCAGTGTTTTCCTGTCAGTCCTAGCACTGGCGATGACCTAACCACTGCTGTTGGACCAACTTCTGTGGGTGAGAGAGGTCCTGAGGAAGAGCTCTGTGTAGCTCGAAAGCTTGTCTCTTGCCAACAGACGTCAGTCCTACAGAAGCTATTACCTCACTCACCGTCTCTCCACTATCATGGGTGTGGTCAGATGTTCGGCTGCCTGTGTGTGTTCCTCTGTGTGCCACCCCAGCCTGGCACAGACAACTGACATGGCACACCTCGAGCGAACCGCCCAATGACCACAAGATCCATTAAGGCATGAAGGCACCCAGCCAGGCTTATTTTGATGAAGCACAGTACTAGTATCCTGCACTAATACATGTATACCCATAACAATGGACCAGCTCAGCAAATGGCGGGACTTTCCGTTCCTCCCTAGGCTAGATAAAGACACTGCCCCCAAGATACATTTTTATACAGAGATACAAACAAGTTACATATTGCTCCTCTGATAGTTGACATCCTCTGATATCACAACCCACCACCTTGTACATTTCTATCCATCATATTGTCATCCTGACCATATCTTTAGGCAGGGTCAATAGGTTCCTGTTGTCTTTGGGGAATGTGTTTGTACCATTCTTGGTATGGGGTGTTCTGGTACCACCCTTCTGGAATGTGTCTGTGTGTGTGTGTTTTGTGCTTAGCACTCAGCAACGTGTGTTTCTGCAATATCAGCCCTGTTCTTGCCAGATTCTGTGAGAAGGGCCTGCCTCTAGCTCACAGCCGGATTTTGTTTTATATCAGCAAAGTTTTGACCGCTACTTTAGCCCAGCCCTCAGGCCTCTGATACAAGGGCTTATGTCTCAGGCTCTTCTACAGTGAGCAGAGCTACAACAACACTGCATAGAAAAACAGGTATCAATACTGTAGCAACCTCAGATCACACAGTGCACAACCTTGGCACCTACTTTTTTAATATGACCATGTTAAAATTCTTGTCGTGAAAGGAGCCAGTTTTCCAGGGGTGAAAGTCTTTAGAGAGAGTTTGTAAAGCACTTTGGAAGTCTAGGTGATGTTGATAAATATGAAGCCTGGCTAATGAAGCTTTTTCTCCCAATTTCTTTTTTGCACACTTGTGCACAAGAGGAGGAATAAAACAAGGAAGAATTAAACAGTTCCACAAGACAGGAGGGCTCTAACACAGTGCAGACTTTTGGTGAAGGCTGGTATTAGAGAAATGTCTGTAGTTTCATGGTACCAAAAGCCAGAGTCTACGGTGGGGAAGGGAAAACGGTTCCTTTGCTCTGGCCCCTTTAGATGACATGAATTCCCTGTTCACAGAGGTTCTCGGCTGTCCCTTTGCTCCCCCTCTGAGACTCTCTCTTTTTCATCTTACCTGTATCAAGACCCTGTCGGAGCTCCTTTATCTTATTGGTTGAGCCTGCCTTCCTGTAAATGCCCTCGTGTACAATCCACGCATTTCAATGTAGTTTATGAGCTTCTCCACCACCAGTGGCACCGCTCGCTCCTCATTGGTCAGTCAGGAGAGCTCAACCCCAAACTGCCGTGACGAAAGCTCGGGATCATACTGATGTGGAGAAAGAGATTGATTTCTTAATTCCTTTCAAAGGTCTCAATGCAATGCTGCTCACAGCGTGGTAAACCTAGGGATGTCTTGAGACTGAATCTCTCAATGTATGCAATGTAATTTGACTGTCGTTCAAGATGCAGTTCACATTTTTAAACAAAGTTAACTGGATTATTTGCAAATTAATCTAGTAAATCTAACTGAGCACAAGGGAAGAGAGGAAAGGTCTGTACACTGCCCTGCAAATCCAATCTTTCCTAAGAGCTTTCTTGGTCATTGTAACTATCCCTGTGTTCACTCTGCTATGTCTGCAGCACTGCACATTGCTACAAAGTCTAACAAATGTTCATAGTTAAGGCTTGCAACAGGACTGTGCTCAGAAAAATGGCTCTGTAAAATGGCCCACCGGTACTCTCCTTGGGTCTTCAGAGTCATCATTTGCTTCATGTACTGACATTTTTACTGTAGAGCCAACACAGCTGTGCGACAGTGAGCTATATTCTAGTCTGCTTCATGCCTCACTGACAAAATTGCCTGGTGAGGATACATGAAGGAGAACACACTTGGGCTTGATTCTGAGATCCCTAGATGAACTTACAGTGCTGAAAGTTAAAAATGGTTTTGAGCAAGTGTGACATAGAAGCCACTGAAAGAGAAATAGAATCAGTAAAAGACGCTGACATTCTCTATTTTTACAGAGTCACTTTCCTGACTGGAACTGCACTTTAGAGACTCAACATTCAGCAAACAATTCGAGCTGAATATGAGATTCTGGTTGGATAAAGTCAAAAGACTGAGAAAAACTTTTCACACAATAATGCACAGATCCACGTAGGAGGCTTTGAACATATGGACTGTATGTTCAAACCCAGCATGGGTAGTGATCCAACCAGAACAATAAATGAGAAAGTAGGTGTGCGGCTTGGTTAGACCTCTGACCAGTGCCACTCTTCCATGTCTGCTTCTTCTCATTCACTGTTACCACAGCACAAATGAAAACAACATGAAGGGAATGTCCAGGGAGGTTTCCACACTGGATAGACCTCCATGCAAGAACACACCGGGAAGAAATGGTGACAGCAACTGGTTTTGATCTCATTTAAAATTCACAAGTTATTGTACTATCATCTCTTAATCTTTTAGTGCCAGGATTGGGCTGTTCCTAGAGCTAACATCAAGTGCTATAACAAAAACTCTAACCTTTGCTGTCACTGTGTTCAACTGCCAACATTGGCATAAAATGCATTAGTGCAAACTACAAGGTCCATCAAAGCAAATACACTGCTAAGATAAGCTTGATGCTCTATTAGTTCCATCATAAGCCTAAATGAAAAGTCACCAGGTTCTGCATAAAGTTAAAAACAACGAGGAAATCTGCTGTTACCTTTTGGATAAAGGGCACCTTCTCAAAATATACCAAATGGCACCAACTCTCTCAGCCAGGGGCGGCTCTAGACACCAGGGTGCCAAGCAGGCGCTTGGGGCAGCCGTTTTCCGGGGGCATTTGGCTCGGTTGAGCTCCCACGGCATGCCTGCGGCAGGTCCACCGGAGCCCGGGACGAGCGGACCTGTCGCAGGCATGACTGCGGCGGGTCCCGCCTTCCCGCGGCTCGGTTGAGCTCCCGCAGGCATGACTGCGCAGGTCCGCTCGTCCCGGGCTCAGGTGGACCTGCCGCAGGCATGCCGGCAGGAGCTCAACCGAGCCGCGGAAGAGGGGACCCGCCGCGGGACGGGAAGGCGGCGCAGCGCTCGCGCTGCTTGGGGCAGCCTACTTTCTAGAGCCGCCCCTGCTCTCAGCTGATGCAATGTGAAAATGTAACCCTTAGCAGCCTGAATCCATCCAGCAGCAACAAATTAATAAATGCAAATGATCTAACCATTTCTGATCAGTACCTTGGACTAGTATTTATTTTTCAGACTCCAAATTTTCCTGAGCATTAGCAAGCCAGATTTTTAAAGATGAACATGGAGAATACATTAATGTCACTTCACTAGAGCTCAGGAAATGAATTCACACCAAGTAGTTATTTTATTTCAGCCGGCTGCTTGGGGCGGCAAAACTGTAGAGCCGGCCTTGGGCAGTAAATATCATTATGCCACTATAGAAATCTACAGTACCTCCACACCTTGAATACTGCATGCAGTTTTGCTCATCTCACCTCAAAAAAGATATGTTAGAACTGGAAGAAATACAGAGAAGAGTAACAAAAATTATTAGGCATATGGGACAACTTCTCATATAAGGAGAGATTAAAAGACAGGGACTTTTCAGCTAGGAAAAGAGACGACTAAGAGGGACTATGATAGAGATCTATCAAATCTTGATTGGTGTAGAGAAAGTCAATAAGGAAGTGTTATTTAGCCCTTCACATATCACAGGAACAAGGGGTCACCCAATGAAATTAATAGGCAGCAGGTTTAAAACAAAAACAAGGAAGCATTTCTTCACACAATGCAGTCAACCTGTGGTACTCATTGCCACGGAGAGATTGTGAAGGCCAAAAGTATAACTGGGTTCAAAAAAGAATGAGATGAGTTCACGGAGGATGGGTCCATCTCTGGCTACTAGCTAACATGGTCAGGATGCAACCCTATGATCTGGATGTCTCTAAACCTCTGACTGCCAGATGCCGGGGCTGGGACTGTCCAGCAGGGGATGGTTCACTTGACAATTGCCTTGTTCTGTTCATTCCCTCTGATGCATCTGGCACCCACCACTGTCAGAAGACAGGATACTGGGTAGATGAACCATTCTTCTGGGGATCCAGGATAGCCACTCTTATGGTTTATGTTCTTAGCTGATTACATAGAAATTCAGCTTTAGCATCCTGGGAGCATAAGAACCAAGAATGCATTTGTGACACTGGCAGACCAGTCAACCTGTGTATGACCCATAATAACTTAACAAGAGGCACTTCTACTGTGTCAAGACAGTTCACGTGCATGTGAATTTCAAAGAGATGTATTAGACTAGCAATCATCAACTCATTCAAAAATGAACAATAGATGCTAAGTGTATTTGTCTGTGGTTATCTATACCGGGTTAGAAGTTTCACAATGTAACTAAATTAGCTTGTAGATGCTAATTCCCTTTGTGGCTTAATTGCCTTAATTATGTGTGCAAGGTGTTCAGTTAGCCTTAAAATCAAAGATGTAAGACACTTCAGGAAACCAATCATTTCTACATTATCTTCAGCTTAACTATCTGTGTTATAATGGAAGAACGGCTAATTACCTTATGTGAATGAATGTAACTAGTTTACTGGGTATGCACAGGAAATAGAAGATTATCTTCAAAGCAAAGTACAACAGGCCATCCGCATTGGGGGAAGGGCCTTCTGTGACAATTTCTGTGAGGTAGGCTTGTCAGCCTGGTAGAATAGCTATAAAAGAGAAGGCTCGGGCCTGATCCTATCATCTCTAGACTGCTTAAATGTTGAACAGGGACAGTGTAAGCCATAGGACAGAGATCTTCCAAATAATCATTTGGAAGAACCTGGAAAATGCCTGGAAAAACTAACAGACTTTACATCTAAGCTGCCTTTGGATTCTGATCTGTTGGGATGATTCCAGAGAGACTTTTACAAACCAGCAGTTTATTCCATCACTGTTGTGATCCTGAACTATGAACATGGAAAGTCACTTGTCTGGATATTGATCTTTTAACCATTTGTAACTCTTCTTTCTTTTAACAATAAATCTTAGATTTAGTTAAGGATTGGCTGACAGCGTGATATTTGGGGAAGACCTGAGATTCACATTGACCTGGGGATAAGCATCTGGGCCTTTATGATCAGTGAACCCCACATATGGTGAATCAGGTTTCCAGTAACCACTCACTATATTAGACATAGAATATCAGGGTTAGAAAGGACCTCAGGAGGTATCTAGTCCAACCCTGGCTCAAAGCAGGACCAATCCCCAGACAGATTTTTACCCCAGTTCCCTAAATGGCCCCCTCAAATACTGAACTCACAACCTGGGGTTTAGCAGGCCACTGCTCAAACCACTGAGCTATCCCTCCCCCCTCTTCCAAGACAGAGATGTTTAGATGGGAGCCAAGGTCTGGAATGCCAAAAAGGGGACCATGTTTGGCATCTTGTTAACTACGGTGGAAGCTCTTTGTTGTCGACTTGGTGAATCTAATGATAGAATAAGCCATCAGTTTGGTGGTTGTCTCCTCTACTTCTTGCAGTCTGCCCGCAGTGTGGTCACAGCATTGTTGTGTAAACCTCTCACTCACGGAAGCAGAGGGATGTTAGTCACCTTGAGATCCCAGCTGCTGTCCTGGAAGAGTTTTTCATGCATTTGCGTTGAGTGTCAGATCTGATGTAAGCAGGGAAGTCAGCTCAAGGAAGAGTAAGGCTATACTCACTGTGCTATGAACTACCTCTTGATAGGCAGTCTGCAGCTGGGTGCTGGCCTGCAAGGCCCGTTCTCTCTCCCACTCCTTCCCCGAACTGAACCATGTCCTGAGGAGCTGTTGGTAGAGCAGGGGAATGGACAGAGTTAGTACCAGAAAATCCCTCCCAAAAGTTCCTCTTAAACAGGTTTAATTGTCACTAAAATCCTCTCCAAAGCATCTGACCTCCATGTAGCAAAGGAATTACATGTCTAATGGAAGAGCCCCTTAGATATACAAGTCCCAGGGGCCAGATTCACCTCTGGTGATTGAAGCCAAAGGAGTTACATGAGAGATGAATCTGGGCCCGTGTATGTGATGTCTGCTGTAGACTGTCTGATGGGAGCTGTCTAGCACATTGCATGCTGTTTGATGTCTGCTGCTGTGGTCTATTTCCTGGGCAACTTCTCCCACATTGATTGGCAAAATGACAGAGAGGAGCATTTCTTTTTATTAATTTGAATAAGAGCAGAGAAGTCCCCCCAGCCCAGCTCCTTTTATAACTTCATTTTTATACTGAACGTGCATCAAACTCCCACCATCAGACCTTCACAATATTCTGTTCATGTCTGAGGAACAGGAAGTTTCCTCTGAATGAGTTTCCATACACAGGGCTTAACTCAATATTCATGAATTTCTCTTAGAAGAAGTGATTAGTTTCAACTGGTTTTCTTCGATTTGGCTACTGCAGTGGTGATTTTCTTGCCGCTCCAAGTAGTGTCAACGACATTGTAAGAACTTGGTCCCAATCCAGCCCTGGCATAAAATGGCATAGCTTCCGTGGATTTCAGTGGGGCACATGCCCGCTTATCCCAGGAAGAATTGGGTGCTTTCTCCTAAAATTCACTCCATTGTTGAAAATTCCTCCACAACTGAAGCTTGACCCCTAAATCTCTGACTCTTCCCTGCTGTAACACAAGAAACAATCTCCACCACGGTTCAATGGTCTCTCACATCAGACATTTCCTGGAACCAGTCTGCGGTTGGTTCTTCCTCCAGCAAAGTCTCTACTGTTGTGTTTTTGGTTGTCATGGTTTTGTTACTATGGCAACTGAGTTAGAATAATAGGGGATAGCTCAGCCAGTTTCAGCCGGCTGAGTGAGCTCTCTATATCTGTAAATAAAATGGCAGTTTTGTAAGCTGTCTGCTCTCTGGCCTCAAGTGATTGCTTCCTAAACCGGCTGCCCCCAAGGATATAACAACCACTAGCTTGCCAAGGGCTTCCAAGGACCTCATGTAGAGTGACTGAAACCAGAAAAGAAGGAGTGAGGCTCAGCACAGATCATTTGTGTGTGTGGGCTGGGGAAAGCTAACCATAACCTTGCCAGAGAGGCCATGTGTGACTGCCATCACCCAGTGCCTGCTGGGCAGAAATACAGTGGATGGTGCCGGAGGAGAACTGTTGTCACGTACTTGTATATGCAGAGCATCCTTTGCTGTCCCGTCTTCCTCTTTCATCTTCTCCAAGGGAGGAAGGGGAAATAAACTTTTGAAGCACTGACCAAGGAGCTCACAGTTTTCCTCCACGGTCAGAGATGGTTTGAGCTTGCTGGCAGAAGAAAGATAGAGAGAAAAGTCATGTATTAGACTCAGTACCACCTCCAAGTAAAAGAAATGGGTCCAATGACTAGAGATTGTCCCAATCTAGAACCCCAAGTGCAAACAACCCTTCACTTTGCACCTCTATTAAGTATTGGCTCCTCTAGAAGTAAAGCTAAAACTTCAAATCTCCTTTAGAGAAACCCACAAGCTTTATCCCCCCTGCCAGCTAGCCAGACACCTCCCTCCCCATCTGAACTCTGCTCCATTGTACTGCATGCTCCACAACCTCCAATCTTGTGTCTTTCGAGCACAAACCCCCAAATGGACACATTCAAATCCTTAAGAACTGAAGTCCTGCTGGTGAGCAGCATGTGAGCCACAGGGCCACCCAGAGGATTCAGGGGGCCTGGGGTCTTCGGCACGGGGAATTGCCGCCGAAGGCCCAGCACTTCGGCGGTGGGTCCCGGGGCGAAAGTTCCCCCCGCCGCCGAATTGCTGCCGAAGACTGGACCCCCGTGAGAGTTTTCCAGGGCCCCTGGAGTGAAGGACCCCACCCAGGGGCCCTGAAAAACTCGTGGGGGCCCCTGCAGGGCCCGGGACCTGGGGCAAATTGCCCCATTTGCTCCCCCCGGGCGGCTCTGGTGAGCCAAACCCTGCAGGCATTAGACTGCTCCCAACCTGACTTTCATGAATTAACAAATAAGAAGGCATCACAGTGCCAGGAAATATGGCAGAAAATAGCCTACCTCAGATGTCCAATGGCAAGAACTGCCTGGTAGCGAACTGGAGATGTCAGGGAATCCAGTGGTTCCGTCAGTGATTTCCTACACCCCCTGAATTTTCCCAACCCCTCCCTAGTTTTGTGAGCTAGTTACATACCAATTTAGTGACTGTTTGGAAATCTGGCTGGGGCGGAGGGTTTGGGGCTTTGGAGAGGCTCAGGGTAAGGGCCGGGGCCCGATCCAGGCAGGGCCGGGGGAGAGACCCAGCTCCAAATATTGCTGGAGCAGAGCACCCGGCCCCTGAATATTCCTGGAGCCCGGGCACCGCAGGTGTATATAACCTGCCGCCTATGCACGGGTTAACCCTAAAAGGCGCAAACCCCAATGGTATTGAGACAAAGGTGTGGCATGATGACAAAAATGATTGTAGGTGGACCCTTGCAATGAATTTGTTGTTATTGCTAATGGTAATTTTTGTAACTATTGTGTTGTTATTACCAAGAACTGTAAAAATGTTCCAGCTAAGGTGACCAGATGTCCCCATTTTATAGGGACAGTCCCGATATTTGGGGCTTTTTCTTATATAGGCTCCTATTACGCCCCACGCCCTGTCCTGATTTTTCACACTTGCCATCTGGTCACCCACATGTGTGGGTCCCAGCTGCTCCCTGCTCCCCTCACTGAAGCAGGTGTGCAGGGTTACTGCCCTGGGAACTGCAGGGCATCAGTGGACATGGGGCTGGCTGGAGGCAGGGCAGGGGCTGACTGGAAGTAGGGTCTGGCTGCAGGCAGGGCAACGGGTGCAGGGCTGGTGCGGGCAGGACAGGGTGTGCGGCAGGGGCGGGCAGGAGACAGGCTGGCTGAGGGCAGGGAGTGCGGGGCTGGCTGGAGACCGGGCTGGAGGCAGGGCAGGGAATGCGGGGCTGGCTGGAGACGGGCCGGTCAGGCAGGGCTGGTGCAGGCAGGGGCTGGCTGCGGACAGGGGCTGGCTGCGGACAGGGGGTGCAGCACACCCTGTACGGTGGTTGCCCCCTCTTCCTCCCTCCCCACCAGGGTAGCAGCAGCAGCCTGGCTCAGGGGCTATTTAAAGGGCCCAGGGCTCCCTGCTTCTACCGCCCCAGCCCTTTAAATAGCCGCCAAAGCTGCACCACTTCCCAGAGCTCCCCAGGCCCTTTAAATACCCCCCGCCCGGGGAAGCCGTGTTATACCAATATAATAAAAACCAACAGGATCTAATTAAGAGGGATAAGGCAAAGATGCCACATTTATTGTAAATACCATAACAAAACAAAAGACAACAGTAAACAACATTGTTTTACTACTTATTTCTATCACTACTTATTCCTTATACACACACACACACACACACACACACACACACACACACACACACACACACATATATATTCATTCACACAATCATTCATTTCGGTTCTGTACAGATGTTATAGTTACCAGCCTAGACATTGCTCATGCCAAGTTACTGGCCAGGTATCTTGGTCATGAGGATGGAGCCAAGTCTGTGTCAGATGCATTTGATGCTCCTGGAGGCTGGCAGCAGAACCATAGACTCAGGCTGTGGCTACACTTAGCGCTTCAAAGCGCTGCTGTGGTAGTGCTGCGCGGCAGCGCTTTGCGCTAAGTATCAGAGGGTAGCCGTGTTAGTCTGGTTCTGTAGAAGCAGCAAAAGAGATGTGTGGCACCTTAGAGACTAACAGAGATGTTTGCAGCATGAGCTTTCATTGGCACTGTTAGTCTATAAGGTGCCACAGGATTTTGCTGCTTGAAGCGCTAAGTGTAGTCAAAGCACCAGCGCTGGGAGAAAGCTCTCCTGCGCTGTCCATACTCCACCTCCCTGTGGGGAATAACGGACAGCGCTGGGAGCCGCGCTTCCAGCGCTGGGGCTTTGACCACATGGCGCTTTGCAGCGCCGCAATTTGCAGCGCTGGAGAGGGTGTGTTTTCACACCCTGCTGCAGCGCTGCAAATTTGTAAGTGTAGCCAAGCCCTCAAAGTCCTCAGTCTTTAGAGTCCAGTTTGATAGGAATTTATTCCTATGTCAGTCCATGAGAGTTGCTTCATTTTGCTGTTGCTAAATCAATCAGCAGGTGGCTGGCTCCATTCTGTCAGATGCTTGTTTTTCCTTCCTTTGAGGTAGTGGGGTCATCTGGTTGATCCCACTTGACACCTTCTTCAGCCGACACTGAATTCTTCAGGCTGGTAACTTCCTAACCATTCATTCATTGTTTAAACTAGGCATGCATTCACATACATTCTCTATCTTAATTACATCTAGTTCACTGTCTTTTTACCTTTAGGGTGTTACCAATTTATGTGACCCTCCTGTCTTTTAACAAGCAAAGATAAAGTGAGATGAAAACTTACAGAGGGTGGGGATCTCTATTTATACACTATAACAGCTACTGTTTTGGCTTACTTAGAGATAATTAATGTTTAACAAGTTTTATACAAAGTATTTCTTTGAGCTTAACAAGTTTTATACCAAGTATCTCTTTGAGCAGGCTTCACACAGATACAGCTGGTGGCTTGCAGGTTAGAGGCTAAATGTTGGGAATCACAAATTTACTTCTAACATAAACCTTACATTATAAAGTATTATTTAACAATAAATTAATAAATCATTTCTTTTATAAACCATGTTTAATATAAACCTTCTTTAATATCCCTACAGCCGGGCCACCCGGTACAGCGCACCGGCTCTTGCCAGTACACTGTACTGGGGCTTGGGCACAGGGCCCTCTAGGGGCGGGGCCCGATTCAGGGGAATTGGTTGAATTGGCCTAAAGCTGGCCCTGCTGGCAGCTCCAGCCTTTTTATAGGCAGAGGCTGGCTGGTGTGTCACACAATCTCTATATTACTCGCCTGAGATGGGTCACCTGTTACTTGTGGCTCTGAATATGCATATAAGGAAAAATCCCAAAAGGTCTGACCATCTATGGCCATCAGGTACCAGTGATATGGAAGTGCCATCACCACAGCGGTGACCATAAAGTCAGGTGTTTTGACCACCTATGGCCTGTGATGTTATGGGCGTAATATAATATCTTATTCAGCCAATCACTCAGACAAAGAAGTTGTTTATATCTGCAGAAGATAATGCTGCCTGCTTCTTGTTTACACTTCTCTGCACGAGATGTCACTATTGTTTCATTGGCAATGGAGTGTGATGTCACAGACTGTGTACATCATCATGTAATGACTGACTGCACCCACCACTTTTAAACCACTTGGTTTGCACCCATGCCCTTAATCCTGTCCTAAAATTACCTTTTCATGTCACTAAGCTCTCTTGTTGCTGTGGGGTACTGTAGGTGTGAGGCAGGGCGGGTTGGGAGAAGAAATAGTCTTTATCTGAAGAAGTGATCTGTATGAGGAAAACATTTGAAAACTTGTTTACTGGGTAATGTGAGTTCTTCACTCTACTTGATAGCATTTCTCTGCTTGTAACATGAACTTGTGAACACCACATCCAAGCAATTCCAAAATTCCAGGAATATTCTAGGCATCAGTGAGCAGAACCGTATTGGTTTTGGTGAAAATTGGAATGGGAAATAGACCAGTCGTGCTTAAGTTAGGTTTGGCGCCTAACTCCTATTGAAATCAGTGGGTGTTATGCACCTAATCTGCTGGTGCAATTTTCAAAAGCACCTTTAAGCATCTGTTTGCATCTTAAGCACCTAAATATCTTTGAAACACTGGTCCTTCATCTCTGCCTCAGTTCCCCATCTATAAATGGAGGTTAATAATACTTTATCCTACTGTTTGCCTATCTTGTCTATTTGTTTAGATTGTATTTGAGGCACGGGACAATCTCTTACTATGTTTTTGTAATGGGAACCTGAATTTTGGTTGGCACATCTAAACACTACCATAAAACAAAAAATGATCAGCCCCATAATATAAAGGCCCACCAATGATCTAGTTTTCAGGGCAAGTCACAGGCCCAGCTGCCTCAGAGGAAAGTCTGAGAAACACAATATCAAACAATTATGGATTAATATTTATATTTATATCCCTTCTACATTTTGTATACCAGCGAAGTTTGGATGATATGGTCCATATAAATGTCTAATCCTTTTCTGAATCAGCAGCGTCTCACCCAGGAAACTCAACGCCAATCTCCTGAGGAGAGAGAGAGACACACACAATCAGACAGAGACTGAGGGCTTCCCCCACCTTTAGCAACAACTGAAACCCCTCCCATAGGGACATGTCCTGATTTTATTTGCCCCCATGTTAACTCCAGCCCAGAGCCTGCCCCCGCCTGGTGACAGTGAGTGAGGGTGGGGAGGAGGGGGCTGGCGTGAGCAGGGCGGGGCCTTGGGGAGGGGCCACGGCAGATCCGGGCTGCTCTGAGGGTCACAAAGTGCCCGTGGGCGCGAAGAGGCTGCAGCCCCGAACTGCCGGACAACGCACAGCTTGACTCTGCCCCTCGGTCCCTGCGCACACGGGACGGGACCTCGCCCGCCCCGCGCCCCAGGCCGCCGTGGGCTGCTCCCGGCAGCTCAGCCCCTGCCCCACCTGCTGCTGCCCCCAGGCCCCGCGGGGGTGAAGCCCTTGCACACCGCGCGGCCTCCGCCCGATGCCCCCGCCCCAGCCCGGCTCCCGGGCAGGGGCGCGGCAGGGGCTGGGCCTGACGCCTGGCACTGGGGTCTGAGCCCCAGCCCGTCGGAGCCGCCACTCACCGTCCCGCCTCAGCGCCTCGGACCTGCCCCGCCCGGCCGCCGGCTGCCCCGCGCCCGCTCGAGCCCCCAGCAGCGCCGGGCGGAGTCCCACTGGTGCCGCCCGCGGGACTGAGCCGCGCAACCCCGCGGCTCCCGGGCTGGGGCCGCCTGGCCGCGAGCGGATTCGAATCCCAACGCCGCAGCGCGCCCGGGCGGGCGGGTGGGGCGGCGGCTCGGGCGAGGGAAGCGGGCATTACCCCTCGCGCCGAGTCTCTGTCCCGCGCCTCTCCGCCAATCAGGAGCGGGAGGGGTGCGCGGGTGACGGGATAGGGCCCTCCTCCACTAGAGGCCGCCTGCCAGAGGGAGAACTACACTACCCAGTGTGCACTGGGAGGAGCGTTGTCTGAGCAACCAGGCCGTCCCTGCCGCTCTGAGAAGAGCCAGGAACTACAACTCCCAGCCTGCCCCGGGCGCCCCGTCCTCTCGAGCCCAGGGAAGGGCGGGTCCCTGGGTCAACCTGACACCTCTCCCCCCCCCACCCCCGTGCAGTGTATTGACCTGCCCCGCGTAGGAACGTGCCGCGCTGCTTCGCCCCCTGCACAGAGCAGCTGAGCGGGGCGGGGGGAGGGGCGAGGACCGGGGCGGCCGAAGCTCCCGCCCCCCAAACCTGGCGGGGGGGGGCAGGTCTGTGCGGGGCAGGTGAGTGCCGGGTCTGTCTCCGTCCGGTGACTTTACACCTGTGTCTGCACCGCGGGGATGGTCCCAGCGCCCCTTGTTTGCTGGGGCTTTAACCCCCCCCCGGGGTGAGCTGGTTTCTGTGCGTGTCTGAGGAGCCTTGTACCCGGCTACTGGTCAGCGCCCCTCACTCCCGCTGTCCCTCCCCAGCCCTCCCCCTTCCTCCTCCTCCGGTGAGCCCGGCGTTGAACACCCCCTGCAGGAACAGTGTCACCCACAGACAAAGCTGCCACTGAACTGAATTAACCCTCCTCATCCCCGAGCCCCCCCTCGCTCTGCCCATTCCCCCAAAGCCCTGCCCCTGCCCCTGAGGTCCTGCCCTCACGCTGCCCCTGCCCCGAGGTCCCTGCCTCACATCACCTGTCCCTTCCTCCAATGCCCCACCTCACTCTGCCCCTTCCCGAATCCCCACTCCCGCACTGCCCCTCCCCAATACACCCCTCCTCTGCCCTCACATTGCCCCTTCCCCCAAGCTCCCGCCCCTGCACCACCCAGTGACCCAGGAGCAGGCCGGACCCGGGACGGGGGAGGCATAAACATGCTTTGCTCTGCCACAGACTTCTGAGTGTCCTTGGGCACATCACTCAGCCTCTCTGGGCCTCAGTTCTCCCATGCAGGAAATGGGGCTGGTGGTGCTTCCCGCCTTCGCACGAGCCTGGGAGGAGAACTACCCTACAAATTAGGAAGATGCTGGGATCCTGGAGTCATGGGGGAGGGTTCAGGGGGAGCATATTAGCACCATCATTTGGTATATGGAGTCTGTTTGGAAACAAAATATTTCCCTGAAGTCATTCCAAACCCTGTATTCAGCCATAATCTTGGGAAATACGTAATGGAGCAGTGTGGTTTTTCCCTGTGTAGCCAGCAACGACCTGGCACCACCCCCAGCTCTGCCCCCTTCCTGCCACTGCGACCCCATCTCACCTCCTGACCCTGGCTGGGCACCCCGCAGCCCCTCGTAGCAGGGGGCTGTGTAGGGGGGTCTCTTTGCAGCCCTCAGTAGGTGTCTGGTGGGTGCTGTCACCTCTGCCAGAGACCCCCAAGAAACTCACTAGCTTCCTCCTCATGTGGGGAAGGGCTCCTACTTTCTGACGTGGGAGGGAGATTCCGTGATGGCAGAGCCCGTGGGAGGAGGGGTTCTAATCACAAGTCTGGAGTGGCAGGGCAACCCCCTCCCCCAGTCAGATTCTGCTAGGGGGCTGGGCAGGGATCTCTAGGAGGAGACACAGGAAAAACAGTTGCCACTATGGAACCCAGGAGTCCTGGCTCCCAGTCCCCGCTCTCACCTCTAGACCCCACTCAGCTCCCAGAGCTAGGGATAGAACACAACCCCACCCTGCTCTGACCATTAGACCCCACTCCCTTTAGGCTCACTGCCTCCTCTATCCACCCAGCCCACCTGTCCATCCCTTTGCTGCAGGTTTCTGGGGTCACCCTGCTCTGCACTCCCCCAGTGCAGCCCAAGACCTTTCCTCCCCCCCGCCACATTTCCTCTCCCCCCTCGTTCTGGATCATCTGCTTGGCCCCCCCACCGCCTCTTGAGGTGTGCTGTGCGGCGTGACTGGGGATTGTGCAATGGCTCAGCACCAGGCAATGCAGAATGTAAACCACAGACGCTGCCCTGCCCGACCCCACCAGGAGAGGGTGTGTGTGTGTGTGTGTGTGTGTGTGTGTGTGTGTGTGTTGCAGGGGAGTGCTCGGCAGCTCTCACTGTGGGAGGTCCACCCAAAACTGTGGAGCTGCAGGAGTGCTGGGGCAGTGATCCCCGCCAGTGACCTGGGCCATCCTTTGAGCTTTCTGGTGAGACCCCTCAGCCTCCCATCCTCAGTCTCTACCCTGATTGGCTGAGCAGGAGGTTATTGACAGGGAGGAGACTCAGGTCCTTGTTGTTCTCTTTTAAGACCAAGTAAATAAGTCATAACCACTTATATGTTTGATGGATTTTGCTGCTTCTCTGCATTAATTGTCTCTGAGCAGTTCATGATTCTCTCTAACATTGCAGTTCTCCTAAAATACTGGCTGAATAATTACTGTGCATACTTGTTGG
This sequence comes from Mauremys reevesii, assembly GCF_016161935.1. NCBI lineage: Eukaryota > Metazoa > Chordata > Testudines > Geoemydidae > Mauremys > Mauremys reevesii. Next base: position 17,959,257 of record NC_052639.1, read on the forward strand.
TCTGGAGCTCATCTGAGAGCACTTTAAAATCTCAGTCTGCCTGTGTATGGGTCTTCTCTCACTAGGATAGTCTGTGGCCTTTTTCTTAGGCTAAGGACTTTGGCTAAGCAGCAGGGGCAGCCATTAGCTGGGAAGTGAAGGGTCACATCCTCTCATCCCAAACCAGTCACACTGAAATAAGGTGCTATTAGGCTGTTAGGAAGACGATACTGTCTGTATGATGCCCATCACCACCAGATAAAGAAACAGATCTTAAGATGGATAAAAGAAACTTAGTTTGACAGCATCCTGTCTGGCAAGAAATCACTTATCAATGGCTCTGACTGCGAAACTCTCATTTCTGTATTGTTCTATCTTTATGGCCCTCACTTTTCTGTTGTTTATCTGTTTGGTTCTCTAATTGTTTCTCTCTTCTGTACAATCAATCGTGCTAGGTGTAGCTGGCAATATGACTATATAAACTGGGGTCAAACAGGAGGGGGAAGGGAAATTGGAATCATGTTTATTAAGTGGGGGGAACAGGAACAGGGACACAGGCAAGGCTGGGAAGGAGGACGGGGGTAAATGCTCTGCAGCATCAGAGCTGGGAAGGGAACACTGGGGAACAGACTGTATGGGTGTATAGAGATAAGCCCGAGTGGTGTGAAGGGCTTCGGAATATGTAATCTTATAGGTGTAACAATTGTACGGGCTACACAACCACCCAGTGACATCATCAACAAAGTGCCCATTTGTGTCTGGGTAGCGGCCCTGCTATGGGAGGGAGTGTGACGTTATTGGTATAAACTGGGACCATATAGAACATGGTTTGTAACCAAGGTCCTGTAGTGCCACCAAATGTTAGATAAAGGGGGTCATATAAGATGTCTAAGACCAGGTTATGGGTAGCTGGTTATGACTATGCTGTCTGTGTGCATGTGTCATTTTTAGTTGAAGTTATGTATATTGGCTCTATACTGTCTTTATTTCAAGTTGGTGCTGTGCTTCTGGGAAACATCCCAGACAAGTTGGTGTTAGCTCTGCCCAGCTTGCTTTATGGCCCATTAAGGACCATCAGCTACACAATTGACCCATGGAGAGAAGGCAGACACGCCTTGTGACTCAGCAAAGTATGCAGGGACTGGCCCATGTGACTCCAGACTCCATTTTGCTGTAATTTTCCACAGTAAGGACAAAGAGGTTCTTACACCTGGAAAAGCCTATCTAAGGCTGATGCCTCATCTCCATCTGGTCTACAATCCTGCTTCTTACCTCTGGAGGGACTTTGCTACAAACTGAAGCTCTGCACAAAGGACTGATGACCCATCCCAGCGGGGGATGTACTCCAGAGACTTGATTTGAACCTGCAGTTTATGCCATCACTGCTACAAGCCTGAACTAAGAACTTTGCCATTACTGAATGTAATTGATTCCATTTAACCAATTCTAGCTCTCATCTCTACCTTTTTTCCTTTATGAATAAACCTTTAGATTTTAGATTCTAAAGGATTGGCAACAGTGTGATTTGTGGGTAAGATCTGATGTGTATATTGACCTGGGTCTGGGGCTTGGTCCTTTGGGATCGAGAGAACCGTTTTCTTTTATTGGGGTGTTGGTTTTCATAACCATTCATCCCCAGGACGAGTGGCACTGGTGGTGATACTGGGAGACTGGAGTGTCTAAGGGAATTGCTTGTGTGACTTGTGGTTAGCCACTGGGGTGAAACCAAAGTCCTCTTTGTCTGGCTGGTTTGGTTTGCCTTAGAGGTGGAAAAACCCAGCCTAGGGCTGTGACTGCCCTGTTTGAGCAATTGGTCCTGATTTGACACTCTCAGTTGGGTCCCGCCAGAACCGCATCGTCACACAGGGAGGAATGCAGCAAGGACTCAGGATCAGTGGCCAGGGTCACTGAGCATAGACATGGGGAGGTTATATGGGGAGAGGGGTTATGAGTGGGAGAGGGAGGTCAAATGTTAAAATAATGATATTTGGGGGGAAAAATGTAAAAAGAAGTGAAACTGAACAGAAATAAAACTGGAGTGTAGGCTCTAAAGCAACAAGGCTTCAGTAGGGATTGAGGGTTAAAGGTCTGGGATCCCCCACACCTCTAGATTTTCAAACCTCTCCTCCTCCCAATGACCCACCCAGCCCACGTCCCGGGTGCCCTTCCTCCACGCTCCTCCCTTCTTCCCATTACTCTCAGCCGGCACCACTTCCCGGCACCTTGGGAGCTTCTTGTATTTTCTCCTCATCTCTCACTACCTCCTACCTCCCTGCTGCTTCTTAGCTCTAACCCTGCACACACCCTCCCCATGTCCTGGCACCCCAGAATTATCTACTCCCCCCACTTCTCCGCCCCTCCCATGGCTCTCTTATCCCTTCACCCATGGGATCCTGAATGGCAACATTACACGCTCTCCTAAAAGAGCTCATCTCACTGTCACACAAACCATGCATGAGTCATACACATATTTACTCAATTTTGAATTCTACAGGAGGCATATTTTCCTCTTAAAATGAGGAAAAGGCATGAAAGCTACAGTGATTAATATAGCCAATAAGGATATATTAAATCCAATTTTAAAATGACTGACGGCACCAAAAAGGCACATGTCCAAAAATGATACTAGCGTGTGGGAGATAAGGCAAAAAAAGGGGGGCAAGAAAACCTGCAAAACTTGTATGATGAATAAAGGTATACAGTTATTACTACTCAGGTTCTTTAGAGACCCCACAGCTTCTAATAACCCAGGTGACAGGACTCCTTACCCAGCAAGACCATCGTCTCATAGTTCTCCTGCATGACATCCCTGTAGAGGGCTCTCTGAGTGGGGTCCAGCAGAACCCACTCTTCCCTGGTGAAATACACAGCCACCTCCTCGAAGGTCACCGGCCCCTGAAAGAGCAAGAGTCCAACACTCAGTACCTGCTGCCCCACTCACAACCCCACTATTCACAGAATAGCAGCACCAGGTAAATGGGAGCTCCAGGAGGCACATGTTAACAGAGTCCCACCCCACCTTGCTTAGAGCAGCCAGGAGGCATCAGAGGGTAGAAAGAGAGAACCTTTGTGTCTCCCAGCTGACAGACAGAGGCAGAGTCATCACATTTATCACATAGCTACTAGCCAGGGCTTGATATAGGAGATGGGGCTGTCTCTGGACCCTGCTGGTGGCTCCCTGGTAGGAATCTCCAAATAAAATATATGGAAGAAAGGGGAAGTCAACAGTAAAGAATATAAGTTAGAAAGTCAGAATTGTAGAATATTGGTAAGGGAAGCTATCAGAAATCAATGACCACTTAATGAAAATAAGAAGGAAGTTTAAAAAAAGTATATTAAGTACAAAATTAATCCCTAACAATGGTAGTGGTAAATTACTAGATGGAAATGGCAGTATTATCAAAAATAATACAGAAGAGGTAAAAGTGTTCAATAAATATTTCACTCCTGGAGTTTGAGAAAAACAGATGATTTAATCATATAAGACGTTGACAACGACAGTCTTTCCATCCCAACAATAACTCACGAGGATGTTAAGAGCAGCTATTACAGTTAGACATATTTAAATAAGCAGGTCCAGATAACTTGTATTAAGAGTTTTGAAAGACCTGGTGGAGGACTGTTAATGTTGATTTTAATTAGGACTTGGACCAATGGGGAAATTCCAGAAGAATGGAATAAAGCTAATGCTGTGCCAATATTTAAAAAGTGTAAAAGAGATGACCCAGCTAATTACAAGAGTGTTAGTCCGATACTGGGCAAGATAATAGAGCAGCGAATATGGATTTAATTAATAAAGAGCTAAAGGAGGGTAATATAATTAGTACCAATTAACAAAGGTTCAGAGACAACAGATCCAATCAATCTAACTGGATATCCTTATTGGGTGAGATCAAAAGTTTGGTTGCAGCTAATAGTATTGATGAGCTGAGAGGTGAAAACATTACCTAGGCTTCTGTAAGGCATATGACTTGGTTCAGCACAATATTTTGACTAGAAAACTAGAAAGATACAAAATAAACACAGCATACATTAAACAGATTAAAAACTATGATTGTAAATGGGGAACCATGCTTGAGTAGATTTCTTTCTAGGGGGTTCCCACAAGGATTGGTTCTTGGCCCTGTGCTATTTAACATTCTTATCAATGACCTGGAAGAGAATATAAAATCATCATTGATAAAGTTTGCAGTTGCCACAAAGATTGGGGTTCGTGGTAACTAATGAAGTGTCAGAAGATTCAGGCTCCAGCACTGGGAGTCCGGGAAGTTTTCCCAGCCCTGGCTGGAGGGTTATTTCCTGTTCCACAAAGAGTGGAAGTTCCATTCCCAACTCCTGTGCCTTGAAATTAGGCCCTGACACTACACCACACATTCAGCATAGTGGTATGATTATAAAATGATTAGGACATAATTATGTTGCATTTTGTGCAAGATGCGTCATGTTCAGTGTCATTGGAAAAGTTATGATTTGCTGAATATGACTGTCCTATTTGTGCGCATGTATCATGTTCGTAACTGAAGTTATGGATATTGACTCTGTATCTGTATTTCAAATGTGTTTACTCTGGGTAACACTCACAAAAAGCCTTTCAGGTACAACAAAGAAGCCAGACAGTGTTCATGGCTCATCAAGAAAGACAATGGACCGTGGAAGAGCTTAGCCCTCTTGTGAATTTTTCAGCTAGCCTATGAGCCATGGCTACTATGACTCAGCAGGGCATGCTAGGGCATGTGAGCAGACCACATGACAACAAACTCCATTTTGGTACCTGTATTTTTCCACAAACTGGACTGGGAAACAAGTTTGGAACAAATGGTTCCTGCAATATGGAAAAGCTACATAAGGTGGAGTGTGACATCATTTCTTGGCCTCATTCCCACACAAGAGAACTCCTGGAAACACCTGAGGAAGAAAGACTGAACTGGGGGAACTGCTGGTCCCAGGGTAAAGGGATTTTTAGCTTGTGTATGGAAACTTGGTGGACTGCTTGTATCATCAGTCAGGGTGAGAAACTGGTATTCAAATTCTATCCAGATAGTATGTTAAGCTTAGTTTGAGTTTTTGGTTATTTGTTAAGTAATCTGCTTTGATCTGTTTGCTACCACTTATGGCTGGGAAATTGGCTTGTGTCTTCTATCTGTCTTTGAGTGGCTTAGGTAACGCACTCAGGTAGCTTAGTTGGATGCGTGGTGCCACCTGCTGTCCTGTTGGGTAATAACAGGGCCTGGAGAGGCTGGCAGTGTGAGAAGGGCCAACCCAGTTTGAGGGTTAGAGGGACAGTGTTTCCCAGAAGCCCCCCAGACTGCACCCCCGGGGTGACAGCCCATCACACCCTAGAGTACACAAGTCTCAGCAGGTTTGTCACATCATTTCCCCTCCCATTCCACACCCTAGACAGTTCCTGCCTCCCACTACCTCTAGCAGCTCCCACCCTCCTATTCATTTACTTCTCCTCTCCCTCCAAGCAGAACCCACCACCAGCTCCCTGATAATCCCTTACCTGAGCCAGCTCCATTGCAGCCGTTTCCTTCCTACTGGGAGGAGGGGATGATTTAGGGTGAAAGGTGGACATTATTCTGTAGCCTGCCAGGGCAAGAAGGGCAAAATGAGAGAATTCAGACAGGGTTTCTGTCCTTTCCATATGTCAATTCCCCCCAGCATTTTTCCCTGGTAATGGACATTCTAGGTTCTGCCACACTGTGTAGCACAAAATGACCTTATTCCAGTATCAGAGGGGTAGCCGTGTTAGTCTGGTTCTGTAGAAGCAGCAAAGAATCCTGTGGCACCTTATAGACTAACAGATGTTTTGCAGCATGAGCTTTCGTGGGTGAATACCCACTTCTTCGGATGCAAGCAGTGGAAATTTCCAGGGCAGGTGTGTATATATAAGCAAGCAAGAAGCAGGCTAGAGATAACGAGGTTAGATCAATCAGGGAGGATGGGGCCCTGTTCCAGCAGCTGAGATGTGAAAACCAAGGGAGGAGAAACTGGTTCTGTAATTGGCAAGCCATTCACAGTCTTTGTTTAGTCCTAAACTGATGGTGTTAAATTTGCAAATGAATTGGAGCTCAGCAGTTTCTCTCTGGAGTCTGGTCCTAAAGTTTTTTTGCTGGAGGATGGCCACCTTAAAATCTGCTATTGTGTGGCCAGGGAGGTTGAAGTGTTCTCCTACAGGTTTTTGTATATTGCCATTCCTAATGTCTGATTTGTGTCCATTTATCCTTTTCCTTAGAGACTGTCCAGTTTGGCCGATGTACATAGCAGAGGGGCATTGCTGGCATATGATGGCATATATTACATTGGTGGACGTGCAGGTGAATGAACCGGTGATGGTGTGGCTGATCTGGTTAGGTCCTGTGATGGTGTTGCTGGTGTAGATATGTGGGCAGAGTTGGCATCGAGGTTTGTTGCATGGGTTGGTTCCTGAGCTAGAGTTACTATGGTGCGGTGTGCAGTTGCTGGTGAGAATATGCTTCAGGTTGGCAGGTTGTCTGTGGGCGAGGACTGGCCTGCCACCCAAGGCCTGTGAAAGTGTGGGATCATTGTCCAGGATGGGTTGTAGATCCCTGATGATGCGGTGGAGGGGTTTGAGCTGGGGACTGTATGTGATGGCCAGTGGAGTCCTGTTGGTTTCTTTCTTGGGCTTGTCTTGCAGTAGGAGGCTTCTGGGTACACATCTGGCTCTGTTGATCTGTTTCCTTATTTCCTCATGTGGGTACTGTAGTCTTGAGAATGCTTGGTGGAGATTTTCTAAGTGTTGGTCTCTGTCTGCGGGGTTAGAGCAGATACGGTTGTACCTCAGTGCTTGGCTGTAGACAATGGATCTTGTGGTGTGCCCGGGATGGAAGCTGGAGGCATGAAGGTAGGCATAGCGGTCGGTAGGTTTTCGGTATAGGGTGGTGTTAATGTGACCACCACTTATTTGCACCGTGGTGTCTAGGAAGTGGACCTCCCGTGTAGATAGGTCCAGGCTGAGGTTGATGGAGGGGTGGAAGCTGTTGAAATCATGGTGGAATTTTTCTAGAGTCTCCTTCCCATGGGTCCAGATGATGAAGATGTCATCAATGTAGCGTAGGTAGAGAAGGGGCGTGAGTGGACAGGAGCTGAGGAAGCGTTGTTCCAGGTCAGCCATAAAAATATTGGCATATTGTGGGGCCATGCGGGTGCCCATAGCGGTGCCACTGCTGAGCTCCAATTCATTTGCAAATTTAACACCATCAGTTTAGGACTAAACAAAGACTGTGAATGGCTTGCCAATTACAGAACCAGTTTCTCCTCCCTTGGTTTTCACACCTCAGCTGCTGGAACAGGGCCCCATCCTCCCTGATTGATCTAACCTCGTTATCTCTAGCCTGCTTCTTGCTGGCTTATATATACACACCTGCCCCTGGAAATTTCCACTGCTTGCATCCGAAGAAGTGGGTATTCACCCACGAAAGCTCATGCTGCAAAACATCTGTTAGTCTATAAGGTGCCACAGGATTCTTTGCTGCTTCTACAGAACCAGACTAACACGGCTACCCCTCTGATACATAAAATCATGAGTGATGTTGAGAAAGTGGATAAGGAAAAGTTATTTACTTATTCACATAATACAAGAACTAGGGGTCACCAAATGAAATTAATAGGCAGCAGGTTTAAAACAAATAAAAGGAAGTTCTTCTTCACGCAGCGCACAGTCAACTTGTGGAACTCCTTACCTGAGGAGGTTGTGAAGGCTAGGACTATAACAATGTTTAAAAGGGGACTGGATAAATTCATGGTGGCTAAGTCCATAAATGGCTATTAGCCAGGATGGGTAAGAATGGTGTCCCTAGCCTCTGTTCGTCAGAGGATGGAGATGGATGGCAGGAGAGAGATCATTTGATCATTGCCTGTTAGGTTCACTCCCTCAGGGGCACCTGGCATTGGCCACTGTCGGTAGACAGATACTGGGCTAGATGGACCTTTGGTCTGACCCGGTACGGCCTTTCTTATGTTCTTATGTTCTTATGTTCATAGATCCAGTCAAAGATGGATTTCAGTCATTACTGGTTTAAATTGAGATCCCGTCCCTTTATAACTCACTTATCCTCCGCCATTCCCAAGTCAAGGGTCATAAATACTGACTCAATAGCATATCTTGAAAACTAGAGCCAATCAAGAATTTTAAGCATCATTTTCGTTCTCAGTGACCCAGAATTAGTAAAGTTGGACTCCATTTATTTCAGAAGCATTTTGGCTGTAGAGCAGTGTAACAAGCCTCTCCTAGCTGCCTCCTGGTGGGGGGAGGCTGGGGAGCTGTGGGGACCTGTTTGAGAGGGTCACTAGTAGCAGCGTAGCAAAGGAGGTGTCCTATCGGGTTGAGTCATTGCAGATGATGATGTAGTGCAGCAGACCCCCGTTTTGCCAACCTTGCATTAGGCAGCTTTCCATGTTAAGCGAACTCCCAGTGCCCACAGGTGCAGCAGCCGGCGATTTGTCCTGTGGCCGCTAGGTGGCGCTGCAGCCTGGCACTTTCCCGTTCCCCCGGGTATGGGAAGGTTTGATAAGGTGAGCTGGCTCCACCCGGCCCCGGGGAGATGCCGTCAGTGGGGTCTGCTGTGTAAGGGCTGAAAGAGTCAATTTGACTGGCATTTTATGATCTTTCAATCATGAAGGGAGCAACTGCTTACCCTGACTGAAGCATCTTATCTCGTTTCCAAATTAAAGTGTCTCCTCTTTGTGTGCAAAGAGACACTTTAAGGGGACGCCACAAACGGGAGATGCTTTTGGTTTGGAAAACGAACTATTTTTGCAAAGATTTTTCATCCAAATTGATTTAGGATTAATGGGGTCAAATTCCATGCTGTGCCCTGTGGCTTTAAGGCATTGGAGAACTGCTGAAGAGGTTAAAGGCCGCAGAGCTGGGTAGCTGGGGGTGGGGCCTCCAAAGTTATTGTGCTCTGGTGAGACTGAGCAGTTGTGGGGATTGTGCAAGCTGTGGTGTTTACATGCACATAGAAAATGTAATGAAACTCCATTTTTAAAACCACTTATGTCTGGGAATGGAAGAGAAGCTCTTTGAAATAAGTGTCCCCTTCATACTCTTCAAGATCACTGGCTCCAACACTCAGCTGCCTCAGGGAACTCAGTGGTGGTGCATTTGAGGGTGGATCGAGAGGTTTTTGGTTCAAGTCCACCTGCTCTCTTACATGTCCTCTTTTTTAAGTGATCTATATTTTCATATCCATCTCCTGAATGTTCAGGAGTTCCGCTGAACGGGGACGTGAAATGAATTTCATCATTCAATATATTCCTGTTAAAATGTACAAACACTGAGGAAAGCTGTCCATCAGCTGAAATCCGTTCCGGTCCTCTGAGGCGCTAGTTTGTTTTCATTCTTGAAACAAAGATAGAGTACGACTGTAGATTTGCAGGTCCTTGTTCTCCACGAGCGATGCCGTGGAGAAGAAGAAGAACCAGTGGCTATCAAGTGGACACTAGGGAGTTTAGTGCCTTCCAAGGGGAGTATTGGGGGCAAAAGACATATCTGGCTTCAAGACTACGCTTAATACTTTTATGGAGGGGATTTTTTTAACAGCAGCCTGGCTCAAGAGCATTGGCCAATATGGACTATATTGTCTTCTTTGCTTCTCTGTCCTAATCTAAAGCCTTTCTAATGCTGTGTTTCAGTTGACTAATAAACCCTGCTATATTTTAACAGTCTGCCCAGTGTCACAGCAAAAACTTGCTGAGGTGCATTGAAGCATGAATGAGGAGTAGTCTCTGAACAGGAGTGTCATTCAGCTGGACCTGCTGGCAGAGCTCACAGGTTGAAATAGGAGTGTTGAATCCAGAGGCTCAGTCTCAAGTGTTGAAGCTACATGGTCTCTCCTTGTGGAAGAGTGGGACCCCTTGGGGGTCCAGCGCACTCAAGGGGCACCTCCCAAGGACTGTTTAAAAGCCAGGGCATTGCACAGATCCTGTGCATCCATGACACTGCGCCAGATGTTAAGCCTTATGGGAAAAAGAGATAAAACAAGAAAAGGATCTAAATGTGTATTTACCATTGCACCTCATCAGTCCTCGTGGGAATCCTCATCAGTTACAAAGTGTATTAAAACCTTCCCTAAGGCTCACCTCTTGGTTATCAGGTCGTGTCAGTTTTGTTAGAGGGCTTTCCCTCCCCCCGCCCACTTCCCTGGTTCTTGTCACGCAGACAGCAAGCAGCAAAAGACCAGAAGTCCGAAGGGCAGATAGTGCGATGTTTATTGGGGTTATTTCCAAGCAAGCAGATTCCGAAGCCCTTCACACCAGTCGGGCTCATCGCTGTACGCCCAGAGAGTCTGCTCCCCAGTGTGCCGTTCCCAGCTCTGAGGCCGCAGAGCGTTTAGCCTGCATCCCCTTCCCAGCTCTGAGGCCACAGAGCCTTGTCTGTGTCCCTGTTCCCATTTCCCCATTCATAAACCTGATTCCAATGTCCCTTCCCCCTCCTGTTTGACCCCACTTTATATAGTCATATTCCCAGCTACACCTTAACCAATCATTTTACTGAAATGTAACTAACCAGTCCTAACGTATTGCAACATAATTACCTAACCAATTATATCCTACTATCCTAATTAACTTACACCCAGCAAAATTAATTATACCGCTGGCAGAAAAATTACAGAACCAGAAAAGTGGTGGACATAAAGATAAAACAATACAGAAATGAGGGTACCACAACTGTTGATAAGTGATTTCTTGCCAGACAGGATGCTATCAAACTAAATTTTCTTTAAGCATTTTAATATCTATTTCGTTATCGGGTGGTTCTACCCCTTCCCCCATTCTGTGGTTGTCTTGTCTAGTTAGATTGTAAATCGTTTAGGGCATGGGCCATCTACTATTCTGTGTTTGTACTTTGCCTAGCACAATGGGGACCCACTGTTAGCTGGTCCTTAGGCACTAAGGTAATACATATGATTTATAATAATAATAACTCTCCTGCCACTTTGAGCCAAGGAAGCTGGCCTTGGGACGTTACTGCTTAAAAATGAGCTGCGGTTAAAACCGTGGACTATTCTTTGTGACAAGTATCCCACAAATTCCACTGACCTCCCTTGTTTTCTTTGCCTGGCGTAGGGTTTCTAAATTCCAAACCTGATGTGATCTCGCAGCTGGAACGAGGGGAAGAGCCGTGGGTCCCAGACCGCCAGGGCTCTGAGAAAGAAGTGCTCCCGAGAGCTGCCTGCACAGGTGAGGGATTGGTTAAACCAACTCAAAAACTCTCCATGAATACAGGAAACATTTGGGATGCCCTACAAAGACCTTGTGAGCTCTGCAAGTTCAGGATTGTTACCTTCAGATGTGGAATCATTAGGCAGATGTCACTCATGGCTTCCCACCTACCCTAACTGACAACTGGCAGCAGGTCCCTCCCCAATCTCACTTTCCCCTGAGTGTTGTGGTGAGATGCACACCCAGAACTGATCCCTTCCTCTCTCATCTGGGGAAGGGTTTGAGGAAAATGAGCTCCTGATAGGTTTGATCTCTCCCACACGTATTTTGGTTTGTTCATCCCTTTTTCCCTTCTTGTCTCTGAGATTTCCTTTCTCTCCAGCGCAGGGAGTGACCTATGTCTGGATTCTCTCTGTCTCCCATCAGGTGTTGGGATGGTGAGTGAGAATGAGGAGAATCCCCAGTAAGAAGATACTGAGCAAGTAGAACCACATAGGACATTATCAGGAAGACCCAAAGGGAATGTTTCCGAGAGTTGTGCACTCCCAGAACAGCAAAAGCCTGTGAGTCTCAGCAGAGGCCAGAGGAAAACCTGAGTAGCCTCTCAGACCTTATTACACACGAGAGAATCAACTTGGAAGAGACACACTACACATGGCATGAGTGTGGGAAAAGCATCAATGGGAGTTCAGACCTTTCACACATCAGGGGATCCACAGAGGAGAGAGACCCTACATGTGCTCTGAGTGTGGGAAAAGCTTCAGTCGGAGCTCCTACCTTATCACACATAGGAGAATCCACACGGGTGAGAAACCTTATGGATGCTCTGAGTGTGGGAAACGCTTCAGTTGGAGATATGCCCTTGTCGCGCATCAGAGAATCCACACAGGAGAGAAACCCTACACGTGCTCTGAGTGTGGGAAATGCTTCAGTCGGTCGTCAGCCCTTATCACACCTCAGATAATCCACACAGGTGAGAAACCTTATGGATGCTCTGAGTGCGGGAAAAGCTTCAAACAGAGCCCTAGCCTGAGCAGACATCGTAGAATCCACACAGGAGAGAGACCCTACACATGCTCTGAGTGTGGGAAAACCTTCATTGACAGCTCAAACCTTGTCAGACATCGTAGAATCCACAGTGGAGAGAGACCCTACACATGCTCTGCATTTGGGAAAAGCTTCAATCAGAGGACGTTCCCTATTAGACATCAGACAAGCCACATGGGAGAGAATGTGAGAAATGCCTTGATTAGGGCTGGCCAAAGCCTGAGCGTCACGGTTTGACTGTTCCCCCATTTCAAAGCAATTGTTAGTCATCAAGTCCTTCTTCGGGAACAAATTGTTTCATTCCCAGTTGCTTTGATGTTGCTTCAAGTTTTGCTGGAGAGCAGATATTTTTATTATCATTTTCCTCAGTTAAAATATATTGAACTATAACAAAGAGCAGGAACAGGGCAGGGATAGGGGAAAATGTCATTTCATCCACTGTAACAACAAAAGTAGTTAGGTAAATCAGAGAGATTCCCTTATTCCCTGTATTGTCAGAGTGGGGAATGAACAACAATCTACAGCAATGCCATTAACACAAACACACTCTCAGCCTGCTCCAGCCAGAAGGGAAATGGGCAGGAATTCTCACTGTTCAGCCCAGGACACACTTACACTGATGCGCAGCCGTGAGTGTGCTGGGGAAGCTGGTCTGAGCAAACAATTTGAAGTGACAATTCAGTGAGAACTGAATCATCATGCAGTGGAACAGCTGTACATCAAGTAGGTGTGGCCGAGTGGTTAAGGCGATGGACTAGAAATCCCTTGGGGTCACCTCATGCAGGTTTAAATCCTGCCAACTACGCAAGCACTGTGCTGTTGTTGTTATTATTGTAGTCTTAGTGCCTGAGCATCCACAGTGCAAATTGGAGCCAGATCTAGCTTCACTCTGTCTACACTTAAAATGCTGCTGTGGCATTGCTATAGCACTTTGGAGTAGACAGTGACTGGAGGGGTTTTCCCATCCCTGTAATAGCTGCATTGACAGAACAATTCTTCCTTTTCTTTAGCACTATCTAACCAGGGCTTAGGTCACCTTAACTCTATGGGTTTGGGGGGAGGGGGGATTCACACCCTGAGAGACGTCGCTCTGTCAGTTCAGTGCCCAGCGTACACCAGCCCTTAGATCCCTCTTGGTATTTCAATGCAGGCACTGACCTGTGAGAGGAAAACATCAGCTCACAAACACACAGACTGAATTCCCCACATTTCATCTCGCTGCACTTTCCAGAAAGTCATGAAATTCAATTCATTCTTGCTAGGACAGAGAACAAATAAGTGACACTAAGTTTTTGGCTTGGGTAAATAAAATTAAGTGTTTAATTAATATAGTAAAACCTGTCCTGATGCCTCTAACTAACACCATTGCGTGAAATAGGAACAGAGACAAAGCTTGTCAGTGACGACTAATTTCACAAATGATCTTCCCAATATTAATTTCTACGCTGCCCCCATTGGAGGTCTGGGCATCTCCAGTGTCACTGCTCTGCGTTCACCTTCCCCTAGAATTGTTCTCGGACATTCGCCTTCCTCTGCAGCGTGGGGCACGGGTCACTTGCTGGCGGATTCCCTGCACATTAAAGTCTTTAAGCCACGATTTGAGGATTTCAGTAACTCAGACATAGGTTAGGGTTTGTTACAGGAGTGGGTGGGTGAGATTCTGTGGCCTGCATTGTGCAGGAGGTCAGACTAGATGATCATAATGGTCCCTTCTGACCTTAAGTCTATGAATCTATTCCCAAATTTGGAAAATTGTGCAGTTCAGAATGTGAATAGTGACCCTGTCTCCTTCCTGCACCTGCTCTACCTTGCTCCACAGCAGCTTCTCCCCCTGCAGAGTCACTCCAGCACGGCAGTGCAGCCGCCCAGGGTTCAGCAGGGGCCCCGGCAAGGACAGTGGGTGCAGCTAACTGCCCGGTGTGCCTGGCAGTGATTCAGCTGTAAAAAAGCAACCCCCCCTCCACAGAAGTACAAAGACCTGATTTCCCCAACTTTAACATCATGACCCCCTGTAGAAAGCCACACGTGTCAGTTGTATTTTCACAGGGAGATGCAAAAATCAAGTGACATCAATTTTTAAGTTGAGTAAATAAAGTTGAGGAGATAGTTGTTAACCTCACAAAAATATATTAAAGATCCCTCAACATAACACCTGAAGGTGAAATATGAACAGAGACAAACCTTGTCAGCAAAGGCTCATTTCCCAAACGATCTTCAAAATGTTACTAATTCCCACCCCTCCTCCACAGGAGCTCTGTGCACTGTAACTGTTCTGCAGGCAGCTTCCCATTCAATGCTGTTGTGGGACATTCCCAGACTTGGAAATGTACGAACGACAGAATTTGAAGAGCAAACCTGGCTCCGCACCAGGCGGGATTTGAGTGTTTTGTCCCTGTCACTTAGAGTTTGTCAATAGTACAGACGCCAGGGGCAGGACTCCAGGCTCTGCTTGAGGGATCCTGGCACAGGGGCTGGGGTGGGGGGGGAGAAAGGATTGTAGATTCTGACCTGTGCTCTAGAGAGGAGGTAATAATTGAAGGGAGCGTGTTTGTCTCCTCTCCTCCGTGTCCCAGGGCTGGAATTCTACATTCCACAGGACCAAATGAGGGGGTGATGCCACTTGGTTAATGGAAACCAGTGCTCCAGGTGCAGCTTGAACTCACAACCTCAGCATAGCTCCTCAGCACTGCTCTATAAGTACTGTGCACTAACTAATTGCACCACTGGAGAACATGCTTGCTATGATTTTCTGAGCCCCCCCCCCAGGTTGATAAAGGCAAGGAGTGACCCCAAAACTGAGCTGAGAGCGGATAGCAACAAGTGTTGGTACTTGGTGGGGTGGATTCTTCTTAAGGGTTCCAGGCACCATTTCACCCTTTTGTTCTTCCCTGTGTAATAACAGAGCTGGTTAAGACTCAATGGAGAGTCTTGCTGCAGACCAACAGATCTGAAATCACTGATAACCAGCTCTAAGCATTAGTCCTGCTTTGGGAGAGTGTCTCTCATGCAAGAAACTGCCCAGTCTGCGCTAGCAGTGAGGCTCCCTCCCTAACCGCTGAAATCACGGCGAGCTGTGTGACGTGCAGGGCCCCAGGGGGGCCTGAACAGGGGGGAACACCACCCCAGGACTTTAAAAATGGGAGGGCTCTGCCTTGCCACTTTGTAATGACCGTAAGGGCAAGTGAGGGAGGAGAGCAGTGAGCAGGAGGAAGGGGCAGCATAGGAGTCTATCCAGCTCTGAATCTTGTTTTCTCACAGTAGCCAATACCAGGTCTCCCAAAGCCACTCCTCAAGGCAGCACTGGGAGTTGAACCCAGGATCTTCTGTTTACAAAACAGGCACTTTAACCAGCTAAGCCATGGTACCTGCTGTTATTTAAAGCATCGTGTCTGCCCACACCTGACTCTCTGCCAATCCCCACTGGGACCTGACAAGTGTTGCTCCTGTTTGGATTGTGTAAAGCAGAGGAGCAGCTGAAGTTTTGCTCCCAAGGTGTGTGTGTGATTCTTTGGACAGGTCTACACTACAAAATTTGGTTGGTGTAATTACATTACTTAGGCTGGCAATGCAGTTATATCAACCTAATCCCAGTGTAGAATCATAGAATATCAGAGTTGGAAAGGACCTCAAGAAATCATCTAGTCCAACCCCCTGCTCAAAGCAGGACCACTCCCCAGACAGTTTTTTGCCCCAATCCCTAAATGGCCCCCTCAAGGATTGAACTCATAACCTGAGGTTTAGCAAGCCAATGTACAAACCATTGAGCTATTCCTCCCTCCAGATGGTGACTCAACTGTCAGAACTTTCTGGAGCTATGAAATGGGAGAGGCCCAGCCTCTGTAGCAGGAATGCAGGGCAGGCAAGTTCACGGCAGGCATGGTGGGATACTGGTGGAGGCCAGTCATGGTGATATAATGACCAGCAGCATTTACACTGACAATTTGTCTTTTTAAGTTTGCTGCAAAAAGCTCTAGACCTCTCGTCAAGGTGTTTTTATTTTGTCACCAAAACAGGGCAGTTTTGTCGCCAGACGTGGTATTGCAGTGTGTGTACCAGCCACAAGCTGCCAACCGAGGGAGCATTGTGTGTTTTTCACACACCTGAGCAATATAATGATGCTGAAATAACTTTGTAGTGCAGACATGGCCAAAGATTCTCACACACACACACACACACACACACACACACACACACAGCTTGCAAGGAAAAGCTCACCTGCTTCTCTGCTTTGCAGAATCCAAACACATGCAAAGCGTGTCAGGCCCTGGTGGAGCTGTCAGGGAGTCAGCTGTGGGCATCACTGTGCCTTAGCTCTAGGTAGGCACCATGGCTTAGCTGGCTAAAGCACCTACCTTCTAAACAAGAGATCCTGAGTTCAACTCCCAGTGGTGCCTTGTTGAGTAGCTCTTTGGGTACCTGATATTAGCTGCTGTCAGAGGACAAAATACAGCATTAGGTGGGCCTTTGGTCCAGCCCAGGTGGCTGTTTTTATGGTTTAAATTACACTCACAGGCACTGATAACAGAGTTACGGAAAGTTTGGGAGTTAAGAGCTGATAGGTCAGTGTTCCAGCCCATCACAGATGACCCCCCGCCCTCTGGGACAGGGGCAGGTCTGGGATCTCACACCAAATGCTCATTGTGGCTGCCAGAATCTGTGGGCAGCTCATTTAGTTTCCACCCAGGATTGAGTCCTGCTTCGTGCACCGTGTGTGAGAATGAAAATCCTAAACCGCCCTTTGAAATAACGAAAGCAGCAGGACATGTTATTGTCCCTGTCCCAAAGCAGACAGACCAATGGAGAAATGCCATTGACTCCAGGCAATACTCCACTGCCATTTTACCTTTTCACTTTGCTAAACTCCCTCCCAACTTTGAGGGCTCCCAGAACCTGATATTGAGCTTGAGCTGAGATGTCTACAGTGCAAATTAACCACCCCATGGCCCTAGCCTGGGAGCCTGCACTGGCACGGGACAGCCCTGGGTGTTTCATTGCAGTGTGGACATAGCCTAGCATTATGTCTACACTGCCATTAACACACCCAAGTCACTATTCTCAAACCCTGGGTCAGTTGATTCAGGCTTGTGGGGCTTGTGCTGCAGGGTTATAAAATTACAGTGTAGACACTTGGGCTTCAGCCCAGCCTCCAAGACCCCACGAGGGGTGAGGGTCTCCGAGCCTGGGCTCCAGTCTGAGCCCCAGGAGCCCAAATCAGATCATCCAGGCCAGCCGGGCCACAGGGATTTTATCACAGTCTAGATGCCCTCTCAGGGTATGTCTACACTGCAATGTAAGCCCAGGGTTAGCAGAAGTCATGTCAGCAGCCCCAACACATAAACATAAACCATGAGGGAAAGACCCACCCCCAGATAAGCTGGGCAGTGTCCTTCTCCCTACGGTTCATAAGTCCAGCAACCAAAAGTCCTTTAACATGAGCCATCCCCTCTCCCACCCCACTCACAGCTGTTGTCCTTAGTCAGTGCAAGCCCAGAGGTGCCTCTGTAGAGTTCACCTGCCTGCCTGGGTGGAAAAGGGGGAAAATAAGAAGGCACCGTACTCACTGTGTTGTCTAGGGACTCACTCATCCCTCCACTGCCACCCTGTCCTAACATTGATCTAACCCCTAAATTTTAGTATTGGGACCCAGTCCCCAGCCTCACTCCCAACCAGAGCCTGCTCCTCTTCACCCTTCTCCTCTGTCCCAACCCACAGCCCCTCCTATTCCCAGTGCCCCTCAATCCCAACCCACAGGCCCCTTCTATTCCCAGTGCCCTCAATCCCAATCCACAGGCCCCCGCTCCTCACGCTGCTCCTCAATCCCAACCCACAGCTCCTCCTTCCCTCCAGCAGCAGGTGCTTCAGACCCCCTCAGGAAGATTTTCTTGCAAGGTTTCGTGTATGAGTCTGCATGTGGATTTACAGTATGTTGGAAATAGGTTGGGTTGCTTGCCGAAATGATCACTTCATTCCCAGTCTCCATGTTATTGGGGCAGGAGAAACAAAGGGTTGTTATCCTCGATGTGTGAACCAGGGACTCAACCCTGGGTGGAAACTAAATGAGCTGCCCACAGATTCTGGCAGCCACAATGAGCATTTGGTGCGAGAGCCCAAACCTGCCTCTGTCCCAGAGGAGGGGTTCATCCACGAGGGGCTTGGCCCACTGACCTATCAGCTCTTAAATCCCAAACTTTCAGTAATTCTATTATCAGTGCCTGTGAGTGTAATTTAAACCATAAGAAAAACCACACTGGGCTAGACCAAAGGTCCATCTAGCTCTGTATTTTGTCTTCTGACAGTAGCCAATACCAGGTGCTCTCAAAACATCTCAACAAGGCACCACTGGGAGTTGAACCCAGGATCTCTTGTTTACAAAACAGGTACTTTAACCAGCTAAACCATAGAGCCTGCCTGTGACTAAGGTACAGTGTCTGCTCACACCTGACTCCCTGGGCCCCACCTGGCCCCACAAAGCAGAGGAGCAGGTGAGGTTTTCCTTGCAAGCTGTGTGTGTGTGAATCTTTGGCCAGATCTGCACTACAAAGTTATTTCAGCAGAATTATATTGCTCTGGTGTGTGAAAACACACAACGCTCCTCGGTCAGCAGCTTTTGGCTGGTGTACACACTGCAATGCCACGTTTGGCGACAAAACTGCCCTGTTTTGGTGGCAAAATAAAACCACTTCAATGAGAACAGTAGAGCTTTTGCAGCAAACTTAAAGTGACAGAGTGTCAGTGTAGACACTGCTGTTCATTATATCACCATAACTGGCCTCTGCCAGTATCCCACAATACCCTCTGTGAACTCGCCTGCCCTGCAGTCCTGCTACAGAGCCATGGGCCTCTCCCCTTTCATAGCTCCAGGAAGTTCTGACAGCTGAGCCTGCTGCTCTGCTCCAGCAGCCAGGAGCAAATCACTGCTGTGGATGCTGCTCTCTCCCACCCTGCGAATACAGATCAGGGTGGCGGGAACTTCCTTGAACGGGGGAGCACCGGCATCTGAACTGTGACACCCCCAGGACACCCCTTCCCTCGAGGAGGCTCTTACCGTCTAAACAGGGTCGGCTGTTTTCAAGTAAAATCACTAAAAGGGAAGGAGAAAACTCGAAAGAGGTTCCTCCTGGCGCTCAGGTACGTGAACCCCAATATTCCCCCAGTCCTCAAAGAGAGACCTGGAGAAGGAGACTTGCTGAAGCAAAGCCACAGGGTCTCTGAGGTTTCCCTGGCCCCTCGCCCCTGTCCTGCCTGGCTGATGTCAGCATCTCTCTGTGAGGTCACCACCTCCCCACCACCTTTGGCCAATAGTCTGAGGTCCTGCAAAAGGCCTTTGTGATGTCACTGCCTGTCACGGACTCACAGATCGTGCCCACTCTTGGCCCCGTGCGGTCCATGGGGGGTGCCCCTTTCAGTGCGACAGCCCTTCTCGGGGGTCCACTCTCTCTGGGGTCAGGCCCTCCACCTCCTGGAGCTGCCCTCTCTGAGCCTTAGCACGTCTGTCTCTCGCCGTGGCCCTCAGGAGTCCACGCGCTCTGGACCCCTGGGCCTCCTCACCCCCGAAGGGGTTGATGCCCCCTGTTCTCTAGCCCAGAGCGACTCTCAGCCAGCGTAAAACAGGAGGGTTTATTGAGAGTTGAACACAGCACAGGAAACTCTCAGGGCCTCAGGCCTGGCCTCTCACAATAACAGCACATCCCAGTCCCCCTGCAGCCAGGTGGGCTCTGCCTGCTTCCCCTCGCCAGCCCCAAGCCCCCCGCTTCCCAGCTAGGCCTCCGATATCTCCGGCCCCAAGCCCCACCGCTGTCCATTGTCTTTTCTCCAGGTAAACAGGGTTGCCTGGGCCTCCTCTCCTCTCCGCCCTCCTCTGGCTGGAACAGGTTGGTCACGGGGTCCTCCCCGCAGCCCATTGTCCTCCCACTGGCCAGAACCGCCTGTGACTCCTGAGCTGGGTCTCTGGGTCACCAGGTCACCAGTCGCTGGGGTCTCCATCCTCCAGGCCATCAGCCGGGGTCCCAAGTCCCTCTCCGGTCTTCTGTAGCAACAAACTCCCTTTCCCCTCACCTCGTTAAACCAGTAACACCTGGGAACACTGAGTCCCACTCCTGTGCATGCAAACCACTGGAAAACACAGCAAACCCTAAGAAAATCCCCCACTTCGTCACAGAGCCCAGCACCTCTCCTCCTCTGGGCACCTAGAGCAGAGGCGGCTGGTGCTGATGGCTCCAAGGGAAGGCTTAAAAGCCACAGAACAATTGAGGTCAGGGCTAGAGGAGGGCAGGACCATGCCTAGGTGTGGCCTTCAGACAGGCACAAAAGCACCCAGCCAGGCCAAACACCCACTGAAGGCCACCCGCAGACAAGCATACGGGGCGGCTGCTGATGCTCTGTGGCCATTATCGAAGACGGTAGGAAAGCAGGGCCAGCCCCCCTGGTGGGGCCTCTTACCGTTCCCACTCAAGGTGCTCGCTTTTGCCGTGGGGCAGGAGATTTTACCCCAAGAGGCTTTTCCCCAGCTGGCGAGAAGCAGAGAAACACCCAGGCTCCCAAGGCGCTATGTAGCAACCCCCCTCAAGCACAGGGACAGATGCACATTTGGAAGAGGGAAACTGCTCTACACCCTAGCCCGGGCAGCCGCCCATTTTCTTTGGCAAGTCAGGAATGGCAAAGGCGAGACTGGAAGCACCTGGGGCTCATGCCCCAGCCTTTGTGACGCTCCTTCCCGGGGCTCTAGCTGAAGCCAGAGCATTGGCCTGAGTGGCCAAGAAGAGGTTCAGGCCCTGAAGGGAGCAGGACTTTCAGCACAAAGGTAAAACCAGACAAGCACAACCACGAAGGGACTCAAACCCTCAATTGTCTAATCTAAAGTCAGACACCTTATCCATTAGGCCACATGGTAAAAGTCCCTCTAGGTACTTCTTTGGAAAAGGCAGACACTGATGCGTCCGACGAAGTGGGGATTCCCCCACGAAAGCTCATGCTCCAGTACGTCTGTTAGTCTATAAGGTGCCACAGGACTCTTTGCTGCTTTTGCAGACACTGTGTTTCTCAGGTCAGCTACTGAGGGGGGCCGAGACTCTCTGGGCACAAGAAGTGGAGTTCCCAGCGACACGTGAGACTTAATTGTCTGGAGCCAGGTGCAGGGCTTTGGCAGGGAGGCTCGGGCATGGGGGCTGGGGTGCAGCGGATGGACCGGCTGTCTAGGTGGGGAGATTTAGTCTCACCGAGGAGGAATCCTGATGATAGGCAGTGGCCAGGGCCGGTGCAACCACTAGGCGAACTAGTCGGCCGTCCAGGGTGCCAAGTGGTTGGGGGCACCAAAAATCGCACTCAGGAGGCAGTGGAGTGGAGGTGAGCTGGGGCAGGGGCTGGGAGGTTTGGGGGAGGGCTGCCTGCAGCAAGCAATGGGGCGTGCAGGGGAACCACTCCTGTCCCAGCTCACCTCTGCTCCGTCTTCTGCCCTGAGCACGCCGCCCCGCTCTAATTCTCCTCCTTCCAGGCTTGCGGCACTAAACAGCTGATTGGCACCGCAAGCCTGGGAGGCGGGAGAAGTGGAGCGGTGCCGGCGAGCTCAGGGAGAAGGCGGAGTGGAGGTGAGCTGGCGTGGGAGCTGCTGCAGGGGCTGCCCGGCTCTTCCCCATGGCCCCAGCCCCGCCCCTCCCTGCACTCCCTGCATGGTAAGTGGAGTGACCCAGCCCCAGCCTGGTCCACTTCCTGGCTCCCAGCCACGCCGCCGGCGAGTGCTGTGGGCGGTTCCCCTCCAGCTTGAGAGCCAGGGGAGCAGAGCAGGCTGGAGCCCCAGGCCTCCGTGGGGGCAAGCAGAGGGGGGGCTGGTCCCAGGCCTCCGTGGGGGATGGGGGGCTGGCTACCTCCTGCGGGAAGTGGCGTTACCCGGCCCCAGCCGGCTCTGCTCCCTGGCTCTCAGGCTTGTGTTGGTGTTGGCTAGATTTGTGCGGGTGTTTGTGTATATTAGCAATTGTGTGTGTGTGTGTCAGGATTCATGCATGTGTCTGTGTATGTTTGCAATTGTGTGTGTGTGTATGCGCTCTGCCGCCCTCTGCCGGCACGACAACTATTTCTCTGTATGTCGCAGCCCCCATACCGTCGACCCCAGTGGAGATTTCCCCATCTTACAAGGGCTGGCTGGCCTGACCCTTCTCCCCTCTGCGGAATGTGGCGGGGGCTGCAGCTCTCCCTGTGGGGCAGGAGTGCCACGGTGTGGGGTGCTGGTCTCCAATGCACCAGGAGAGTAGCTCAGTTGAGGCAGGGCAGGGCGTGTGGTGTCCGTTCTGCGTTGCCTGGTGCTGGGCCATTGCACAATCCCCAGCCACGCTGCACAGCGCACCCCAAGAGGGGACAAGGGGTCCAAGCACATGATCCTGCATGAGGGGATCATTCTCATTGGTAGCCATCCAGTGGCAGTGAGTTCCGCAGGCCTTGGCACATGCTGTGTGGGGCAGGAGGTCCTTGTATTGGGAGCTGTGGGAGTGAACTGCGTGCAGTTGTATCTCTGAGCACGATTGTGAATATTATGGTGTGTGTGGGGGGGTGATTGTGAGTGTGGCTGGGGCGGTGATTGTTGCTCTCTCCGGGGGTTGGGCTAGCATGTCCCTCTGGGTGTGTGGTGTCTGAGTGTTCTTGCGATTGTGTGAGTCTCTTTGTGCGTCAGAGTGTGTGTATGTATGTGTGTGTGTGACTTGCTGCAGAATACAAAATCCTGCAAAGCCATTTCCTAGTGGTTAGCCCAGCAACACACTGATACAAACAGTGTCACAGATGCACACACACACAGAGTAGGGCTCAGCCCCACCAGCAGGGGCAGCAGGGACACACACGTCTCTCCTGGGCCAGCTTGGACAATTTCCCATCACGACCCGGCACAGTGCTGGTGCCCCACACGGGGGTGGGCAGTGACTGGGCAGGGGGGGCAGATGTGCCGGATCTGTAAAAGCAGCAAAGAGTCCTGTGGCTCCTCATAGAATAACAGCCGTGTTGGAGCATGAGCTTTCATGGGTGAATCCCCACTTCGTCGGATGGATTCAGAAGGAAGCACTTTGGGAAAATCAGTCAAGGCCCTTAGCTGAGCTGAGACACAGACCCAGTGACCCCTGCACCACCCTGGGAGGAGTGGGGTTGAGTGGTCAGAGCAGGGAGGGGCTGGGCACCAGGACCCTGGGTTCTATCCCTGGCTCTGGGGTGGAGTGAACTGGGATCCAGGACTCCTGGGTTCCATAGGGGAAACTGTTTTTCCCTGTGCTTCCCTCCCTAGTGATCCCAGCCCAGCCCCCTAGTGGAGACTGAGCACAAGTGGGGGGAGTTGTTCTCCCACTTTGGACTTATGATTCAAACCCTCCCAGGGGCTA
This sequence comes from Mauremys reevesii, assembly GCF_016161935.1. Classification (NCBI taxonomy): domain Eukaryota; kingdom Metazoa; phylum Chordata; order Testudines; family Geoemydidae; genus Mauremys; species Mauremys reevesii. The sequence continues at coordinate 17,982,824 of NC_052639.1, forward strand.
TGATATCATGAAATCTGCCCCCCACCCCCAACACAGAGAAAACTGGTGGGATTCTGTCCACACGCAGAGAATTTTCTCCGCCGGGCTCCTTCGGTTCATCTCGCTGCTCTCCCTACTGCCGCCAGACACTGCTCATCTGCATAGCCCCGCCCATGGACACGTGACACCTTCTGTCCTGCTGGTTTCAAGTGAGTGAGTTGCCCTCGGGGAGTGAGCAGGTCCCAGCACGTCACAGCCCCAGCCAGGGCCGGCTCCAGGCACCAGCTCAGCAAGCAGGTGCTTGGGGCAGCCCAGGAAGGGGCGGCATGTCGGGTCTTTGGCAGCAATTCGGCAGCGGGTCCTCGGTCCCTCTTGGAGGGAAGGACCTGCCACTGAATTGCTGCTGAAGAAGAAAGTGGTGCAGTGGAGCTGCCGCCGATTGTGATCACAGATTTTTTTCCTGCCGCTTGGGGCAAAAACCCTGAGCCGGCCCTGGCCCCAGCACACGGCACAGCCCCAGCACACGTCATCGCACGTCACAGCCTGGGGCAGGGAGATATTGGGGAAGGGGATGAGGGGAGAGACCCAGCCCCATAGACCCATAGGGGCAGCGGGATATGGGGGCAGGAGAGGGATGGCGGGGAGAGACCCATCTCCATAGACCCCAGAGGCAGGAACTGAGGGGAGAAGGGGGATCCAGCCCTATAGACCTGTAGGGGCAGGGAGATATTGGGGCAGGAGGGGAGAAGGGGGGTTGGCAGAGACCCAGCCCGGGGTGCAGGGGAAATGGGGTGGTTTGGAAGGAACTGGGGAGGAGAAGAGACACATGGCAGGACAGGGAAACCGACTCACTCCGAATACATGCAGAGCAGGGCAGGGCGGAGGCAGATCATGCTGGTCCCAGGGTAATTTCTGGGGTTCTGATTCCCACTCAGCTGGGGGCTCACCTCTGGGCTGAGGAGGATGCAGGGGCTGTGTGTGTGTCAGGCTGGGGGAGCTGCCTGGGCAGAGGTGCTGGAACTGGGGGTGCTGAGCCACGTAAATTATCCCGATCTAAACGCCATTGTAGAGAACACTATGCTGGCACACCGCTTCCTGGCAGCCAGAGACTGTGCTTTCTACACCTGCTCCTGTGGATGTGACCTCTCTCCTGATTGCTAAGGAAAGGAGCCTTTCCAGGAAATGGCCACAGCTTTTGGGAATCCGCATGTGGCTGTGAACAGAATTTGGCTCCTGGAACACAAGGCAACTTAAAAGCTGAGCACGCAGACAGGGGCTTGAACCCTGGCCCCTCAGATTGAAAGCCTGATGCTCTACCACCTGAGCTACCTGGGCTTGTTAAGAGCGTCTTCACCGTTCACCACAGGAGTGAGCAGGCAGGCAAAATAGAGGCAAAAGAAAGTCCCCAGAACTCCTCCTCTTTCTGCACAGCCACTGCCTGTCAGCAGGATTCCTCCTCCTCCTCCCTCCTGTGCCTCAGTGCGTCTAAATCTCCACAGCTAGACAGCCGGTCCGTCCGCTGCACCCCAATCCCCCATGCCTGAGCCTCCCTGTCAAAGCCCTGCACCTGGCCCCGTATAATTAAGTCTCACATCTCACTGGGAACTCGACTTCTTGTGCCAGAGAGTCTCGCCCCCCCTCAATAGGTGACCCAAGAAACACAGTGTCCACCTTTTCCAAAGAAGCGCATGAAGAAGGTGCCCGCATGGCTTAACGGATAAGGTGCCTGACTTTGAATTAAGAACTTGAGGGGTCAAGTCCCTTTGTGGTTGTGTTGATGCAGTTTTACCTTCGTGCTGAAAGTCCTGCTCCTTTCAAATCTGGAACCTCTTCTTGGCCGCTCAGGCCAATGCTCTGCCTTCAGCTAGAGCCCCGGGAAGGAGTTGGGGGTTGGATGTCACAAAGGCTGGGGCATGAGCCCCAGGTGCTTCCAGTCTAGCCTTTGCTATTCCTGAATTCCCAAAGGAAATGGACGGCTGCCCGGGCTAGCGTGTGGAGCAGTTTCCCTCTGTCCCTGTGCTTGAGGGGGGTTGCTACATAGCGCCTTGGGAGCCTGGATGTTTCTCTGCTTCTCACCAGCTGGAGAAAAGCCTCTTGGGATAACATCTCCTGCCCCACTGCAAAAGTGAGCATGGGGTATGGGAACGGTAAGAGGCCCCACCAGGGGGGCTGGCCCTGCTTTCCTACCGTCTACTGATGTTGGACACAGAGCATCAGCAGCCACCCCGCATGGTGGTCTGCGGGTGGCCTTCAGTGGGGGTTTGGCATGGCAGGGAGCAGGCTGGCCGGGAGTCTTGTTGCCTGTCTGCTGGCCACACATAGGCATGGTCCTGTCCTCGTCTAGCCCCGCCCTCAGTCGCTCTGTGGCTTATAAGCCTTCCCTCAGAGCTGTCAGCACCAGCCGCCTGTGCTCCACGTGCCCAGAGGAGGAGAGGTGTGCTGGGCTCCAGCCTGGGACTCTGCCTCCCTCCTGCCTATCAAGCCTGGCCCTGGCACTGCTTTCTTCAAGTGCCATGTGAGCAAGAGGAAAAGTGTGGCTACAAGCACCAGACTTGTGGGCATCAGGTGAAGCAGTGAGAATCCCAACCACTAGAGCCACTTCTAAACCCCCACCAAAGACCTGGCTCTGGTGGGGAAAGGAGTTAACCAGCAGGAGGGAAATGACCCACTTTTGTATAGCTGGAGACAGGAAAGCACTTTGAGCACCAGATCTTTACCACCAGCTAACACAAGGTCCCACTGAGATTTGAACTCAGATTGCAGGATTCAGAGTCCTGAGTGCTGCCCTTTACACCATGGGACCAGCTTGTACTGTTCTCTCGGGACATTGGAGACTCTCACAGGGCTGGCTTGTGTAAGGGACTGTTGGCCCTTTACTAAAACTTAGTGGGATTTGGTTGGCTAGTTCCCAGTCCCAATAGAAGGGGGAAGGGCCAATGGGAAATCAGGACCCTGAGACTGACAGGCCCCTGGGGCAATGGTCACCAACGGGTAGGGAACAACCAACGGGTAGGGAACAAGTGAGAATTTGTTAATGGAGAAAAATTCCTGGTGAAAATTGGCAAAGCTGTGCAGATTTTGAAAAGTTCCAGTGAATTTACACATGAAGATACAAACAGAGAGACAAACACGCACACAGAGAATGAGAAAATCACACACTGCACAGGCCCACACAGACATAACAAAAACCAAACCCACACAGCACACAGAGCCATATACACAAAAAGGAAAACCTCACAAAATATAGAAAGAACAAATCCACACCAAAAATACAGCAAAAGCCCACAACAGGAAACACAAAACCCACATATCAAAAGAATACAAAGCAAAAATCAATATTAATGCAAAAATCATACACACATCCATGCACACAGAACTATGCAAGACATCCACCAAAATCACACAGGACCCACATGCACATCAACGTGACAGATGAAAACCACACCAGCATACAGCAAGCCAGGCAGGGTTTGAGTCTCACAGCGCAGAGGGTGAGCACACAGGTGGTTTGGGGAGCAAAGACTGAGGGGAGTCAGGGCAGTGCTCTGGGTTCTGCCTGACCCTCCTGACACAGGCAGCTGGTGGAGGGCAGAGCCTGGTAGATCTGTGGAATCTGCCCTGCTCTCTGTAAAGCAAGGGGACCTCAGTGTCTTCTGAGCAGGAATTGTATTTTCTGCAGAGCAAACTGATTGGCAGAAGCCATTTGCTTAAAGGAAACTAGGGCTGCAGGTGAGGTTTGAACTCACAACCTCAGCATCACTCCACTCAGCACTGCTCTGTAAGTACTGGGCACTAACCCATTGCACCACTGGGCCCTGCTTTCAGGAGCTTGTCTCCATGTTTCATGGCTGGATTAGAGGAGTGGGGGGGTTGCATTAGCTAATACAAATCCATATGAAAGGCTGCAGAATGGCAGCAGCAGAGGTGGGGAGCCTCCTTCCATGTGAAAGAGCTGGTTCCCCCTTCCGTTGCTCAGGGGAAGGTTGGTGCTTTGAGCCCACCTGGTGCTGGAGCATCTGATGGGTGAGATTAACGGGACTCAGGGAGGGGAAGGAAAGGGAGGGGAAGTCTTTCCTATCCCTGCCTAGCTCCACTGGTCTCCTGTGGCCCTTTCGGCTCCCTGCTCCCCTGTTGGGGAGATGCAGAGACAAGCCCCCATCGGGGTGAGTCACCGAGAGGCTGTGTCCCGTGGCGGGTGTGGGGGAGGGTTGGATGGGGCTAATGGGGTTACGGTTGTGTGTGACAGTGCGTGGGGGAGGGGGAGGGTGTGTTCCTTAGGATAGAAACAGAGGTGAAAGTAAGCTGGTACAAGCTGGTACGGCATAGCGGCAAGAGCCAATACGCCGTGCCGGACTGCACCGGCTTTTGCTGTGGGGATTGAAAGGGCTCTAGGCTCCCCGCCACAGCTGGCAGCCCAGAGCCCTTTAAACCCCCCACCCGCGGCTCCGGCGGCCAGGCTGGGGCCAGATTTAAAGGGCTCTGGGCTGCTGCGGCTGCGGTCAGCCCAGAGCCCTTTGAATCCCGGCCGCGGCTCTGGTGGCTGGGCTGGGGCCAGAATTTAAAGGGCTACCTCTGCAGCTGGGAGGCCCTGGTTCATGTAAAGGCCCTTGGTCTCCCAGCCACAGCTGGTACTCCAGGGCCTTTAAATCTTGAGAGGCCACGCCCCTTCCAGATGAGGCCACGCCCCCCCCGGGACTCCGGCAGTACCGGTAAATCCTGTAAGTTACTTTCACCCCTGGATATAAATGATGGAAAACACAGGGGTAGTGACAGTGAAGCCCCGTGTCTGAGTGTTATGACTATGTGTGGTGTTGCCATTCACCTTCTCCTCCTATGGTCTCAGCTTTCATTGAATCCAGCATTTTTTCTCCTGTCATCATCCCAGAGGTGTCCCACATGCCTCAGCTACCGAGTGTCCCTCTTAGAGACGCTGAGGACTGAACTGATTTCAGCTGCTGGGCAGCTCTGCTAGGTCTTTATTCATTTGCATAGGAAAATAGTGTTTGAATTCATTTCAAGCCCCCCTCAACTTCAGCGAACTCCTGAACATACTGGAGATGGGTGTGGAAATCGATTTTCATTTGAAAAAGTTTCTTTAAGGGACTCATTTGGAGTGGAACTAGGAACCCATTACCCTACAGGGAAACATTCACCCACTGAGCTATACTCTCAACAGAGAACATCCTGTATAGCCCAGAGCAGGAACAGTTTTTAACCTGGGGGTTAGTAAACTTTATCTCTATACAAACACCACAGCTTACAAACTCCCCACCCCCGCTCTGTGTCACCAGAGCACAACAACTCTCCTTGGAGCACACACAGCTCCCCAGCTCCCTGCCCGTCAGTCTCTCCAGCATTGCTCCAATCCCTTAAAGCAGGGTCTCAACCTCAATTTACCTAAGGCCAGGCCAGTCCTCCAATCCTCCCAGTGGGCCAATAATGTCACTCATACTGCCCAGAACCAGCCCCAAAACTCCACCCCCACCTACCTAAGGCTCTGGGAGGGAGTTTGGGTGAGGGGAGGAGGTCTAGGTGCAGGCCCTGGGCTGGGGCTGGGGATTGGGGTGCAGGAGGGGTGCAGCCTCTGGGGGGAGTTTGGGTGCAGAAGGGGTGAGAGGCTGGTCTCTGGAAGGGAGTTTGGGTGGGGGTGGGGTTCTGGGGTGCAGGCTCTGGGATGGAGTTTGCAGCACCGTAACATGGGCGAGGCGAGTGAGGCACTTGCCTCGGATGCAGAAAGTGGAGGGGCGCAGCTCTACCACGATCAGAGGCGCTTCCACTGTCACTTCTTCGGCGGCAGTTCGTCAGTGGGTCCTTCTCTCCGAGAGGGACTCAGGGACCCACTGCTGAATTGCCACCGAAGGATGAATGAAGCGGCGGTGGCAATTCAGTGGCAGGTCCTTCCTCCGACAGGGATCAAGGACCCGCAGCCAAAGAGCCTGGAGCTGGCCCTTGCCTCGGGCACAAAAATTCCTTGTACGGCTCTGGGAGTTTGGGTGCTGGGTGCAGGCTCTGGGCTGGGGCAGGGGGTAGGAGGAACAGGAGGAGGGGTGGGGGTGCAGGCTCTGGGAGGGAGCGTAGGGTGGGCAGGCGCGGGTGGGGGGCGGGCGAGGGTGCCGGCGGGGGGGGGGAGGTGGGGGCAGGGGGGTGTGGACCGGGCTGCAGGCTCTGGGAGGGAGTTTGCAGGGAGGAGGGGGTATGTGGGGAGGGGATGGTGGTGCAGGCTCTGGGAGGGAGTCAGGGGTGTGGCGCTTACCTGGGTCTCCAAGGTGGGGTGGGCTGGGGGCCTCAACGTTCTGCTGCCCCCGGGCATCACCCCGCAGTGTCCCATTGGCTGCAGGGGCTCGGGTGGGGCAGCGCATGGAGGCCCAGCCCCACCCTGCCCTGCCATGGGGAGGGGCCGACGGCCACTGGAGCGAGCAGGCAGATGCTGCTCAGCTGTGCTGCACTGCTGGGGCCCCTGGGGAGGAGCGCCTGGAGGCAGCAGGTGGGGCCAAGGGAGAGATCCGGTCCCCAAACTGCTGGAGCCCCACGGGCGAGATCTGGGGATCAGGACTGCCAGCCAGCCAAACACCTTTAAGAGGAGGTGTCACTCTCCTGTCAAAAACTGATCTTCCTCCTTCAGTTCAGTGACAGCCTGAATTGTTCCTTATCCCGGCAGAGCCAGAGGATTGAAAGCAGCAACATCAAACCCCGGTGTAGCTCGCAGGAATGGACATAAACACTCCCTGGTATCTGAGGAGATGTTCAGCTTTGCCATTGGTCAACTACAAGGCCAAAGGGAAAGGAGGTGGCACCAAACACAGGTACAAGTACTAACAACAGTGGCTGCCTTTTAGCCATAGATTTTAATCGGGGCAATAAGTTGAAACAAACCCCTGTTAAATCGAGGGCCGCCCAGAGGATTCCGGGGGTCCAGGCTCTTCGGTGGCGGGGGGCCCCCGCTTTGGCGGTAAGTTAGCGGCGGAGAGTCCTTCCGTTCCGGGACCCGCTGCCAAAGTGCCCCAAAGACCCACAGCGGGGCCCCACCGCCGAATTACCGCCAGGGACCCGCCCCGAAGTGCAGCCCCACCACGGGCCTTTGGGCCACTACCGTGGCGGGCCCCGCAACGGAAGGACCCCCCCCCTGCCGCCGAATTACCGCCAAGACCCGGCTGCACTCCGCGCAGGTTCCGCTCGCGGTAATTCGGTGGCGGGGTGTCCGTCTGTCCCAGAGAGGAAGGACCCCTGGCAGGAAAAGACCGGGAGCGAAGAAGCTCTGGGGGCCCGGGTCCCATGAGAGTTTTCCGGGGCTCCGGAGCGAGTGAAGGACACTGCTCCAGGGGCCCCGAAAATCCTCGTGGGGACCCCTGCTGGGCCTGGGGCAAATTGCCCCATTTGCCCCCCCCCCCTCTGGGCGGGCCTGCATACAGGAGGCCTGTGATATGCAGGGGGTCAGATTAGATGCTCTAATGGTCTCTTCTGGCCATAAAGTCGACTAATTTCTGAAAAACTGAGTGTAGCATTGGGAGCAGCAGCGTCTGATGTTTTCCTGTCTAGCCGGCTTGCTTCCTAGAACGAATGCTCCTTGAGTGGGGTGATCCACAGGAGTAGCTCAAACCTCCAGAGTGCCTGGCCAGGGGCAGGACATTAGCCCAGCAAGGGAGGGGTGTGGCAGTGGGGCCAGGATTTCATCCCATGATATCAAAATTCATCTTAGTAAAAGTATCAATGAATCAGTTTGCAGGATTTATATCAAGCATCCTAAAGTAGTTTACATATTGCTCTAATTAAGAGATCATCTCTCTGCTGGAGAATGTTATCTTAGGATAATGGTCTCCCGCTGCGAAGCATTTATGGAAAAAATGTTGACGTGTGATATTTATTTTCAAAACCTAAGGCTTTGATCCTCTCTCAATGTTCTGTTACGATGACTTTGTTTCTGTTCAAATTATCAGAATATATATCTAATAATTTTCTCAGCTGAATGTTCAAGCAGTAACGTAACAGATGTTTCCCAAACAGTTATTGACCTGAAGCATCGTGATTCGTTTAGAACAACTTATTGTTTGATTCAGCCAGTCAGATCAGTTCAGTTTATCCATAAAAACACATCCAGAGAAAGTTGACAATGGTGATGGAGAGAGGGTGGGTGAGAGGGGCTGAGCTGTTGTCTTAAATACTTTATGCATCTGATTAATTAGCACAGATTTAATTTAATATACATCTAGTTTAAAATTGGAAGAACTTTACTACTTACTCTCTACTTTCTCTTCATGTAAATTCAAGCATTGCACTATGCAAACTTGGGACAGCTATAATGTTAAAGAACCTGAATCTCTAAATAGGACTCAGGGAGGGCATTCGGATAAAAATCCCAGCACCTTCCCTCTTCTGACATTTGGGGAAGAGGAGTTCTCTGGGCTTCTCCCCAGGGCATCGCCCTGATCCCACTCCCCTATATTTCATATTTACTGCTGATTGATAGATTTAACCCTCCAGTTGGTTTGGTGGCTTTAGCTGGTTTTGTCAAGCTCTGTTATTGTCTCTAATTCCTTCATCAGCACAGGGAAAATACAATGAATCAGCCTGGCTGATTCTCCTCTGTGTGTCTTTAAAAATACCGTGAATTTAAAAGACACTATTATTGTTTATTTTTTGTTTGCACAGGTTCCATTCTGGGAGCTATGTATACAAGTCCTTGTTAAACCTCAGGAACATCTGAGTTCAACGCCTTTAAAATAATGTTTGAACTATAAAGAAAATTAAACAGTGATTTCTTTTGAAATGTCAAGCTATTTTGCCCTTTTTCTAAAAAAATTCTCCGTGTCAACTAAGTCCTTGGATTGTTTGAAAACAAAATGTATTTTTGCATGGTAGAAAATTTTATGTTCAATACCCACATGAGTAACTCGTGGGTGCTGGGAATCCTTGCAAGGGGGGACACAAGGAAGCACTCTCCTCCTCAGTATGCAAAATGGGAAAAGATCAATGGCTGGAGTAGCTTCCACTGCTCTAATACCCTATTGAAGTCAATGATTTAGGTACATAACTATAGGCACTCAAGTATGGAAATTTTGGCCTATGTGACTTGACCAGGGCCACAGTGGGAGCCAGTGTCAACGCTAGGATTAGTCCTTTGTTCTCATCCCTGAGCCCACTACATACTATATTGCCTCTTCTATTTGTCTGCCCCTTTTTGTGGTCAAACATCATGCTGGATGCTCAGCAGAAGAACTTGTGATGGTCCTAGTGTATCAACGGTAGCCTGAGTGGTGCTGCCCACTCCAGCTGCAAAATGATCTGGGGCCTTCCCAAAATCAAAGAGCTTCTGGCTGTGATTTGTCAGTCCTCAAAGGCCAGCCAGGTGACTGTAAATAACTTACAATCATTAGGAAAAATTAGTATCAAGATTCCAACTCTAGCAGTCAGACAACATTGGTTCAATTTACAAGAGATTACTTTTTATATTCCTTGGTTCCCCCCAAATTAGGAAGGGCCTGTGACCACAGGTCCTGCAGGGTACAAAGGGCAGGTCTACATCCCTTTTCTCTTTGTGCATAGTCCTGCCTGCTCCCTTTTCAGTTTCAGTTCTGCTACCACAGCACTGATCAGCACATAAGAATAGGAAAGGGCACACACACACACACCCCTCCTGGTGTTGGGAGGGGAACACAGGAATGTTATGTGCTCTTATTCAGCACATAAGAATGTTATGGCACATAGGAATGTTATGGAATAACATAGGAATGCCTTAGGGCACATAGGAAAGGGCACGCTGGTAGCACACGGCCAGGCGGACCAGTGTGCCTCTGGCTCCCAACGGGGCTGCGCGCCTGTGTCTGTCTGTCTCCCCCCGCAGCTCCACCAACGTGGCCTGATAGTTCACGCTTGCGATCTGGTCACACTCCCCCTCCGTCCATCTTTCACTCCCTTCCCTGCGTCTCTCCATCCTTGTCCTCTGTCCCGTCCCCTCTGTCCATCCGTCCCTGCCCCCTTCGTCCCCTCCGTCCCATCCCTGCATCCCCCCAGCCCTGTCCTCTGTCCCGTCCCCTGTCTGCATCCGTCCCTGACCCCTTCGTCCCCTCAGTCCCGTCCCTGCATCCCCCCAGCCCTTTCCTCCGTCCCGTCCCGTCTCCATCCGTCCCTGCCCCCTCCGTCCCCTTTGTCCGGTCCCTGCATCCCCCCAGCCCTGTCCTCCGTCCCGTCCTGTCTCCATCCGTCCCTGTCCCCTTCGTCCCCTCCGTCCTGTCCCTCCATGCCCCGAGCCCTGTCCTCCGTCCCGTCCCCTGTCTCCATCCGTCCCTGCCCCCTTCGTCCCCTCCGTCCCGTCCCTGCATCCCCCCAGCCCTGTCCTCTGTCCCGTCCCCTGTCTCCATCCGTCCCCTCCAGTTCATTTGCAGCCCAGCTCAGCCCCGGTCACTCTCGCCAGCTGGGGCCGGGCAGCTCCCCTGCGCTGCGATCCAGCACCGGGCACCGCGGAGCACCGGGCAGGCTGTGCAGGGTGGGGAGGGATACTCGCATTGCTGACACCTGCCTGCCTCAGGGCTTTCTCCCTGCCCGCCGCGAGGATCGCCAGGGAGGGCAGCAGCGTGCCGCTGAGAGCCGTGTCCAATTGGCCGGGTGGCTGCCTGCAGACAGCACGGGGGAGAGAACCAGACAGCCCTGTAACGCCGCCGCTGCTCGGGACCCGGATCCACGCTGCTGTGCCACCGAGACCCATCAAGTGCCACGGGAGCGGGGGACACCCCCCCCACCCCAGGGAAGTGTCAGGGGCTGCTCGGGCTGGGAGCCCGGCGGAGAGTCCAGCCGGGGAGAGGCTCAAAGGGGGGGGGGGTAAAAACGTTGCACCAAAAATATGAAAAAGTTGCAAGACAAAAACCCTTTAATTACAGCTCGGACGGGCCCCTCCGGAGCAGGGGGGCGGGGCCAGCCGCGGTCCCGCCGCCGGGCAGCAGCAGCAGCAGGAGGGGGCGGCGCGAGACGGCTCCCGGGGATTCCCGGCTCGCGCCGCTGCCGGGGGGAGCCGCTGCTGCTGCGAGCTGGTGCGCGGGGGGTGGAGGGGGGGGTGTCCTCGCGGGCGGGGCTCGCGCCCAGAGCGCTGACACTGTCCGTTCGGAACTGTGACGCCGCCCCACTTGTGACGTCACCGCCCTCTGCCCCCCCGCCCAACCAGCGTGTTCACCCGGGCTCCGCCCACTGTCGCCGCGGCAACCACTAAAACAAACGTTCTCGGAACACTTGGGGCAGGGAGGGGGATAAGGATGGGCCGTGACGCAAACAAAGCAGCTGGCTGGCAGCGCGCGGCAATGACGTCAGCGAGGAGGAGTCCGCGACGCAGCAGCGGTTCCCCCCCCCCCCCGCGCGGGCAGAGGGGCGGCTCTCCCCCCGCCCCCCGACCCGGCGCCTCGCGCACCTGTGCTGGAGGGGAGGCGGCGGCGGATGCAGGGACGGGACGGAGGGGACGAAGGGGGCAGGGACGGATGGAGACGGGACGGGACAGAGGACAGGGCTGGGGGGATGCAGGGACGGGACGGAGGGGACGAAGGGCGCAGGGACGGATGGAGACGGGACGGGACAGAGGACAGGGCTGGGGGGATGCAGGGACGGGACGGAGGGGACGAAGGGGGCAGGGACGGATGGAGACGGGACGGGACAGAGGACAGGGCTGGGGGGATGCAGGGACGGGACGGAGGGGACGAAGGGGGCAGGGACGGATGGAGACGGGATGGGACGGAGGACAGGGCTGGGGGGATGCAGGGACGGGACGGAGGGGACGAAGGGGGCAGGGACGGATAGAGACGGGACAGGACAGAGGACAAGGATGGAGAGACGCAGGGAAGGGAGTGAAGGATGGACGGAGGGGGAGGGTGAGCAGATCGCAAGCGTGAACTATCAGGCCACGTTGGTGGAGCTGGGGGGGAGACAGACAGACACAGGTGCGCAGCCCTGTTGGGAGCCAGAGGCACACTGGTCCGCCTGGCCGTGTGCTACCAGCGTGCCCTTTCCTATGTGCCCTAAGGCATTCCTATGTTATTCCATAACATTCCTATGTGCCATAACATTCTTATGTGCTGAATAAGAGCACATAACATTCCTATGTTCCCCTCCCAACACCAGGAGGGGAGTGTGTGTGTGCCCTTTCCTATTCTTATGTGCTGATCAGTACTGTGGTAGCAGAACTGAAACTGAAAAGGGAGCAGGCAGGACTATGCACAAAGAGAAAAGGGATGTAGACCTGCCCTTTGTACCCTGCAGGACCTGTGGTCACAGGCCCTTCCTAATTTGGGGGGAACCAAGGAATATAAAAAGTAATCTCTTGTAAATTGAACCAATGTTGTCTGACTGCTAGAGTTGGAATCTTGATACTAATTTTTCCTAATGATTGTAAGTTATTTACAGTCACCTGGCTGGCCTTTGAGGACTGACAAATCACAGCCAGAAGCTCTTTGATTTTTGGGAAGGCCCCAGATCATTTTGCAGCTGGAGTGGGCAGCACCACTCAGGCTACCGTTGATACACTAGGACCATCACAAGTTCTTCTGCTGAGCATCCAGCATGACGTTTGACCACAAAAAGGGGCAGACAAATAGAAGAGGCAATATAGTATGTAGTGGGCTCAGGGATGAGAACAAAGGACTAATCCTAGCGTTGACACTGGCTCCCACTGTGGCCCTGGTCAAGTCACATAGGCCAAAATTTCCATACTTGAGTGCCTATAGTTATGTACCTAAATCATTGACTTCAATAGGGTATTAGAGCAGTGGAAGCTACTCCAGCCATTGATCTTTTCCCATTTTGCATACTGAGGAGGGGGAGTGCTTCCTTGTGTCCCCCCTTGCAAGGATTCCCAGCACCCACGAGTTACTAATGTGGGTATTGAACATAAAATTTTCTACCATGCAAAAATACATTTTGTTTTCAAACAATCCAAGGACTTAGTTGACACGGAGAATTTTTTTAGAAAAAGGGCAAAATAGCTTGACATTTCAAAAGAAATGACTGTTTAATTTTCTTTATAGTTCAAACATTATTTTAAAGGAGTTGAACTCAGATGTTCCTGAGGTTTAACAAGGACTTGTATACATAGCTCCCAGAATGGAACCTGTGCAAACAAAAAATAAACAATAATAGTGTCTTTTAAATTCACTGTATTTTTAAAGACACACAGAGGAGAATCAGCCAGGCTGATTCATTGTATTTTCCCTGTGCTGATGAAGGAATTAGAGACAATAACAGAGCTTGACAAAACCAGCTAAAGCCACCAAACCAACTGGAGGGTTAAATCTATCAATCGGCAGTAAATATGAAATATAGGGGGGTGGGATCAGGGCGATGCCCTGGGAGAAGCTCCAGAGAACTCCTCTTCCCAAATGTCAGAAGAGGGAAGGTGCTGGGATTTTTATCCGAATGCCCTCCTGAGTCCTATTTAGAGATTCAGGTTCTTTAACATTATAGCTGTCCCAAGTTTGCATAGTGCAATGCTTGAATTTACATGAAGAGAAAGTAGAGAGTAAGTAGTAAAGTTCTTCCAATTTTAAACTAGATGTATATTAAATTAAATCTGTGCTAATTAATCAGATGCATAAAGGGTATTTAAGACAACAGCTCAGCCCCTCTCACCCACCCTCTCTCCATCACCATTGTCAACTTTCTCTGGATGTGTTTTTATGGATAAACTGAACTGATCTGACTGGCTGAATCAAACAATAAGTTGTTCTAAACGAATCGCGATGCTTCAGGTCAATAACTGTTTGGGAAACATCCGTTACGTTACTGCTTCAACATTCAGGTGAGAAAATTATTAGATATATATTCTGATAATTTGAACAGAAACAAAGTCATCGTAACAGAACATTGAGAGAGGATCAAAGCCTTAGGTTTTGAAAATAAATATCACATGTCAACATTTTTTCCATAAATGCTTCGGCAGCGGGAGACCATTATCCTAAGATAACATTCTCCAGCAGAGAGATGATCTCTTAATTAGAGCAATATGTAAACTACTTTAGGATGCTTGATATAAATCCTGCAAACTGATTCATTGATACTTTTACTAAGATGAATTTTGATATCATGGGATGAAATCCTGGCCCTATTGTAGTTTATAGAACGAGGAGTACTCGTGTCACCTTAGAGACTAACACATTTATTTGGGCATAAGCTTTCATGGGCTAAAACCCACTTCATCAGATGCATGCAGTGGAAAATACAGTAAGAAGATACATATACAGAGAACATGAAAAAATGGGGTTTGCCATAAAAACTCTTACAAGATTAATCAATTAAGGTGAGATATTATCAGCAGGAGAAAAAAACTTTTGTAGTGATAATCAGGGTAGCAAACAGTTGACAAGAAGGTGTGAGTAACACTAGGGAAAAATTAGCATGGGGAATTTTTTTGGAAAAGTTATTTTGTTGAAGAATTGCAACTTTTAGGTCTGTAATCAAGCGTCCAGGAGGTTGAAGTGTTCTCCGACTGGTTTTGAATGTTATAATTCTTGACGTCTGATTTGTGTCCTTTTATTCTTTTATGTAGAGACTGTCTGGGTTGGCCAATGTATATGGCAGAGGGCATTGCTGGCACATGATGGCATATATCACGTTGGTAGATGTGCAGGTGAAGGAGCCCTGATGGTGGGGCTGATGTGATTAGGTCCTATGATGGTGTCCCCTGAATAGATATGTGGACTGAGTTGGCAACTGGCTTTGTTGCAAGGATAGGTTCCTTGGTTATTATTGTTGTTGTGTGGTGTGTGCTTGCTTCAGGTTGGGGGGCTGTCTGTAAGCGAGGACTGTCCTGTCTCCCAAGGTCTGTGAGAGTGAGGATCATCCTTCAGGATAGGTTGTAGATCCTTGATGATGCGCTGGAGAGGTTTTAGTTGGGGGCTGAAGGTGACGGCTAGTGGCGTTCTGTTATTTTCTTTGTTGGGCCTGTCCTGTGGTAGGTCACTTCAGGGTACTCTTCTGGCTCTGGAACACCTGGCATTGGCCACTGTCGGTAGACAGATACTGGGCTAGATGGACCTTTGGTCTGAGCCGGTATGGCCGTTCTTATGTTCTTATACTTGGGGAAAATGACTAGCAACCTGGCTACCATGGCATGAGCTACCTTTGACAACTGATTGCCTCCTTATTACCAGAACATCATTACAGAAAGGAAGCTTGTAATGAAACAGGGCCAGATGTGGATAGCCGGGATAGCCTCCTGCTGTGCTCATTTGGGTTTGTACTGTAGTACGGTGCAGTGTTTCTTTACAAAGGGCAATTGTTTGCTACTTTCCTTAGTAGGGACTAGGTGAAAATAAGATGAAAAAGTCCAGCTTTTTGTTGGATATTGTTTATCTGCTCCTTGCACATTCAGGGTAATAGCTTAGAACTTTCACTGAAACTGAAGTTGCATAAAATGAGTTTTGTTTTAATACAGTTTAATTTAATTACTTTCAATTCTCTGATAAACACAGCATTGAGTGGTGAAAAGGTGACTTTCACAAAGATAAGAATGGCAATAAAATATATACTGAAAACAACAGATGAGTAAGAGCTTCATTGTTTAAACAGTACATAGAAAGAAAAACTATTATATATTAAGAAAAAATAGGAAATTAACAAACCAAAAAACCCTCATTTAACATTACTTACGTTTGCTTTCATCAATAAAATAAACCATAAAATAATTAGGAAATACAAAGTCAAGATTTTCAAAACGATTAAAAGATTACAAAATTTTACGTTCTCTTGTTAGCAAATGTCCAAATAAGTGTTGCCCTGGGCACCCTTAATTCAGTCCTCTTGTGCATTTCCATGATGATGCAGACTTTCATTACCTGATCCCAGGAAGAAGATCAGCAGGAAGAAATGGAATAAGAGGAAAGAGAAGATGAGAAAAGAGGAAAGGAGGAAGAGGGAAGCCCAAAGGACAAATTTCAAACACCAGCGAGTCACAGATTCATAAATTCCAAGGCCAAAAGGAACCACTCTTGTCTGTCTTTCTATTTGACATCAGACATTGAATTTCCCTGAAAATAATTCCCACAGAAATTAAAGCAAATTGTTTAGAAAATCACACAATCTTGATTTTTTTTAAAAAAAGGCCAGTTGTGGAGGATCCAGCACAACCCTTGGTGAATGGCTCCAAACCCTGAGGTTAAAAATGCGCGCTTTCTCTCTAGTGTGAATTGGTCTAGGCTTCAACTTTCAGCCATTGTCTGCTCTTAACCTTTATCTGCTAAAGTGAAGAGCTCATTAGTAAATATTTCTTCCCTTAGGCTCACCGCTTAACCTTCTCTTTGAATGAGCTGCTGTACTCTGTCAGCACAAGGAGGGTTTTCTAATCCTTTCATCATTCATGTGGCTCTTCTGTGAACCCTGTCCAATGTGAGAGCATCTGTCTCAAACTGTGGACACCAGAAGTGGACACAATTTTCCAGGAGTGGTTGCACCAGTGCTCAGTACACAAATATGGAACCTCTCTATTTCTACTTGAGATTCTGCTCTTTGTATGGCTCCAAGAGTCACATTTGCCTTTGGCCACTGGGAACTCATGGGAGCTGATTATCCCCCATGACCCCAAGTCTTTTTCAGAGTTGGTGGTTCCCAGGTTTGAATCCTCTATCTTGTACACAGAGCCTATATTTTGTCTTACTTTCTACACAGGTGATGACTTCTTTCGACAAAATCTAAACACAGAAATGAAAAAAACTCACAAAGTATCTCCTCCCCACCAATCCCCTTGGTCCTCACAGAGAGACAGCAAAGATGGAGGCTTGCTGCAACCAGGCTACAGGGGTCTCAGGCTTCCCCCTGCCCCATCCCTGTCCTGCCTGGCTGTTGTCAAGGGAGCTCTGTGAGGTCACATCCGCCTCATCGTCTTTGCCCAATAGGCTGAATTCCTGCCAAAGGCCTTTGTGAAGTCACTGCCACACTCACCTTTCCCTTGCAGGCCTGATGTCTGCCTCTGGCCAGCCCGGTTCGATGTTTGAGTTGCACCCCAAGATCTCCCCACTTGGTCATTATTGATTCTGGGGAGCAAGCAGGCTACCCAGTAAAACAGCAGAGTCTGTTCCTCACCCCACAATGAGTTTTTCACAGAGGTGTCAGTTGAGAAACAATTTGATGGCCTAATCCGGCCTCTATTTCTCAGGCTATGAAATTTCACACACTTAGCACCATATTAAGCCCAATTGCTTGTAGGAATTCACTAAAAGGCACCTTCCAGAATGACAACAAGTTGTGATGTGAGGATAGCTGGAAACAGAGAATCCACCTTTCCCTAGGTAATTTGTTCCAGTGGCTAGTGTCTCTCACTGTCAAAAATGTGTGCCTTACATTTCATTTGAATTTCTCAGGCTTCAGCTGACAGCCATTGGTTCTTGTTGTGCCTTTCTTGGCTAGATTGAATTAGCCTTGCCCCATGAAATCCGATCTCCCCGTCCTGCTGGGAGCCCCTCAGGCAGGAGCACCCCAGTAGGTGCCTCCTAGCTGTTTGTCTTCTGGATTTGGGACAGGACTTCCCTGTATGGATGCTCTCCGTAGGGATATCAGATGCACCTCCAGAGGCAGTGCAGAAGCAAGTGCACTGCATCAGCCTGTCATTGGGATCAGGGCTTTGGCCTTGGCAGCTTCTGCTTCAGCCACATCTCTGGGTGCCCAGGCTCAGGGCTTCTGACCCTGTGGCCACCTCCACATTTGGGAATGTCTTGTAGTTTCAGAACGGTTGATGGCTCCTTCCCTCCAAGCCCAGGTCTGAAGGCAGGACGGCAGTGAGGGTGGCAATGCTGTGACTCTCCTACAACAACATTTGAACTCTTCCACTCTTCCATTTTGGTGGGGAAGCCCACCAAACAACATTTCATTGAGATGGACGTGTTCCCAGGGAATGTCTCAATTACAAGGAATCAACATTTCCCAGCTGAAATAAATGTTGTGCTGGAAAACTTTCTTTTTTTTTCTTTCGAAAGGACTTTTGGCTTCAGATTTTTTTAAATTTTTTTTTAGACTGTGGCTTTTCTGTTTTGTGGCACACAAGCAGACAAGTTAGAGAAAACATAAAATATTCTTGCTGAAAGTTTGCAATATCTTGTCAATTTGTTTATTAAGACCAGAACAATAGCACATAAGAACCCAAAAATCAGAGGGAGAGAACATAGGCTACTGCCTATAACAGAGAGGCACAACTCACTGGGTACCTGCTGACTGACTGGTGCTAAGTCCCAAGTTTGTTCTGCCTTACTGAGCTGCCTAGCATGCAAGCACGTACAGAAACGCTGCCCAACATGTAACGTCACAGTATTCAATTTTAACACAACTGCAAATACATCAGAGCATCAACATTTTCTGTTTTACAAGGTCTCTCCTTTTTTGGAACCCTTGTTTCTAAAAAAGCCATGCGAGACTTGAATCAAATTTCAGTGACTAATTATCATGTGTGTGGCATCATCATTAATGCGTGTTCTATGTAGTTAGGTTATTGTCTTCTTTAGGAAATTTGGGGAAACAGGAGCCCTGGGAAACCCTGTTCCCCTCCTCCCCTCATACACACTGCACATTTGCTGCTACCTGGTGCTGGCTGAGCAGTAGCATTGTGACATCAGAGAGGATCCACCACTCAGCACCCGTCCCTCCAGTTCATTTGCATACTTGCGGAGAATGAATAGCAACCTGGCTACCATGGCAAGAGCTACCTTTGATGACTGATTGCCCCCTTATTACCAGAGCATCATTACAGAAAGGAAGTTTGTAAAGAAACAGGGCCAGATGTGGATAGCCACGATAGCCTCCTGCTGTGCTCATTTGAGTTTGTACTGTAGTAGGGTGCAGTGTTTCTTTACAAAGGGCAATTGTTTGCTACTTTCCTTAGTAAGGACTAGGTGAAAATAAGATGAAAAATTCCAGCTCTTTTTCTTGGATATTGTTTATCTGCTCCTTGCACATTCAGGGTTATAGCTTAGAACTTTAGCAGAAACTGAAGTTGCATAAAATGAGTTTTGTTTTAATACAGTTTAATTTAATTACGTTCAATTCTCTGATAAACACAGGATTGAGTGGTGAAAAAGGGACCTTCACAAAGATAAGAATGGCAATAAAATATATATTGAAAAGAACAGATGAGTAAGAGCTTCATTGTTTAAACAGTACATAGAAAGAAAAACTATTATATATTAAGAAAAAATAAGGAAAGTAACAAACCAAAACCCCTTCATTTAACGTTACTTGTTTGCTTTCATTAATAAAATAAACCATAAAATAATTAGGAAAAGAAAGTCAGGATTTTCAAAAACGATTAAAAGGTTACGAAATTTTACACTTCAGCTGACAGCCATTGGTTCTTGTTGTGCCATTTTTGGCTAGATCGAATTAGCCTGCCTGCCCCGTGAAATCCGATCTCCTGTCCTGCTGGACCCCCCAGCCAGGAGAACCCAGCAGGGGCCTCCTAGCTGTTTCTCTGCCCGGCTGGGGACAGGACTTCCTCTCCGTGGGGATATCAGGCGCACTTGCAGAGGCAATGCAGAAGTGAGTGTGCTGCATCAGCCCGGTGTTGGGCTCAGGGCTTTGGCCTTGGCAGCTTCTGCTATAGTCACATCTCTGGGTGCCCGGACTCAGAGCTTCTGGCCCCCTGTGGCTGCAGCCAGGGCTGGGGCACTGGGCTCAGGACTTTCATGCCCTTCCCAACTCCTGACGGCACTCTGGGTACCTGGGCTCAGGGCTTCTGCCTGGCATCTGAAGTGAGATCTCTGGGCTTCCCTTGCAGTTCCTTCTGGGGCTCAGGGTCCATTTCTCTGAATGCCCTGAAAATGGTAGGAGCCGAGCTGTTCCCAAGTAATAGGTAGGAGCTGAGGTGCTACAACATGAAACCTCTCTGAGGCTCTTATCTGCTCCACAGGGACGTCTGTCTTCTCACTCAATTAGCAGTGGAAAGGGGAAAACCCCAAGGAGGCTCCTCCTCGCGCTCACAGGCTGTCGGGGCAGAGAATTCACCCCAAGGCCACGCTTGTGAGTCTGTATCATAACACGCATGCACAACAGCACTGCACAAAGTTTATAAACGTCACCTTAACTCTGATGGTTCCTAACGTTTAAAGGCCCCAAGGGTGCAACTTGGAGCTGGGGTACCGCTGAGCTCTCTGTCTCCCCAGCCTGGGCTCCCTCTCACACTGCTGCTGGGAGAAGATGCAGCTCGCTCCCGTCCCTGCACTCACACAAACCTTTGCACAGGCAGGGACACACCCAGCTGCAGGGACCAGGAAGCTTCTCCCCAGCTCCCCAGCCTAGGTCCCCAGTGCTGCAGCGACTTGCCCTGGCCAAAAGCCTGACGGGATCACTTTATTACCCAGTCTGCTCCTCCTCCAAGTGGAGAGGATCATGCACCAGTCTCTGGTCCTGAGCAGGTGCCCCAACCACATCTAGCAAAACGAAGAGTTTTAGGGGGAAATAGAACACACATTGATTAACTATGCAAAGATAGGCTTGAAGGGATTGTAAGCAATGAGCGCACAGCTCAATGCAGGTTACCCAAGAACTGAACCAAAAGAACCTCTGCTTTGGCCTCAGCGGCAGATCTGGGGCAGTGAGAGCTGAATTCCAGACTCACTTTCCTGCTCAGCCGCAGCTCTTTCCCAGGTCTCTCCTCGCCGGCAGGCTCCGGCTCAGCGGCTGGCTCCAGCCACCGCAAAGAGTCCGAACCCTCCCTGCCCCCCAGAGCTGGGCACAAAGGGGGCTAATGCAGATCTCTCCCCCATACAGACCCAGCTGGGGCAGCAGCAGCAGCCCAGGCACCCACCGGCCCCCCAGCAGCTCCCACACTCCAAATGCCCTGTACCGCACACACCCGCCGGCCTCACAGCTCCTCCCCACCCTCCCATGGTCTCATGGGCTCATAGACTCATAGACTCGAAGGTCAGAAGGGACCATAATGATCATCTAGTCCCACCTCCTTCACAACGCAGGCCACACAATCTCACCCATCCACTTCTATAGCAAACCTTTAACCTATGTCTGACTTACTGAACTCCTCAAATTGTGCTTTGAAGACCTCAAGCTGCAGAGAATCCTCTAGCAAGTGACCAGTGCCCCATGCTGCAGAGGAAGGCGAGAAACCTCCAGGGCCTCTGCCAATCTGCCCTGGAGGAAAATTCCTTCCCGACCCCAAAGATGCTGATCACTTAAACCCTTAGCATGTGGGCAAGACTCACCAGCCAGCACCCACGAGAGAATTCTCTGCAGTAACTCACATCCCAACCCATCTAACATCCCATCCAGACCACTGGGCATACTTACCTGCTGAGAATCAAAGATCAATTGCCTAATTCATTGCCAAAACTAGGCTAGCCCATCATACCATCCCCTTCATAAATGTATTAAGTGTAGTCTTGAAGCCAGATATGTCTTTTGCCCCAATACTCCTTGGAAGGCAAGTCTAAACTCCTAGTGTCCACTTGATTGCCACTGGTTCTTCTTCTTCTGCACAGCATCGCTCGTGGAGAACAAGGACCTGCACATCTACAGTCGTACTCTATCTTTGTTTCAAGAATGAAAACAAACTACCGCCTCAGAGGACCGGAACGGATTTCAGCTGATGGACAGCTTTGCTCAGTGTTTGTACATTTTAACAGGAATATATTGAATGATTAAATTCATTTCACTTCCCGTTCAGCGGAACTCCTGAACATACAGGAGATGGATATGAAAATATAGATCAATTAAAAAAGAGGACATGTAAGAGAGCAGCTGGACTTGAACCAGAAACCTCTCGATCCGCCCTCAAATGCACCACCACTGAGTTCCCTGAGGCAGCTGAGTGTTGGAGCCAGTGATCTTGAAGAGTATGAAGGGGACACTTATTTCAAAGAGTCTCTTCCATTCCCAGACATGAGTGGTTTTAAAAATGGAGTTTCATTACAATTTCTATGTGCATGTAAACACCAGAGCTTGAACAATCCCCACAACTGCTCAGTCTCACCAGAGCACAATAACTTTGGAGGCACCACACCCAGCTACCCAGCTCTGCGGCCTTTAACCTCTTCAGCAGTTCTCCAATGCCTTAAAGCCACAGGGCACAGCATGGAATTTGACCCCATTAATCCTAAATCAATTTGGATGAAAAATCTTTGCAAAAATATTTCGTTTTCCAAACCAAAGGCATCTCCCGTTTGTGGCGTCCCCTTAAACTGTCTCTTCGCACACAAAGAGGAGACACTTCAATTTGGAAACGAGATAAGATGCTTCAGTCAGGGTAAGCAGTTCCTCCCTTCATGATTGAAAGATCATAAAATGCCAGTAAAATTGACTTTCAGCCCTTACACAGCAGACCCCACTGACGGCATCTCCCGGGGCCGGGTGGAGCCAGCTCACCTTATCAAACCTTCCCATTCCCAGGGAACGGGAAAGTGCCAGGCTGCAGCGCCACCTAGCGGCCACAGGACAAATCGCCGGCTGCTGCACCTGTGGGCACTGGGAGTTCGCTTAACATGGAAAGCTGCCTAATGCAAGGTTGGCAAAACGGGGGTCTGCTGCACTACATCATCATCTGCAATGACTCAACCCGATAGGACACCTCCTGTGCTATGCTGCTACTAGTGACCCTCTCAAACAGGTCCCCACAGCTCCCCAGCCTCCCCCCACCAGGAGGCAGCTAGGAGAGGCTTGTTACACTGCTCTACAGCCAAAATGCTTCTGAAATAAATGGAGTCCAACTTTACTAATTCTGGGTCACTGAGAACGAAAATGATGCTTAAAATTCTTGATTGGCTCTAGTTTTCAAGATATGCTATTGAGTCAGTATTTATGACCCTTGACTTGGGAATGGCGGAGGATAAGTGAGTTATAAAGGGACGGGATCTCAATTTAAACCAGTAATGACTAAAATCCATCTTTGACTGGATCTATGAATAAATCTATGAATGGCTCTGGACAGTACTTGCTTTATAGACAAAACAATGAAGGATACAATCTGAAGCTGGTATTGCCTCATACATGATATGAATTGCATCATGTTATTCCTAGAAGTCATGGATGATGCAATCATAATGAAGCTGAACCAATTGCCCTATATCAGCTCTAGAAATCATACAGTGTCTTGCTCTCATTTGTCAGTGTTTGATTTTGCAAAGGGACCCATTTCTCTTTAGCCAAAGTGAGCAGAGATGCCTCGTACTTGTGTGAACAGTGCAGATAACTTGTGCTAGATAGTGCAGATAACTTGTGTCATAAGTTGGCAACCTCAGATCCAGGGGAAACAACTCAAACACCCAACGAGTCTGGCCAGGGCAGGACATCAGCTTTGAGGAGGGGTGGGTGTGGCAGTGACATCACAAAGGCATTTTGCAGGAACTCGGCCTATTGGGCAAAGGTGTTGGGGAGGGGTGACCTCACAGAGACCCGACATCAGCCGGGCAGGACAGAGGTGCAGGGCCAGGCCAGTCTCTGAGACCTCCCGGCTTTGCTGCCGCAAGTCACCTTCGCGAGGTCTCTCCTCGAGGGCTGAGAGAGAATTAGGATTCAGAGTTGTGAGCATGAGGAGGAACCTCTGTGGAGTTTTCTCCTTTCCTCCCACTGATTGTGCCGAAAACAAACTTCCCTTTGAGAAGGTAAGAGGCTCAGAGAGGTTTGGAACCTGTTCCGTCTGATCCACCTGGCGCAGGCAGCATTCTAGGCCCAGACAGCACTGGCTTCAGGTGGCAGAATTTGATTTCCTCCTAGGTTTTGATGATTGGAATCCCTGGGGACATTGGGGTGTATCCTTTTGGTTTATCTTTTCCTCTTTCCTCCCTCCTTTCTCCTCTTCTCTTGCTTCTTTTTCCCTTTTCCAGCTTCCTCCCTCTACCTAGGAGGGATGGGTCTGGAGTGCGGGCAGGAGGGGGTATTGGTCTTGTGCGGGAGGTCCTCACCAAGAGGTGGGTCTGGGTCTGAGAGTGATCCCCTCTGATGGTGTCCTGGGCCGTCCTTTGGGACAACTGGTGAGACCCCTCAGCCTCCTGCCCCTCAGAGTCTCAGTGCTGATTGGCTGAGCAGGGGGCTATCGACACCAAGGAGACTCAGGTCAGTTTGGTCTCTTTTCAAATCAGGCAAATAAGTCACAACCAATCCAATGTATGGAATTAATCTGGCTGCTTCTCTCCATTAATTGTCTCTTGGCAGGTCATGATTTTCAGTAATGTCCTAGGTCTTCTAAAATACTTGCTGAATAATTACTATGAATCACTGTTGGTCTCTAGCTCACTTGAGGGCACTTTATTCTGATCACTCAGTGTGTGAAATTCAAGATGTGAGAGAGAGGCTGAAAGTCAGGAGCAGTGTTTCCTCTAATTTGTTATGTCCATGTGTGGAATGAATTTTGTTTTGGGAACAAATATGGAGGTGAGGTGTGACACATCACCTGCATATTGCACTCCTTACAAAATTCATTCTGCACATGGATGGTGTGTGGCAGGGGTGAGGCTGAAAGGTTTGGAGTGTGGGAGAGGCTCGGGGGGGGGGGTTGGGGCGCAGTGATGTAAGGGCTCCGGCTGGGGGTGCAGGCTCTGGAGTGGGGCTAGCGATGAGGGTCTCAGCATTGGAGCAGAGGGTAGGGGTGCAGGGGTTAGTGCTCTGGGGTGGGGCTGGGAATGAGGAGATTGGGGAGCAGGTTGCCCCAGGGAGAAAGAACTGCCCCCTCCAGCCCTCTCTCCCCACAGCAGCTCAGGGCCAGATGAGAGGGCACCTGTCTCCAAGCCGCAGCAGCGCCGGTGGGGCTGGGTTGGGACTGAGGGAGGCGACAGGATTTATTTTTCCGAAGTCAAAAGGAGGAAGGGATGGAGTTATGCTTCAGTTTTTACCTCATAAACTTATTCCTGTCTAACCTACGGGACACTATGGGAATAAGACACTATGTCATGTGGTGACATCACAAGAGCAGAGGATGTGAGAACTACAGCAACTGAGAGGGTGGGGGATTTAGAGTCGGATTGTTTCAAATGCTGCATTTGTCGGCTGACATTTAACAGCAACGCTTAGCTAACACAATGGAGAAAGGAATTCTCTGCTAAAGATTCAACCTGCCCCTTTGGCCAACTCCACCCCTTCCCTGACCGGAGTGTGCTCAGAACACCTCTCCCGCCAGCCTCCCCCCCCACACACACACAAGCCCACAGCTGGGCACCCAGCACAAAGCAAGGGAGGGGGTTGCTTGGCTTGTTTTACTTATTACTTTTCAAAAGGCTTTTTAAAAAGCATTTTCTGCCCCTGTTCCCCATGGTGAGGAAGCAGATGGTTAGGTAAACAAAAGTTAAACAAAAGTTAAAAGGTAGAGTGACTAAAATGAAATCCCTGCAAGTTGCATGGGCCCTTTTTAAAGACACCATAATAGAGGCCCAACTTCAATGTATACCCCAAATTAAGAAACACAGTAAAAGAACTAAAAAAGAGCCATCGTGGCTTAACAACCATGTAAAAGAAGCAGTGAGAGATAAAAGACTTCCTTTAAAAGTGGACGTCAAATCCTAGTGAGGCAAATAGAAAGGAGCATAAACACAGCCAACTTAAGTGCAAGAGTGTAATAAGAAAAGCCAAAGAGGAGTTTGAAGAACGGCTAGCCAAAAACTCCAAAGGTAATAACAAAATGTTTTTTAAGTACATCAGAAGCAGGAAGCCTGCTAAACAACCAGTGGGGCCCCTTGACGATCAAAATACAAAAGGAGCGCTTAAAGATGATAAAGTCATTGCGGAGAAACTAAATGAATTCTTTGCTTCAGTCTTCACGGCTGAGGATGTTAGGGAGATTCCCAAACCTGAGCTGGCTTTTGTAGGTGACAAATCTGAGGAACTGTCACAGATTGAAGTGTCACTAGAGGAGGTTTTGGAATTAATTGATAAACTCAACATTAACAAGTCACCGGGACCAGATGGCATTCACCCAATAGTTCTGAAAGAACTCAAATGTGAAGTTGCGGAACTATTAACTAACGTTTGTAACCTGTCCTTTAAATCGGCTTCGTTACCCAATGATTGGAAGTTAGCTAATGTAATGCCAATATTTAAAAAGGGCGCTAGAGGTGATCCGGCAATTACAGACCGGTAAGTCTAACGTCGGTACGGGGCAAATTAGTTGAAACAATAGTTAAGAATAAAATTGTCAGACACATAGAAAAACATAAATTATTGAGCAGTAGTCAACATGGTTTCTGTAAAGGGAAATCGTGTCTTACTAATCTATTAGAGTTCTTTGAAGGGGTCAACAAACATGTGGACAAGGGGGATCCGGTGGACATAGTGTACTTGGATTTCCTGAAAGCCTTTGACAAGGTCCCTCACCAAAGGCTCTTACGTAAATTAAGTTGTCATGGGATAAAAGGGAAGGTCCTTTCATGGATTGAGAACTGGTTAAAAGACAGGGAACAAAGGGTAGGAATTAATGGTAAATTCTCAGAATGGAGAGGGGTAACTAGTGGTGTTCCCCAAGGGTCAGTCCTAGGACCAATCCTATTCAATTTATTCATAAATGATCTGGAGAAAGGGGTAAACAGTGAGGTGGCAAAGTTTACAGATGATACTAAACTACTCAAGATAGTTAAGCAGATTGTGAAGAACTTCAAAAAGCTCTCACAAAACTAAGTGATTGGGCAACAAAATGGCAAATGAAATTTAATGTGGATAAATGTAAAGTAATGCACATTGGGAAAAATAACCCCAAATATACATACAATATGATGGGGGCTAATTTAGCTACAAAGCGTCAGGAAAAAGATCTTGGAGTCATTGTGGATAGTTCTCTGAAGATGTCCATGCAGTGTGCAGAGGCGATCAAAAAAGCAAACAGGATGTTAGGAATCGTTAAAAAGGGGATAGAGAACAAGACGGAGAATATAGTATTGCCCTTATATAAATCCATGGTACGCCCACATCTCGAATACTGTGTACAGATGTGGTCTCCTCACCTCAAAAAAGATATTCTAGCACTAGAAAAGGTTCAAAAACGGGCAACTAATATGATTAGGGGTTTGGAGAGGGTCCCATACGAGGAAAGATTAAAGAGGCTAGGACTCTTCAGCTTGGAAAAGAGGAGACTAAGGGGGGATATGACAGAGGTATATAAAGTCATGAGTGACATTGAGAAAGTGGATAAGGAAAAGTTATTTACTTATTCCCATAATACAAGAACTAGAGGTCACCAAATGAAATTAATAGGCAGCAGGTTTAAAACAAATAAAAGGAAGTTCTTCTTCATGCAGCGCACAGTCAACTTGTGGAACTCCTTACCTGAGGAGGTTGTGAAGGCTAGGACTATAACAATGTTTAAAGGGAACTGGATAAATTCATGGTGGCTAAGTCCATAAATGGCTATTAGCGAGGATGGGTAAGAATGGTGTCCCTAGCCTCTGTTTGTCAGAGGATGGAGATGGATGGCAGGAGGAAGATCACTTGATCATTGCTTGTTAGGTTCACTCCCTCTGGGGCACCTGGCATTGGCCACTGTCGGTAGACAGATACTGGGCTAGATGGACCTTTGGTCTGACCGGGTACGGCCATCTTATGTTCTTATGTTTTCCACTGCCCAGGAGACCCAGCCAGGGACTGATGTGCTGGAGATATGTTGGGAAAAGGAACTGTCTGAATTGCCAAGGCAGGAAGCCAACAATCTACAGCAACATCATTAACCACAAACTCACTCTAAGCATGCTCCAGCCAGAAGGGAAATGGGCAGGAATTCTTGCTGTTCAGCCATGGCCACACATACAGAGATGCACAGCAGTGAGGGTGCTGGGCAAGCTGGTCTGAGCGAACAATTGGAAATGATCCTTCCGTTAGAACAGAACCAGAGTGTAGAAAGGCCCCTGTGTTAAGTGGTTGAGGCTGAGGCCTTAGGAAGCTGGCCTACGATACCATAGGGATCTTTCTGTGGAGGTTTGATTCTTGCCAGCTAGGGGAAGCTGGTGTGTGGTGTCTTTGTGGCTGCACTTTCAGTGATGCAGGTTTCTCTATCCCGTTGTACCAGGGTCATCCTACTAGATTGCCAGCTGCTTTTCAGCTGCAGTGTGGAGACTGTTTGTGTGTGTGGAGAGACAGTGTGTGTGTGTGTTGGGGAAGAGTGAGTGTGTTGAGGTAGCTAGGAGCGGATCATTATTATCTCTACTTGAAAGAGGGAGACGCTCAGGCTGAGAAAGGAGAATTGACTTGTCTTAGGTCACAAAGCCAGTCAATGGCTGAATTGGGAATAGGACCCCCAGAGCCCTGATTTTCAAATTAACAGTCGGATCTTGAATTTCATACATTGAATGACCTCAATAAAGTGCTCTTAGATGAGCTCCAGTCCAACAAGTGTGCACAGTAATTATTCAGCCAGTATTTGAGGAGAACTGCAATGTTAGAGAGAATCATGAACTGCTCAGAGACCACTAATGCAGAGAAGCAGCAAAATTTGTCAAACATATAACTGGTTATGACTTATTTACTTGGTCTTAAAAGAGAACAACAAGGACCTGAGTCTCCTCCCTGTCAATAACCCCCTGCTCAGCCAATCAGGGTAGAGACTGAGGAGGGGAGGCTGAGGGGTCTCACCAGAGAGCTCAAAGGATGGCCCAGGTCACTGGCAGGGATCAATGCCCCAGCACTACTGCAGCTCCACAGTTTTGGGTGGACCTCCCACAGTGAGAGCTGCCGAGCACTCCCCCGCAACACACACACACACACACACACACACACACACACACACACACACACACACACACACCCCTCCTGGTGTTGGGAGGGGAACAGGAGAAAGGACAAAAGAAGCAAGAGAGGAAGAGAAAGGAGGGGGGGGGATGGAGGAAAAGTTGAAACAAAAAGGACAAACCCTAATGTCCCCAGTGATTCTAAGGGACAAAATCCCAGCTGTGGAATAAAATTCTGCCTCCTTTAGATCATGCTTTCCATGAGTTCAACTGTCACCAGAATGATCAGACCGAACAGTTTCAAACCTCGAGGAGGCTCTAACCCTCTAAACAGGGACATCTGTTTTCTAGTAAAATCACTAAAAGGAAGGAGAAAACTCAAAAGAGGTTCCCCCTGGCGCTCACGTCCGTGAACCCGAATACTCTCAGTCCTCAAAGAGAGACCTGGAGAAGGAGACTTGCTGAAGCAAAGCCACAGGGTCTCTGAGGTTTCCCTGGCCCCTCGCCCCTGTCCTGCCTGGCTGATGTCAGCATCTCTCTGTGAGGTCACCACCTCCCCACCACCTTTGGCCAATAGTCTGAGGTCCTGCAAAAGGCCTTTGTGATGCCACTGCCACACCCCTCCCTTGCTGGGCTAATGTCCTGCCCCTGGCCAGGCACTTTGGAGGTTTGAGCTACTCCCTGTGGATCACCCCACTCAAGGAGCATTCGTTCTAAGAAGCAAGCCAGCTAGACAGTAAAACATCAGACGCTGCTCCCAATGCTACACTTAGTTTTTCAGAAATTAGTTGACTTTATGGCCAGAAGAGACCATTAGAGCATCTAATCTCACCCCTGCATATCACAGGCCTCCTGTATGACACAAGAGCTACTTTTGGGGTAAACACATTCCAGAAAGGCATCTAGTCTTCATGAAATGACGTCACGAGATGGAGAATGCACCAATTTCCTTGGTAGCTTGTTCCTGTGGTGAATCATCCTCACTGTTGAATATTTGTGCCTTAATTGTAATATGAATTTGTCTCTTTTCACCTTCCAGCCATTGGGTTTTTTAATGCCTTTCTCTGCTACATTAAAGAGCCCTTTAATAGCCAATCTTTTCTCTCCATTAAGGCACTTCAACGTTTCAGTGAAGTCACCTTTCAATCTTCTTTTGAGAAGCTAAACAGGTTGAGCTCTTTCAATAGCTCACTAGAAGGCATTTTCTCCAGCCCTCAGAACATTTGGTGGCTCTTTGCTGCCTCAACTCCAATTTCACACCATCTTTTTCAAATGAGGACACCAAAACTGGAGGCAGTATTCCAGTATCAGTCTGACTGATACCATGTCACCTCCTGTGACGTTCTTGACATAATCTGTAACTGTATAGATCACCGTTGCCACCACTGTTCTATATTTGCAGCCAATATTGTATAAAGGTGGTCACATAAAGGGTCTATGGAGAGGTTATGATTGGCTGATTATAATTATGCTATCTCTAGATATGTATCATTTTTGTAGTTGACATTATGAATATTGGCTCTATGCTGCCTGTATTTCAAACTTGTGCTATGCTTCTGGGGAACACCCCAGCCAGACAAATTGGTGTCAGCTCTGCCTAGCCTGCTTGATGGCCCATTAAGGACCATCAGCTATACAACTGACCCATTGAGAGAAGGCAGATATGCCTTGTGGCTCAGCAAGGTGTGCAGGGACCTGCCTATGGACAGAACTCTAAGGTTTTTCTATGTCGCGTGCTGGATAGAGTGTCCTTGGGACAAAGAAAGCAAAGACCACATGGCAAGAGACTATAAAAGACTGATGCCTCATCTCCATCTGGTCTTTAGTCCTGCTTCCTACCTCTGGAGGGACTTGGCTACAAACTGAAGCTCTGTACAAAGGACTGAATGGCCCATCCCAGTTATGGATGTACTCCAGAGACTTGATTTGAACCTGCAGTTTATTCCATCACTGCTACAAGCCTGAACCAAGAACTTTGCCAAAGTACAAGTTTTGCCCAGGGCACCGTTTCCCCTAACGCTGGTCCTTGGTAACATTTCTTGATGGGGAGGGGCGGGAGGAGAGAGACGAGGCGTTTTCTCTCTGTTTCTTTCCTCTCCATTTTCTGCTCCTTCCTTCAATTCCAGAAACCTCTCTTGAGTTTCAGACTGTGCAGTGACACCCTCCCACCCCAGGACTATGGAGCCTTTGGAGCAGAAAGATCCTAGGAGCTAAGGATGAATCCAGGGGTGAGTAGCTGGCAGGAAGGAGTCCTAGCAACTCTTCTGGGAGTGCAGGGGAGGAATGACTCCCCCTTCTCTACATTCTCCCCATGGGGTTCTGCGGAGCAGGGAGGGTTGTGTGATAAATTCCATCCAATATTCCCCTTTGATCCAAGCCGAGAGACATCTCAGCTCTGCACGATCCCCTTGGCAGCACCAAACAAGGGATGTTTTCCACTGCCCAGGAGACTCAGCCAGGGACTGATGTGCTGGAGATATGTTGGGAAAAGGGACTGTCTGAATTGCCAAAGCAGCAAGCCAACAATCTACAGCAAAATCATTAACCACAAACACACTCTAAGCATGCTCCAGCCAGAAGGGAAATGGGCAGGAATTCTTGCTGTTCAGCCATGGCCACACATACAGAGATGCACAGCAGTGAGGGTGCTGGGCAAGCTGGTCTGAGCGAACAATTGGAAATGATCCTTCCGTTAGAACAGAACCAGAGTGTAGAAAGGCCCTGTGTTAAGTGGTTGAGGCTGAGGCCTTAGGAAGCTGGCCTACGATACCACAGGAATCTTTCTGTGTAGGTTTGATTCTTGCCAGCTAGGGGAAGCTGGTGTGTGGTGTCTTTGTGGCTGCACTTTCAGTGATGCAGGTTTCTCTATCCCATTTTCCAGGGTCATCCTACTAGATTGCCAGCTGCTTTTCAGCTGCAGTGTGGAGACTGTTTGTGTGTGGGGAGAGACAGTGTGTGTGTGTGTGTTGGGGAAGAGTGAGTGTGTTGAGGTAGGTAGGAGCGGATCATTATTATCCCTACTTGAAAGAGGGAGACGCTCAGGCTGAGAAAGGAGAATTGACTTGTCTTAGGTCACAAAGCCAGTCAATGGCTGAATTGGGAATAGGACCCCCAGAGACCTGATTTTTAAATTAACCATCGGATCTTGAAATTCATACATTGAATGACCTCAATAAAGTGCTCTTAGATGAGCTCCAGTCCAACAAGTGTGCACAGTAATTATTCAGCCAGTATTTTAGGAGAACTGCAATGTTAGAGAGAATCATGAACTGCTCAGAGACAATTAATGCAGAGAAGCAGCACAATCCACTTGGTGATGCAGTCCATAGGAAGGAAACCTAGGACAACATGAAACAACAACATGAAACCTCTCTGAGGCTCTTATCTGCTCCACAGGGACATCTGTCTTCTCATTCAATTAGCAGTGGGAAAGGGGATGCAATGTCTGCCCCCAGCCAGACCACCAACCCCATCAGACACCCTCCCCCGCTGGTGCACCAGGGTCTCCCCCAGACCGACAACAGCTATGAATTAAAACCCCACAGTGTTTGTTGGGGCTACTGGAGATGCTGAAATCTCACTCTTGTCTCTCTCCTCCTGCCTCCACCTCCAAGCCAGGCACTGGGCAGTTCAGTGGGAAGGGATGAACTGATGACAGTGGAGGAAAAAAATCAAAAACCAAAAGTGAAGCCAAAAGCGCAAGCCGGGCAGGCAAGGCAAATCGCAGGCTTCTGCCATAGACTAGTCCTCCCCGCTCTTCCAATAACCCACCCAAACCGCGACACCACAGACCCCACGTTCCTGGTGTAGCTCCACCTTCCAGTGGGGAAGTGGGGAACCAATTACTAACACACACAGCATATTCCTGAGGCGCAGTGCTGGGAGCTGGGGGGATCTGGCGGGCACCTCACTGTGGGATTCACGAGTGGCTCTGGGAGCATCCATGCAATCAAGCCGCTCCACATGCCGTTGTGCCGAGGAATAACAGCGCCTGGAGGGGTTGCTGCTGGTCACTAGCAGGGCATTGTGGGAGACAGCCCAGGCTGGAGAGGGTTCGGGGGCACAGCGGATCCCATCACAGCGTGTCCCCCAGCACCCACAGGGAATATCGTGCCCCTAGGAGGAGCGTTTGGGCTTTGCTGTGATGTGTCACTTTCCAGCCTGTGCTCTGTCTCTTCTCCTGTGCACACCCATGTCAATCAGGCATTGCTCAGCTGGGCTCTGCAGAGACCGGACTGGCTACACCCCGTGACGGGACTGAGGGGGGGCTGTGCTGAGCGTCACAGGACCTGGTTTCAGCAGCGAGAAAATCCAGGAACAACCGAATTGTTGTTTCACCCACGAAAGCTCATGCTGCAAAAACGTCTGTTAGTCTATAAGGTGCCACAGGATTCTTTGCTGCTTTTACAGGAACAACCCAGTGATCCACTAAGCGGAGTTAGGGGCCTGAACTCCTGTACGATGCACGGGCGACACAGGCACCTTACAACACAACTCACAACCACCAGCTCCCCAGGCTGGGAGCCAGCCAAGCCCGCCCAGGAGACACTGACAACGGGAGGTGTCCTAGCCCTGCCCTCTCTCACAGATAGGTCCTGTGCTGTTGCGTTGCATGCGGGCGGATAAAGCACAACAACCAATATGATTGCAAGCTGAATCATTTATTATTTACAATGCATCATATTATATAGGCTTCTCCATATTAGCAAACGTCAGACACACCAACATTACATTGCTGCTGATTGGTTCTTTGTCTGATACACACACTTTTCACATGCATGGCCCTTTCCCTAAAACATTTTTACTTACAAGACTACCCGAGTCCTCCCTTATTCCACAATCAATTAGCTAAAAGGGTGTACTTCATAACTAACCCCACCCTTCTAATCTCTACTACAAACAATTATCTGTACTTTCCCACCGTGGGGGCTACATATTCATGCATAACTTTAATTACAACATCTGCATTCAAACTATCTATTATAATATTGGCTACATCTAATATCAAGCAGTCTACAACGACCAATAATCAGCACATAACAGAAAATTAACAAAAAGTCTAAACAGACTAACAAAAACACTTTACATAAAAATTCTTAGGGTCACATAAATTCAAAGCCATTCTCCCAAATTACCTAAATTCATGCCTAATAACACCATAACTCCCCCCCCCTCCCTTGAGAATACTCAACAAACCTTTTGGCTGAGTTTTCTCAAACTTTAAAAACAAAAAACAATTAAACTCTAAAAAACCGGGGTAGTAATGGGGGGGGGGGGGTAATATCATTACAATCCAATTAGGGAGAGCAATATATGCTAAAAATTTTATCCAAAACACAGGGCGCAGCCTGTAGAATAAGTCCCAAAATCCAATTAACATCACATTTCTCAGCAGGAGTCCCAAATTTCTTCCTGCCAGTGTACAATTCTTTATTTCTTCACCAGGGTCAGTTCTCAATGTCTTTTTAGTCAGGAATTTCTGGTCTTTGGCAATATCAACAAAGTGAGTGTTTTTTCTTCTTTTCCACCACCGTCGTGGTTCAGCTTCTACGGGGGAAATAATCAGGACGTGGGGGCTGCAGCGGACAAGGGAGAAATTAGCCAGCACGTTACCTTGTCCTTTTTTCCTGCTGTTTAAAAGCACAATGGAACTAAAAATAATTAGGCCAATCATCAGTAGAAAAATTCTCCTGATGTGAAGGGTCTTTTGCAATAAAATCATGGGTCCCAGCAGTCAGTCTCCTGGTTGCAAAAATGGCAGGGCTGCTAGGATCTTTGGGCAGCTCTTCCATACCTGTAAAAGGAGACAGCTAACACAGTCCGTTAGTGCCTGGCAGGATTTTGCAGCTCTCATTAGCTTTTTTGGGCCCAGTCAAGCTCTCTTTAGTCTGGGCTGTTCGCCAAGTCTTAGTGTCCTTGACTGGGGCGAGAAAAGAATGAGCTTTTCTTCGATTAAATCATCCTGTTCCTTTTCTTTCCTGCTTGGCTTCTTTTAATCTGTAAATCCTGTGTCAGAACACCCAGCTGTTGCTGCTCATACTGAAGAAGCATAACGGTTTTCCCGGCACTGTCCCCGCCTCAGACCAGCCAGCGTGGGACGCCTTCTCCGGGCTGCTGCCAAAACAACTTACTTGCTTGTAGGTCCGAACGACCTCCGGGGCCACGGCACGAGCCTCTGCCTGCGCCGTGCACTCCAAAGTTTTCCCGTCCAGGGCTCGCTTCCAGCGGAGCACCTCCTCATCCTGTGCCCGAAGGCCGGTCAGGAGGAGCCTCCCCAACTCCCCCTCTCTTCTTAATAAGTAAATCAGTGCAGCAGGGGAAATCTTTTCCCCCTGTCGGTTCATAATGTGCAATAAAGGCTTCTGTATTTTCTTCCTTGTTTTACTCCATACTTGACTCAGGGAGAAAGCTTCCTTATCGCCCTGAGTCACCGACTCCCAAAGCTCGGAGCCTAGCCGCTCCCAAACAGTTTTATCAAAGACTGTATTTGATTTAACGAAAAGTCCCATTCTGTGTTATCTTTTCTTCAGCTGATACAGCAGTACTCACGTTAGCTGCTTTGCCCTTTCCTCCGCGGCTTATAGCCGCCTTCCCCTGGCTTCTGGCTTGTAGCCACTTTCCTCCGGCTTATAGCCGCTTTTCTTCTTCCGCTGATGCAGCGGTTCCCATATTAGCCGCTCACCTCTGAGCTCAGATGCGCCTCTCCTTTGGACGCCCGGGGGCTGGCCCTTCTCCAGCACTCCCCGCCGCGGCTCTTCCGCCTGGAACAGGCCACTGAGACTAGGCCACCGACACTTTCAGCATTCGATACGAATCACGTCGGATAGGCACTCCCCGCCTCTGGGCTCAGGCTCCTGGCCGTTCGCCTCTGGGCTCAGGCTCCCGACACTATCATGATTCAATACGAATCACGTCGGGGTCACCATTTGTTGCGTCTCGGTGCCTCTCAAGCGGGCATGAACAAAGCTCTTCAGTCAGTTTGATTGGCAGCTAAGTCATTTATTTCTCTCCAGCATATTTCATTTATACAATTAATGCAGGCAATCAAGCAATTGCTAATTGGTTAATAAGGTGCAGACAGGCACAGCTGTAACTTCATTGGCTAATTAACATCCTGGCCAACCCTCTAATTTATTATCCTGTTATTGCCTCCCAGCAGATAAGAACTAGCTTCATCCTTGAAACTTGCATGTCAGTTTCTCACACTCTTATGCAAAACAATCCGACACTGTGCTCCCAGCACCCACCTGCCATGTGGGAGAGCCAGGTTCAATTCCCTCTGTCCAGCTGCAGAGAGTAGCTCAGGGACGTGAGTAGCAAGCTCAGGGCAGACTGTTACACACCAGGGCACCCCCCATGGGGACTGGGAGCTTCCACCCCCCCGAGAGCGAACTCCCCAGGCACACGAACAGCCTGAGCAGGAGTCACAGACAGTCCCCTTGGGCACTCGGGACTATCCTGCCACCTAGGCAAGTCTGCCTTTGGGCTAGATCTGTGCCTCAGGGAGGCCTGAGGCCACAGGCATGAGCTAGGGCTGCCAGCATCACCCCCGCCCCCCGCCACTGTCCACAAGGGAGAAAGGATTTGAACCAGGGTCCCCCATGTTTCAGGTCAGTGCACGAAGCAGTGTGCCGTGGTGGGGCTCTGTCCAGCTCTCCCTTTGAAGAGGGTTCATTGGGGCTAACTAATGAGCGCGAGTGGGGCAGGGGGATCAGCTCCCCGGTGTGTCCTAATTCCTGCCTCTCAGCTGGGTGCCTGAACTACTGGACACTGTCATCCAAATACCATTGCTAGAAATAAACAATGAAAAGTTGCAGAACTCCAGGAGCTCAGGACAGGGAGACTAATTCAGGCAATCAGAGCAGCAGATAAGACAAATCTTGAGCTACTCTGAGGCTCCAAGCAGACATGTTACCGAGACGGAAACTGGCCAGGAATTCTTTGAAACGGCGTAAACACGTCTAAAAGTATCAGTTTGCTTTACGATGAGGGGATGGGGGGAGGGAGGTTTAAACTATTTCCCTGAATCACATCTCCCTTGGCAGCTCAGTCACCATTTCAGCGAGAGCAGAGCGGTGGAGCCTGGGCACTGGGCCACTCGGGGCCTTTAACACCACAGCCCTGGGGAGGGGGGGCTGAGATGGACCATCCTGCGAGGAACACGAGTCCTTCTACCATCCACCACACCCTGGTTTGGAACTGCTGCTGCCGGCTCACCCCATCTGTGGGGACTTCTATCCCCTCTGCCTCCCTCTAGCTGGGGGTTTTCCCTTCTGCACCTACCTGGCAGGGCAGCCCCCGTCTGAACCCCTGATCCTCTCCCAGTTTTGTCCCTCTGCCCATCCCGCCCCTCCGATTTCCCCCCTTCAGGGGGATTTTCCGGCCTTTGATTGCAGGGAGCAGATTCTGATGGCGCGTAAGGGCAGCAGCTTGCAGCTGTTACTGAGCATGTGAGAAGAGCATTAGAAGAGAAGAACGGCCAGACTGGGTCACACCAAAGCTCCATCTAGCCCAGTGTCCTGTCGGCCGATAGCGGCCGGTGCCAGGTGCCCCAGAGGGAATGAACAGACAGGAATCATCCAGGGAGCCATCCCCTGTCGCCCAATTCCCAGCTTCTGACAGACAGAGGTTAGGGGCACCATCCCTGCCCACCAGGGTGGGCAGGGATGGTGCCCCTAACCTCTGTCTGTCAGAACAGCCATTGATGGACCTGTCCTCCACAGAAACACAGAATCCTAGACAATTAGGGTTGGAAGAGACCCCAGGAGGTCATCCAGCCTAACCCCCTGCTGAAAGCAGGACCACGAATCTCTCTAGTTTCCTTTTCATCACAGGACCCTGCTCAGGAACAGTGAAGTTGCAAGATCTAACAGGAAACAGCTTCAGAAAGAAGGGCAGCTCCTCTTCCTCCTCCCCTCCTGTGGGGACGAGCAGCCCCCCAACAGCCTCTCTGAACCGGCCTCCTTCAACCCATTGCCCCCTTCAGCCTCCCCCAACTTCCCCCATTGCTCCCTTCAGCCTCCCCCAACTTCCCCCATTGCTCCCTTTAGCCTCCCCCAACTTCCCCCATCAGCCTCTTCAGCCTCCCACAACTTCCCCAATTGCGCCCATTAGCCCCCAAATGTCCTGTTCTCCATCTCCCCTTCAGCCTCCTCCAAACTGTTCCCTTTCCCCCATCGCCCCAGTCACCTCCAGCCTCCTGTTGCCCTCCTCAGCCTCCCCCAACTCCCCCCCCACTGCCCCGGCTCCACCGCTCTCAGGTTCCCTTCCCCACAACCATCTGCTTCCTCACCATGGGGAACAGGAGCAGAAAATGCTTTTGAAAAAACCTTCTGCAAAGCAAAAGTAAAACAAGCCAAGCAACCACTTCCCTGGCTTTGTGCTGGGTGCCCAGCTGTGGGCTTGTGTGTGTGTGTGTCTTCGGGGGGAGGTGGGGCTGTTCTGAGCACACTCCGGTCAGGGAAGGGGTGGAGTTGGCCAAAGGGGCAGGTTGAATCTTTAGCAGAGAATTCCTTTCTCCATTGTGTTAGCTAAGCGTTGCTGTTAAATGTCAGCCCACAAATGCAGCATTTGAAACAATCCGACTCTAAATCCCCCACCCTCTCAGTTGCTGTAGTTCTCACATCCTCTGCTCTTGTGATGTCACCACATGACATAGTGTCTTATTCCCATAGTGTCCTGTAGGTTAGACAGGAATAAGTTTATGAGGTAAAAACTGAAGCATAACTCCATCCCTTCCTCCTTTTGACTTCGGAAAAATAAATCCTGTCGCCTCCCTCAGCCCCAACCCAGCCCCACCGGCGCTGCTGCGGCTTGGAGACAGGTGCCCTCTCATCTGGCCCTGTGCTGCTGTGGGGAGAGAGGGCTGGAGGGGGCAGTTCTTTCTCCCTGGGGCAACCTGCTCCCCAATCTCCTCATTCCCAGCCCCACCCCAGAGCCCTCACCCCCTGCACCCCTACCCTCTGCTCCAATGCTGAGACCCTCATCGCTAGCCCCACTCCAGAGCCTGCACCCCCAGCCGGCGCCCTCACATCCCTGCGCCCCAACCCCGAGCCTCCCACGCTCCAAACCTTTCAGCCTCACCCCTGCCACACACCATCCATGTGCAGAATGAATTTTGTAAGAAGCGCAATATGCAGGTGATGTGTCACACCTCACCTCCATATTTGTGCCCAAAACAAAATTCATTCCACACATGGACATAACAAATTAGAGGAAACACTGCTCCTGGCTTTCAGCCTCTCTCTCACATCTTGAATTTCACACACTGAGTGATCAGAATAAAGTGCCCTCAAGTGAGCTAGAGACCAACAGTGGTTCATAGTAATTATTCAGCAAGTATTTTAGAAGACCTAGGACATTATTGAAAATCAAGACCTGCCAAGAGACAATTAATGGAGAGAAGCAGCAAGATTTATTCCATACATTGGATTGGTTGTGACTTATTTGCCTGATTTGAAAAGAGACCAAACTGACCTGTCTCCTTGGTGTCGATAGCCCCCTGCTCAGCCAATCAGCACTGAGACTCTGAGGGGCAGGAGGCTGAGGGGTCTCACCAGATGTCCCAAAGGACAGCCCAGGACACCATCAGAGGGGATCACTCTCAGACCCAGACCCACCTCTTGGTGAGGACCTCCCGCAATGAGAGCAATACCCCTTCCTTGCCCGCACTCCAGACCCGTCCCTCCTAGGTAGAGGGAGGGAAGCTGGAAAAGGGAAAAAAGAAGCAAGAGAAGAGGAGGGGGAAAGAGGAAAAGATAAACCAAAAAGGATACACCCCAATGTCCCCAGGGATTCCAATCATCAAAACCTAGGTAGGAAATCAAATTCTGCCACCTGAAGCCAGTGCTGTCTGGGCCTAGAATGCTGCCTGCGCCAGGTGGATCAGACGGAACAGGTTCCAAACCTCTCTGAGCCTCTTACCTTCTCAAAGGGAAGTTTGTTTTCGGCACAATCAGTGGGAGGAAAGGAGAAAACTCCACAGAGGTTCCTCCTCATGCTCACAACTCTGAATCCTAATTCTCTCTCAGCCCTCGAGGAGAGACCTCGCGAAGGAGACTTGCGGCAGGAAAGCCGGGAGGTCTCAGAGACTGGCCTGGCCCTGCGCCTCTGTCCTGCCCGGCTGATGTCGGGGTCTCTCTCTCTCTGAGGTCACCCCCTCCCCACCACCTTTGCCCAATAGGCCGAGGTCCTGCAAAAGGCCTTTGTGATTTCACTGCCACACCCACCCCTACCCTCAAAGCTGATGTCCTGCCCCTGGCCAGACTCGTTGGGTGTTTGATTTGTTTCCCCTGGATCTGGGGTTGCCAACTTTCTGACCCCACAAAACCGAACACCCTCATCCCGGCCCTTCACCGAGGTCCCGGCCCGCTCAATCCATCTCCCTCCGTCGCTCGCTCTCCCCCACGCTCACTCACTCGGTCGTTTTCACCAGGCTGAGGAGGGCTGGGGAGGGTCCCTTTTCAACTGGGTGTTGTTGGTTCAGACCTGGGAAGGAGGCTGCCTGCCAAACACCTTTGAGAGGCGCCTTCCCTCCTGTCAGAAAATCATCTCCCTCCTTCAGTTCAGTCACGGCCTGAATTGTTCCTTATCCCAGCAGAGCCGGAGGATTGAAAGCAGCAACGTCAAACCCCTGTGCAGCTAACAGGAATGGACACAGACACTCCCTTGTATCTGAACAGATATTTAGTTTTACTCTTGGTAAACTACAAGGCTAAAGGGACAGGCAGTGGCACCAGATCTAAGGAATGAAACACAACACAATCATCATCGTTATGCCCATCGCTGCCCCTTTATTCTTCCACTGTCTCTCTCCCACCACCGTCGCCCTCTCTCAGTTCAGTGACAGTGCCACACTCATGCTTCCGACACACAAAGACTCACACACACACCTTGCACGCAAAACCTCACCAAGGAGTCAGATGCACCTGTTGGTTCCCTGCACCCCTGCTGTACAGAATCCAATCACAAGGAAAGCTTGTTGGCCCAGAGCTGGCAGGGAGCCTGGGGCTGGAGTATTTAACCTACAGTGACGGCACTCACAGGAAAGATGCTGAACGAGTGCAAGTTAAACATTGGTAGCTCCGGTTCCAGTCCCCTCACAGGTCAGTCCATCCCTCCAGGAAAGGGGCACATCTGAATTCCCAGCTGGCTCAGTCTAGCTGCGTAGTTCTTCTTTACACCCAGTCAGGTCTGAGGCCTGTTCCGCACCCTGTGTTTGAGGAAACCGTCATAACCAACTCTCTGCAATAGCAAAAGCAGGAGGCCGTGTTATTGCTCCTGCCCCAGCACAGACAGACAACGAGGGAAATGGTCTGTGTTGGAGGGTGGGGCTCCCTGCCCTTGGCCAAAGACCAGCACCTCCCTTTGCCCTTTGTCACTCGTGAAGCTTTTCTTTCAGCAGCGAGCCCTAGAGCTCAGTTGCTGGAGCGCTGTGTTTGTCACTGACGGTCGGGGAGCGCCAACCCACTACAGAAAGGGTGTGGACAAATTGGAGAGGGTCCAGCTGACGACAAGGAAAATGACCAGGGGGCTGGAGCTTATTTAGTCTGCAGAAGAGGACAGCGAGGGGGGAATTAATAGCAGCCTTCAATAGGGTGACCAGACAGCAAATGTGAAAAATCGGGACGGGGTGGGGGGTAATAGGAGCCTATACAAGAAAAGGACCCAAAATCAGGACTATCCCTATAAAATCAGGATATCTCGTAACCCTAGCCCACAGCTACCCCAAAGGGGGCCCGGGGTCCAAAGAGGATGGAGCTCAGCTGTTCTCAGTGGTGGCAGATGACAGAACAAGGAGCAATGGTCTCAAGTTGCAGTGGGGGAGGTCTAGGTTGAATATTAGGAAACACTATTTCACTAGGAGGGTGGTGAAGCACTGGGATGGGTTCCCTAGGGAGGTGGTGGAATCTCCTTCCTTAGAGGTTTTGAAGGCCCGGCTTGACAAAACCCTGGCCGGGATGATTTAGTTGGTGTTGGTCCTGCCATGGGCAGGGGGTTGGACTGGATACCTCCTGAAGTCCTTTTCAACCCTCATCTTCTCTGAGTCTGTCAGTCCTTTGTCCATCCCCTCAGTAGGCACCAACTTCCCCTCTGGCCAGTGGGTGCTCAACTCCTGCTCTGCCTCTGGCCCTCCCCCACTCCACCTCTTCCCCAAAGCACCACCCCACCTTTTCCCTGGTCTGCCCCGCCGCACCCCCAAATCAAACCCCTTCAGGAAAATAATAGTAGAGGAAGCAATAGTGGATGGGAACCTAGAAGGCAGTGACCATGAGATGGTCGAGTTCAGGATCCTGACACAAGGAAGAAAGGAGAGACCCTGGACTTCAGAAAAGCAGACTTTGACTCCCTCAGGAAGCTGATGGGCAGGATCCTGGGAGAATAACATGACGGGGAAAGGAGTCGAGGAAATACTTTAAAAAGTATTTTAAAGAATCCTTATTGAGGTTGCAGGAACAAAACCATCCCGATGTGTAGGAAGAAAAGTAAATATGGCAGGCGACCAGCTTGGCTTAACAGTGAAAACACCCTAAAACAGCTTACAAGAAGTGGAAGATTGGACAAATACAAATACCCTACAAAGACCTTGTGAGCTCTCCAAGTTCAGGATTGTTCTCTGCAGATGTGGAACCATTATGGCAGATGTCACTCAAGGCTTCCCATCTATTCTGACTGACAACTGGAAACAGGTCCCTCCCCAATCTCACTTTCTCCTGAATGATCTCATAAGATACAGACCAAAACTGATCACTTCCTCTCTCCTCTGGGGAAGGATTTGGGAAAAATCAGATCCTGATAGGTTTGATCTCTCCTGCACATATTTTGGTTTGTTCATCCCTTTTCCATTCCTCTCTCTGAGATTCCTTTCTCTCCAGCATAGGGAGTGACCTATGTCTGGATTGTCTCTATCTGCCATCAG
This sequence comes from Mauremys reevesii, assembly GCF_016161935.1. NCBI lineage: Eukaryota > Metazoa > Chordata > Testudines > Geoemydidae > Mauremys > Mauremys reevesii. The sequence goes on from NC_052639.1 coordinate 18,025,322, forward strand.
GTGATGGGATGGTGAGTGAGAATGAGGAGGAGAAACCCCAGCAGGAAGATGCTGAACAAGTAGAACCACGTGGAACATTATCAGGAAGATCCAAAGGGAATGTTTACGGAGTTGTGCACTCCCAGAAAAAGCAAAAGCCTGTGAGACTCAGCACAGGCCAGAGGAAAACTTCAGTAGCCACTCAGACCTTATTACATGCAAGAGAATCAACCTGGAAGAGACACGCTACAGATGCCATAAGTGTGGGAAAAGCTTCAATCGGAGCTCAACTCTTCTCACACATTGGAGAACCCACACTGGAGAGAAACCCTACATGTGCTCTGAGTGCGGGAAAAGCTTCATTCGGAGCTCTGCCCTGATCACACATCGGAGAATCCACACAGGTGAGAAACCTTATGGATGCTCTGAGTGTGGGAAACACTTCAGTCAGAGGCCACACCTTACCACACATCAGACAATCCACACGGGCGAGAAACCTTATGAATGCTCTGAGTGTGGGAAACGCTTCATTGATAGTTCAACCTCATCTCATATCATAGAATCCACACAGGAGAGACGCCTTACACATGCGCTGAATGCGGGAAAAGCTTCAATCAGAGCTCAAACCTTATCAAACATAGGAGAATCCACACAGGTGAGAAACCTCATGGATGCTCTGAGTGTGGGAAACACTTCATTCATCGTTCAGCCCTCATCTCACATCAGAGAATCCACACAGGAGAGAAGCCCCACATATGCTCAGAGTGCGGGGAAAGCTTCAATCAGAACTCTACCCTGATTGCACATCAGAGAATCCACACAGGAGAGAGACGCTACACATGCTCTGAGTGTGGGAAAAGTTTCAATCAGAGCTCAAACCTTATTAAACATCAGAAAATCCACATGGGGTATGTCTACACTACTGGATTATTCCGATTTTACAGAGACCGATTTTTGGAAACATTGTATAAAGTCGAGTGCACGTGGCCACACTAAGCACATTAATTCAGCGGTGTGCATCCATGTACCGAAGCTAGCGTCGAATTCTGGAGCGTTGCAATGTGCGTAGCTATCCCATAGTTCCCATAGTCTCTTCTGCCCATTGGAATTCTGGGTTGAGATACCAATGAATGATGGGGCAAAAACAGTGTCGCAGGTGATTCTGGGTAAATGTCATCAGACAATCCTCCCTCCATGAAAGCAATGGCAGACAATTATTTCACACCCTTTTCCCTGGATTGCCCAGGCAGATGCCATAGCACGGCAACCATGGAGCCCATTCAGCCTTTTTTCACTGTCACCGTATGTCTACTGGATGTTGCTAACAGATGCGGTACTGCAGCGCTACACAGCATCATCCCCTTGCCTTTTGCAAATTAGCCAAGAGGGTGACCAGCTCTACTGTACCGTCTGCTGCATTGCAAGTTGACAATGACTGTTACCAGTCATACTGTACCGTCTGCTGCTGTCATGGGTGCTCCTGGCCGGCCTCGGTGAGGTCAGCTGGGGGCGCATGGACAAAAATGGGAATGACTCCCGAGGTCATTCTCTTCTTCAAGTTTTGTCTAAAGGGAGAGTCAGTCCTGCCTAGAATATCAGGCAAGCCTACTAAAAAACCAGAGAGGCAAATGGCCGCTCCAGATCAGAGCCCCAGATATCCCGCAGAAATGATGAGCTGCATGCCATTCTAGGGGGTGCCCCTGCAACAATCCCACCCATTGCTTCCCTCCTCCCCCACCCCTCCTGGGCTCGGTTTGTGCTCGAAAGACACAAGATTGGAGGTTGTGGAGCATGCAGTACAATGGAGCAGAGTTCAGATGGGGAGGGAGGTGTCTGGCTAGCTGGCAGGGGGGATAAAGCTTGTGGGTTTCTCTAAAAGGAGATTTGAAGTTTTAGCTTTACTTCTAGAGGAGCCAATACTTAATAGAGGTGCAAAGTGAAGGGTTGTTTGCACTTGGGGTTCTAGATTGGGACAATCTCTAGTCATTGGACCCATTTCTTTTACTTGGAGGTGGTACTGAGTCTAATACATGACTTTTCTCTCTATCTTTCTTCTGCCAGCAAGCTCAAACCATCTCTGACCGTGGAGGAAAACTGTGAGCTCCTTGGTCAGTGCTTCAAAAGTTTATTTCCCCTTCCTCCCTTGGAGAAGATGAAAGAGGAAGACGGGACAGCAAAGGATGCTCTGCATATACAAGTACATGACAACAGTTCTCCTCCGGCACCATCCACTGTATTTCTGCCCAGCAGGCACTGGGTGATGGCAGTCACACATGGCCTCTCTGGCAAGGTTATGGTTAGCTTTCCCCAGCCCACACACACAAATGATCTGTGCTGAGCCTCACTCCTTCTTTTCTGGTTTCAGTCACTCTACATGAGGTCCTTGGAAGCCCTTGGCAAGCTAGTGGTTGTTATATCCTTGGGGGCAGCCGGTTTAGGAAGCAATCACTTGAGGCCAGAGAGCAGACAGCTTACAAAACTGCCATTTTATTTACAGATACAGAGAGCTCACTCAGCCGGCTGAAACCGGCTGAGCTATCCTCTATTATTCTAACTCAGTTGCCATAGTAACAAAACCATGACAACCAAAAACACAACAGTAGAGACTTTGCTGGAGGAAGAACCAGCCGAGACTGGTTCCAGGAAATGTCTGATGTGAGGAGACCATTGAACCGTGGTGGAGATTGTTTCTTGTGTTACAGCAGGGAAGAGTCAGAGATTTAGGGGGTCAAGCTTCAGTTGTGGAGGAATTTTCAACAATGGAGTGAATTTTAGGAGAAAGCACCCAATTCTTCCTGGGATAAGCGGGCATGTGCCCCACTGAAATCCACGGAAGCTATGCCATTTTATGCCAGGGCTGGATTGGGACCAAGTTCTTACAATGTCGTTGACACTACTTGGAGCGGCAAGAAAATCACCACTGCAGTAGCCAAATCGAAGAGAACCAGTTGAAACTAATCACTTCTTCTAAGAGAAATTCATGAATATTGAGTTAAGCCCTGTGTATGGAAACTCATTCAGAGGAAACTTCCTGTTCCTCAGACATGAACAGAATATTGTGAAGGGCTGAGGGGTGGGGAGTTTGATGCACGTTCAGTATAAAAATGAAGTTATAAAAGGAGCTGGGCTGGGGGGACTTCTCTGCTCTTATTCAAATTAATAAAAAGAAATGCTCCTCTCTGTCATTTTGCCAATCAATGTGGGAGAAGTTGCCCAGGAAATAGACCACAGCAGCAGACATCAAACAGCATGCAATGTGCTAGACAGCTCCCATCAGACAGTCTACAGCAGACATCACATACACGGGCCCAGATTCATCTCTCATGTAACTCCTTTGGCTTCAATCACCAGAGGTGAATCTGGCCCCTGGGACTTGTATATCTAAGGGGCTCTTCCATTAGACATGTAATTCCTTTGCTACATGGAGGTCAGATGCTTTGGAGAGGGATTTTAGTGACAATTAAACCTGTTTAAGAGGAACTTTTGGGAGGGATTTTCTGGTACTAACTCTGTCCATTCCCCTGCTCTACCAACAGCTCCTCAGGACATGGTTCAGTTCGGGAAGGAGTGGAGAGAGAACAGGCCTTGCAGGCCAGCACCCAGCTGCTGACTGCCTATCAAGAGGTAGTTCATAGCACAGTGAGTATAGCCTTACTCTTCCTTGAGCTGACTTCCTGCTTACATCAGATCTGACACTCAACGCAAATGCATGAAAAACTCTTCCAGGACAGCAGCTGGGATCTCAAGGTGACTAACATCCCTCTGCTTCCGTGAGTGAGAGGTTTACACAACAATGCTGTGACCACACTGCGGGCAGACTGCAAGAAGTAGAGGAGACAACCACCAAACTGATGGCTTATTCTATCATTAGATTCACCAAGTCGACAACAAAAGAGCTTCCACCGTAGTTAACAAGATGCCAAACATGGTCCCCTTTTTGGCATTCCAGACCTTGGCTCCCATCTAAACATCTCTGTCTTGGAAGAGGGGAGGGATAGCTCAGTGGTTTGAGCAGTGGCCTGCTAAACCCCAGGTTGTGAGTTCAGTATTTGAGGGGCCATTTAGGGAACTGGGGTAAAAATCTGTCTGGGGATTGGTCCTGCTTTGAGCCAGGGGTTGGACTAGATACCTCCTGAGGTCCTTTCTAACCCTGATATTCTATGTCTAATATAGTGAGGGGTTACTGGAAACCTGATTCACCATATGTGGGGTTCACTGATCATAAAGGCCCAGATGCTTATCCCCAGGTCAATGTGACTCTCAGGTCTTCCCAAATATCACGCTGTCAGCCAATCCTTAACTAAATCTAAGATTTATTGTTAAAAGAAAGAAGAGTTACAAATGGTTAAAAGATCAATATCCAGACAAGTGACTTTCCATGTTCATAGTTCAGGATCACAACAGTGATGGAATAAACTGCTGGTTTGTAAAAGTCTCTCTGGAATCATCCCAACAGATCAGAATCCAAAGGCAGCTTAGATGTAAAGTCTGTTAGTTTTTCCAGGCATTTTCCAGGTTCTTCCAAATGATTATTTGGAAGATCTCTGTCCTATGGCTTACACTGTCCCTGTTCAACATTTAAGCAGTCTAGAGATGATAGGATCAGGCCCGAGCCTTCTCTTTTATAGCTATTCTACCAGGCTGACAAGCCTACCTCACAGAAATTGTCACAGAAGGCCCTTCCCCCAATGCGGATGGCCTGTTGTACTTTGCTTTGAAGATAATCTTCTATTTCCTGTGCATACCCAGTAAACTAGTTACATTCATTCACATAAGGTAATTAGCCGTTCTTCCATTATAACACAGATAGTTAAGCTGAAGATAATGTAGAAATGATTGGTTTCCTGAAGTGTCTTACATCTTTGATTTTAAGGCTAACTGAACACCTTGCACACATAATTAAGGCAATTAAGCCACGAAAGGGAATTAGCATCTACAAGCTAATTTAGTTACATTGTGAAACTTCTAACCCGGTATAGATAACCACAGACAAATACACTTAGCATCTATTGTTCATTTTTGAATGAGTTGATGATTGCTAGTCTAATACATCTCTTTGAAATTCACATGCACGTGGACTGTCTTGACACAGTAGAAGTGCCTCTTGTTAAATTATTATGGGTCATACACAGGTTGACTGGTCTGCCAGTGTCACAAATGCATTCTTGGTTCTTATGCTCCCAGGATGCTAAAGCTGAATTTCTATGTAATCAGCTAAGAACATAAACCATAAGAGTGGCTATCCTGGATCCCCCAGAAGAATGGTTCATCTACCCAGTATCCTGTCTTCTGACAGTGGTGGGTGCCAGATGCATCAGAGGGAATGAACAGAACAAGGCAATTGTCAAGTGAACCATCCCCTGCTGGACAGTCCCAGCCCCGGCATCTGGCAGTCAGAGGTTTAGAGACATCCAGATCATAGGGTTGCATCACTGACCATGTTAGCTAGTAGCCAGAGATGGACCCATCCTCCGTGAACTCATCTCATTCTTTTTTGAACCCAGTTATACTTTTGGCCTTCACAATCTCTCCGTGGCAATGAGTACCACAGGTTGACTGCATTGTGTGAAGAAATGCTTCCTTGTTTTTGTTTTAAACCTGCTGCCTATTAATTTCATTGGGTGACCCCTTGTTCCTGTGATATGTGAAGGGCTAAATAACACTTCCTTATTGACTTTCTCTACACCAATCAAGATTTGATAGATCTCTATCATAGTCCCTCTTAGTCGTCTCTTTTCCTAGCTGAAAAGTCCCTGTCTTTTAATCTCTCCTTATATGAGAAGTTGTCCCATATGCCTAATAATTTTTGTTACTCTTCTCTGTATTTCTTCCAGTTCTAACATATCTTTTTTGAGGTGAGATGAGCAAAACTGCATGCAGTATTCAAGGTGTGGAGGTACTGTAGATTTCTATAGTGGCATAATGATATTTACTGCCCAAGGCCGGCTCTACAGTTTTTGCCGCCCCAAGCAGCCGGCTGAAATAAAATAACTACTTGGTGTGAATTCATTTCCTGAGCTCTAGTGAAGTGACATTAATGTATTCTCCAAGTTCATCTTTAAAAATCTGGCTTGCTAATGCTCAGGAAAATTTGGAGTCTGAAAAATAAATACTAGTCCAAGGTACTGATCAGAAATGGTTAGATCATTTGCATTTATTAATTTGTTGCTGCTGGATGGATTCAGGCTGCTAAGGGTTACATTTTCACATTGCATCAGCTGAGAGCAGGGGCGGCTCTAGAAAGTAGGCTGCCCCAAGCAGCGCGGAGCGCCGCCTTCCCGGTCCCGCGGCGGGTCCTCTCTTCCACGGCTCGGTTGAGCTCCTGCCGGCATGCCTGCGGCAGGTCCACCTGAGCCCGGGACGAGCGGACCTGCCGCAGTCATGCCTGCGGGAGCTCAACCGGAGCCGCGGGAAGACGGGACCCGCCGCAGTCATGCCTGCGGCAGGTCCGCTCGTCCCGGGCTCCGGTGGACCTGCCGCCGGCATGCCGGTGGGAGCTCAACGGGAGCCAAAGGCCGCCCCGGAAACGGCTGCCCCAAGCGCCTGCTTGGCGCCCTGGTGTCTAGAGCCGCCCCTGGCTGAGAGAGTTGGTGCCATTTGGTATATTTTGAGAAGGTGCCCTTTATCCAAAAGGTAACAGCAGATTTCCTCGTTGTTTTTTAACTTTATGCAGAACCTGGTGACTTTTCATTTAGGCTTATGATGGAACTAATAGAGCATCAAGCTTATCTTAGCAGTGTATTTGCTTTGATGGACCTTGTAGTTTGCACTAATGCATTTTATGCCAATGTTGGCAGTTGAACACAGTGACAGCAAAGGTTAGAGTTTTTGTTATAGCACTTGATGTTAGCTCTAGGAGCAGCCCAATCCTGGCACTAAAAGATTAAGAGATGATAGTACAATAACTTGTGAATTTTAAATGAGATCAAAACCAGTTGCTGTCACCATTTCTTCCCGGTGTGTTCTTGCATGGAGGTCTATCCAGTGTGGAAACCTCCCCTGGACATTCCCTTCATGTTGTTTTCATTTGTGCTGTGGTAACAGTGAATGAGAAGAAGCAGACATGGAAGAGTGGCACTGGTCAGAGGTCAGAGGTCTAACCAAGCCGCACACCTACTTTCCATATGTTCAAAGCCTCCTACGTGGATCTGTGCATTATTGTGTGAAAAGTTTTTCTCAGTCTTTTGACTTTATCCAACCAGAATCTCATATTCAGCTCGAATTGTTTGCTGAATGTTGAGTCTCTAAAGTGCAGTTCCAGTCAGGAAAGTGACTCTGTAAAAATAGAGAATGTCAGCGTCTTTTACTGATTCTATTTCTCTTTCAGTGGCTTCTATGTCACACTTGCTCAAAACCATTTTTTTAACTTTCAGCACTGTAAGTTCATCTAGGGATCTCAGAATCAAGCCCAAGTGTGTTCTCCTTCATGTATCCTCACCAGGCAATTTTGTCAGTGAGGCATGAAGCAGACTAGAATATAGCTCACTGTCGCACAGCTGTGTTGGCTCTACAGTAAAAATGTCAGTACATGAAGCAAATGATGACTCTGAAGACCCAAGGAGAGTACCGGTGGGCCATTTTACAGAGCCATTTTTCTGAGCACAGTCCTGTTGCAAGCCTTAACTATGAACATTTGTTAGTCTTTGTAGCAATGTGCAGTGCTGCAGACATAGCAGAGTGAACACAGGGATAGTTACAATGACCAAGAAAGCTCTTAGGAAAGATTGGATTTGCAGGGCAGTGTACAAACCTTTCCTCTCTTCCCTTGTGCTCAGTTAGATTTACTAGATTAATTTGCAAATAATCCAGTTAACTTTGTTTAAAAATGTGAACTGCATCTTGAACGACAGTCAAATTACATTGCATACATTGAGAGATTCAGTCTCAAGACATCCCTAGGTTTACCACGCTGTGAGCAGCATTGCATTGAGACCTTTGAAAAGGAATTAAGAAATCAATCTCTTTCTCCACATCAGTATGATCCCGAGCTTTCGTCACGGCAGTTTGGGGTTGAGCTCTCCTGACTGACCAATGAGGAGCGAGCGGTGCCACTGGTGGTGGAGAAGCTCATAAACTACATTGAAATGCATGGATTGTACACCGAGGGCATTTACAGGAAGGCAGGCTCAACCAATAAGATAAAGGAGCTCCGACAGGGTCTTGATACAGGTAAGATGAAAAGAGAGAGTCTCAGAGGGGAGCAAAGGGACAGCCGAGAACCTCTGTGAACAGGGAATTCATGTCATCTAAAGGGGGCCAGAGCAAAGGAACCGTTTTCCCTTCCCCCACCGTAGACTCTGGCTTTTGGTACCATGAAACTACAGACATTTCTCTAATACCAGCCTTCACCAAAAGTCTGCACTGTGTTAGAGCCCTCCTGTCTTGTGGAACTGTTTAATTCTTCCTTGTTTTATTCCTCCTCTTGTGCACAAGTGTGCAAAAAAGAAATTGGGAGAAAAAGCTTCATTAGCCAGGCTTCATATTTATCAACATCACCTAGACTTCCAAAGTGCTTTACAAACTCTCTCTAAAGACTTTCACCCCTGGAAAACTGGCTCCTTTCACGACAAGAATTTTAACATGGTCATATTAAAAAAGTAGGTGCCAAGGTTGTGCACTGTGTGATCTGAGGTTGCTACAGTATTGATACCTGTTTTTCTATGCAGTGTTGTTGTAGCTCTGCTCACTGTAGAAGAGCCTGAGACATAAGCCCTTGTATCAGAGGCCTGAGGGCTGGGCTAAAGTAGCGGTCAAAACTTTGCTGATATAAAACAAAATCCGGCTGTGAGCTAGAGGCAGGCCCTTCTCACAGAATCTGGCAAGAACAGGGCTGATATTGCAGAAACACACGTTGCTGAGTGCTAAGCACAAAACACACACACAGACACATTCCAGAAGGGTGGTACCAGAACACCCCATACCAAGAATGGTACAAACACATTCCCAAAGACAACAGGAACCTATTGACCCTGCCTAAAGATATGGTCAGGATGACAATATGATGGATAGAAATGTACAAGGTGGTGGGTTGTGATATCAGAGGATGTCAACTATCAGAGGAGCAATATGTAACTTGTTTGTATCTCTGTATAAAAATGTATCTTGGGGGCAGTGTCTTTATCTAGCCTAGGGAGGAACGGAAAGTCCCGCCATTTGCTGAGCTGGTCCATTGTTATGGGTATACATGTATTAGTGCAGGATACTAGTACTGTGCTTCATCAAAATAAGCCTGGCTGGGTGCCTTCATGCCTTAATGGATCTTGTGGTCATTGGGCGGTTCGCTCGAGGTGTGCCATGTCAGTTGTCTGTGCCAGGCTGGGGTGGCACACAGAGGGAACACACACAGGCAGCCGAACATCTGACCACACCCATGATAGTGGAGAGACGGTGAGTGAGGTAATAGCTTCTGTAGGACTGACGTCTGTTGGCAATAGACAAGCTTTCGAGCTACACAGAGCTCTTCCTCAGGACCTCTCTCACCCACAGAAGTTGGTCCAACAGCAGTGGTTAGGTCATCGCCAGTGCTAGGACTGACAGGAAAACACTGGCTTGTTTACTGGAACAAAACTGATCATTTGCTTTTTCTTTGGTTTCTTTTCCACTCCCTCCACTCACTTGCCTCGGTGAACAGATATTGACAATGTGAATCTAGATGACTACAATATTCATGTCATTGCCAGTGTGTTCAAACGGTGGCTGAGAGATTTGCCCAATCCCCTCATGACCTTCGAACTCTACGAGGAATTTCTGCGAGCTATGGGTAAGGAAGGTCCATACAAATCCTATACAATCACACACAAAACCCAAGACAGGGAAGGTACAATTAGCTGCAGGTACCAAACCCAGTTTCTGCTTGCCCAGAACAAGCAGTCTTTTTTTACTTTAGTTTTATCATCACCATTGTCATGACAAGCAGCAAGCAAGTAGATTGTGTGCTTGTACGATTGTACAAGCGCCAATTGTATGGAGTGTTTGAATCCAAAAAGTCATTTTGGTGATCTGTCATCTTTTATGACGTAACTGGCAAGACAGTGCTGGAGCCTCTCCCATCTGCTTCCCTCTTAGAGCCTTTTCCCACTGCCGGGGTCTTTCCTGCAACAGGGAAAGACGCCATCGGGGGTGATGACACTGCTAAAAATAGGCAGTGTAGGTGGGAGCCACGTAGGTGATGCTTAATTTGTGCCAAGGCTTGCCAGGGCTGAGCTCCGGCACATCTGCTCCAGCAGCTCTCTGCTGTTGAAGTCTTTCCTTGCAGCCTCCTTCTGCCAGAGCCTTTCACTGACGTGTAGGTAGGCACTGCAATGTGGACACAGCCTGCTTTTCACTGTGCCATGTAGCCACAGACAGCACTGTGACACAAACTAATCCCTTACACTGTTATAGTAGTCAAAGCCTTTGCCGTTCAGAGCCCTGGTACCACTGGGCTTGCTGTGTGAAAGTTTAAAAAAAAAAAAAAAGCTTGAGCCCCGGCACCTCTTTCGTTACAAATTAAGCAGTGTGTGTAGGGTATATCCCCACAGCCTTCATGCATGTCTTTACTCACCTAAGCAGTGCCTCGCCATCTACATTGCTATTTCTGCCCGTGCTAGAGTGGTATGTAGCATATGATTTTGATGGTGAGCAGAGCAGAGTGTGCAGCATAGACGTGCCCCAGGAGACATAGTTATTATTCAGCTCCCAACTCTTTTGGAATCTGTTTAAAAGAAATCAGTGTCTTATGCTCATGTTTTTGCATAGGATACTGCTACCCGAGGACCTGCAAAGGGGGCCTGCTTGTATAGGCAGGAGAGGAGGGAGTTGTCATCCCTGTCTCTGTGCACTAGCCTCCTGCACAGCTCCCCTGTACTGGGCCATTCACACCACCTTCACAAGTAAAGATGGCAGAAGACAGCATGGGGAAGTTGCCTGTAATATGTGTAACTGTGTGTGCTCTCTCCAGGCCTGCAGGAGAGGAAGGAGACCATCCGAGGCGTGTACTCTGTCATTGATCAGCTCGCGCACCCACCTCAGTACCCTGGAACGCCTCATCTTTCACCTTGTGAGGTAATGGCAGACCACAGCGTGGGATCGTCATACTGCAGCCACTCTTTCTCTTCTCCTTCCTCACTAGGGGCCTGATTCTGATACACTTACTCCCCATGAGTACCACCGTACTCCATGAGTAGTTCCACTGGAACAAGGTACTGTTCTCCGTGAGTAAGAGTACCTGAACACGGGCCTATGTGATCCAAGTACTTTTGTCGGGAAAAAGGGAGTGAAACTTTGCAAGGGAGTGCTTTAAATTCTGAAATGGCTTTAACGCTCTGGACCCAAGGGCTCTTTTTCCAGACAATGCTCTCATTGACAGCTAATGCCAATAATGTTCTTCTTTCGTAATAGCAACAAATGTTTCAGACTTGCTGAGAAGACAACCACTGTAGGTCTCAGCTGGTTACAAACACATGGTTCCATGCCATAGACAGGGTGAGCTGCAGCCGGTTCGCACGGATCGCGCGAACCGGTTGTTAAATTTAGAAGCCCTTTAGAACCGGTCGTTCCCAGTGGGACAAACTGGTTCTAAAAGGGCATTTAAATTTAACAAGTGCTCCCTGCTGCCCGGCCCGGCTCACCTCAGCTCTGCCTCCACCTCCTGCCATGAATGCTCCTTCTTGCTTCTCCTCCCACCCTGCTTCCCGTGAATCAGCTGTTAGCGCGGGAAGCCTGGGAGGGCTGAGAAGCAAGCAGGCTTCCCCGGTCCAGGAAGACGACGCTGAGGTAGGAAACCAGGAGGGGCCGTGTGCCCCCGCCGGTCTCCAGCCCCGTCCCTGACCACGGCCCCCCCTGTCCCCGGGTCCCCGCCCGGCCCCGACCCTCCACGGCCAGCAGGTCCTGGCCGCGGCACCCACCCCCCCTCCGGCCCCGCGTTCCTCCCCGGCTGCCTGGCTCAGGTTCGGGCTCGAGCGCCCTGCCCGGCCCCACGTTCCTCCCCGGCCGCCCGGCTCGGGCTCCGGCTCTGGCTCCAGCCGCGGCACCCTGGCCGGCCCCACGTTCCTCCCCGGCCGCCCGGCTCGGGCTCGGGCACCCTGCCCCGCCCCGCGTTCCTCCCCGGCCGCCCGGCTCGGGCTCGGGCTCCCGCTGCTGCGCCCTGGCTGGCCCCACGTCCCTCCCCGGGTCGGGGGCTGGGGAGTTCGGGGGTGGGGGGGAGTGGATAGGGTTTGGGAGGTGTTAGAGGGTAGGGAACAGGGAGGGGGGTGGACAGGGCAGGGGTCCCTGGGTCGGGAGGCATGATTCCTCCTGGGGTGAGGAGGGAACCGGTTGTTATGATTTTGCCAGCTCATCACTAGCCATAGAGCTAACCCACTGAGGAGTGCAGTAAGATTGCAGTGGATCACAGTACTGCCATGTATTGCACCCTTTAGTTTGAACATTGAGGGTCTAGGGATCATGTGTGATGCTTTTGCATGAGCTTAGACAATATCTAGTTCAGGCTATAGTCACTGTGTTACAATCTGCGAAGTTTCCTGCCATCTACATGCATTTAGACACATCTGTGCTCTGTTTCTAAGGCATAGCTTAATGATGGCTAAGTGAGTTGCTTGCTACTGTAATAAATATGCACTGTATCTATTCCTTTTTGGAAAATAGGTTAAGTAGGTCAAAACAAAAGATTTCCTAAAGAGTGTCATGGCATGTTGCGTGGTTCACTCAGTATCCATTGTCTTACCTTTTTGCCCTTGTCTGGTATAATATTTACATCCTGTTGGTCTAGTTCTTTACCAGATACAACAAATTGAAGCTCTTCACTTCAAAGCTATATAATATTGTGGAAAATCTTCCCTGGCAATGACCTCCAGATCTCATGTGCATGTACAGCCCTCCTCTCCCTGCCCTGCTCTGAATTTGTATTTTGTCCTCTTTCTGTTTCTCTACAGGGTATTTCCTGCCAGTGTTATGTGAATTGGAGCTACCTTTAACCCTTGCTGCTTTGTTGTTTATTGTTTAGGATTGCCCTGCAGGAAGAGACCAATCGAATGTCAGCTAATGCCCTGGCCATTGTGTTTGCTCCCTGTATTCTCCGCTGTCCTGACACAACTGACCCACTGCAGAGCGTTCAGGACATCAGTAAAACAACCACGTAAGAATATAGCATTACAACTTCCAGGGTAAATCCTGTAATGAGGTCATGTCAGGACAGTCAAATGATCACTGAGTAATGCACTTTAATGTGCTGTAGAATGACAGCTACAAACACATCACTGGTTTGCAAATGAATTGCCTTAATGAAATACTGTCTATTCTATCAGTAACTAGCAGCTGCTAAAGTTAAACCTTTTAAAAACTGCAGGATTGGATAACCTGCACCCAGGAGTTTTTAAAGAACGGGACAGTGAGCTCTCTCCGCCATTGATGTTGATATTTAACAAATCCTGGAGTAATGGGGAAGTTCCAGAGGACTGTACAAAAAGCTAATGTGCCAGTATCTAAAAAGGATTAACAGGATGATCTGGGTAACTACAGGCCAGTTAGCTCAATATCAGTCTCAGGCAAAATCATGGGAAAGCTGACGTGGAAGGTAATCAGTAAAGAATTGAAGGATGGCAGTGTAATTAGTGCCAGTCAACACAGTTTTTTATGGAAAATAGGTCTTGTCAAAATTGATTGGATGCCAGGTTTGGTTGGCAGAGGTAACCACGTTGACATCGTTGACTTAGATTCCAGTTGGGTCATCCTGATTAAAAATTAACACTATACAGATTCAGTGCAGCAAATATTAAATGGATTGAAAATTGGCTAATTGATATCTCCAAAGTAATTGTAAATAGGGAATCATCATCCAGTGGGTGGGAAGGGTTTGTAATGGAGCCCCTCGGGGATGTTTTTGACTTCAACTGGAATTTTAAGAATAAACATGTTAGATTGTGAGAAGCTCAGATAATAGGGCACTGGGAGTTAGATAAGTACCTAGGATGGATAGTGGATGCAGGAATCATTTGATGAAATTCTATGCAGGAGACCAGACTACATGAACCTGCCTGGCCTTCAAATCTCTCCTAGAAGCAATTCTTCTGCCTACAGATGTGAAAATTACTTTGAATCACTCTTCTAAAGGTTCCTTGTAAGAAGAAGTCTCTTTGTAACTTGACTTATATACGCCTTGTATCATTACTGCTCTAAAAGGATTTCTTCCAGAAAACAATACTGATGGTATTAAACAAAATATCTGCCCCAGACACTTAATCACTGTCATTGCCCTGCGACTGCCTGTCCAGCTTGGATGCAAACAAGCACAAGTGTGTGTGTCTACAAATAGATATAGCTAGATAGCGCAGCATATCCGAAATGGCCATTCTTTCAGCCTTTCATTTGAACATGCTGTGCTTTCCTAACCTTGGTGGGTATTTGCCTTTCCAGGGGAAGGACCTGTTTCCCTGATGGAGCCCTTGGGGAGCCCTCCCTTTAGTCCTCTAGTTTAGCTCCCCTGCCTAGTACCATTTTGGGCATTTCAACCACACTGTTCGTTTCCAGCCCACGAAGCAAGAGAATTGGCGCAGCACTTAGGCGACATGGCCAGCTCAAACACAGCCAGAGTTTTATCCTCCCGTTTTACCACTTTCTTTTTTCCTTTTTGCAGCTGTGTGGAGTTGATTGTCGTAGAGCAGATGAATAAATACAGGGCTCGTCTCACGGACATCAACAGCCTGGAGTTTGCTGAGAACAAAGCAAAAAGCAGGCTGTCTTTGATCCGCAGATCAGTGGTAAGATTCGGGTGGAGGGTGGGAGGGGGCTGAGCTGGTAGTATGTTCTGTTCCTGTGTCAGGAAAAAATGGAGCAGACCTTTCCTTTGTTTTAGGAGGACAAGTTTCTCCAGCCATGTCATTGATCGTAACTTCCTTTTATACATAAAATTCAAAGGAGAACCTCGTGTCCATGCAGCTATTGTGTATTTGCATAGTTTATTCAGTGTGTCTGTTGTAACTGAGAAGAATGTGCATGGTACTAAATTGAAAATCAGAGAATAATTTGGTACTGATAAGCCAGCCCCGTCCTTTCCTCTCCTTTTCACTCAGACTAATCTCCCCTAATCTTCTCCTGCCTATTACAGTCTCCCTAGCCTCTTACACCTCCCAAAGCATCATATCCAGGGCCAACAGAGAGACTGAACCTCAGTCCTGCACTTGGCTCCTTGCGTTTCCTGAGCCACACATTTATACCAAAAAAAAGCCCAAAGGAGATGGGAATGGTGTCTGTCAAGAGTTCTAAAGGAGAGTGCCACAGAAACGTGGTCTCTGGATTTCACAGGCTCATTTGTACATTTTGGGGATATATTTCGCAAATTTGGACTAATTTATCCTGTGTTAATCAACTCTTTGCTGGCTCTGTTTATGACCTCCTCACTCCTGCACTCACGTCCCCTAATCCCACAGTGGCCTGCTGTCTGGTACTGCCCACTGTGTTAAAACCCTTCACTTGTTTCCTCCTACATAACTTCAGGGGGAATCTGGGGTGAAGCTGCCCTTAACCAAGCCCTTGCTTTGACTCTCTGTGTGCAAGTCACTTCATTAGTACTGCCTTCAGCAGCGAGGACTGAACTGAGCTGCCTATAAAGGGTCACTTTCTTTTCCTCCACTGCCTTTCTGGGAGTTTGGAATACCAGCTCATTTAGCTTTCACACACCCAACTGGGTAGATGAATGAGAGGCAGAGTCTGGGAATTGAAGCGACCTGTGTCCCCTTTGCTGTAAGCTGAATAAGCAACAGGCTGTCATCTGCTGTGTTCTGCTCATAGAATGAGAAAGAATGGCTGATTTATCACAGGACAGTCAATCCAGGTCTGTGCTACTGAAAGGAAGAGCAGGCTCTCCATTTATAAGGATCCAGTATCCTCCCACCACCTCCAACACTGCCAGAGCCCGGGCCGAGCCGGGCCGGGCAGCCAAGGCCGCCACTGCGCCCGGACCCCAGCATCTGGGTAAGTATCGGTCGCGATTCCTGCCCCGTGCCCGGAGCCGGGCTGCGGCGGTCGGGGAGGGCTGCGGGCCGGGCAGGGCGCCGCGGCTGGAGCCCGAGCCCGAGCCAGGTGGCCGGGAGGGACGCGGGCCAGCCAGGGCGCCGCAGCGGAGCCCGAGCCTGAGCCGGGCGGCCGGGAGGAAGGCAGGGCCGGCCAGGGCGCGAGCCCGACCCGAGCCGGGCGGCCGGGAGGAACGCGGGCCGGGCAGGGTGCCCGAGCCCGACCCCGAGCCGGGCGGCCGCGGAGGAACGCGCGGCCGGGCAGGGGGTTACCAAGGCCCAGCGAGAGGGGAAACGGAGCCCTGGGCAAAACTTGTACTTTGGCAAAGTTCTTGGTTCAGGCTTGTAGCAGTGATGGAATAAATTGCAGGTTCAAATCAAGTCTCTGGAGTACATCCACAACTAGGATGGGCCATTCAGTCCTTTGTACAGAGCTTCAGTTTGTAGCCAAGTCCCTCCAGAGGTAGGAAGCAGGACTGAAGACAAGATGGAGATGAGGCATCAGTCTTTTATAGTCTCTTGCCATGTGGTCTTTGCTTTCTTTGTCCCAAGGACACTCTATCCAGCACGCGACATAGAAAAACCTTAGAGTTCTGTCCATAGGCAGGTCCCTGCACACCTTGCTGAGCCACAAGGCATATCTGCCTTCTCTCAATGGGTCAATTGTATAGCTGATGGTCCTTAATGGGCCATCAAGCAGGCTAGGCAGAGCTGACACCAATTTGTCTGGCTGGGGTGTTCCCAGAAGCATAGCACAAGTTTGAAATACAGGCATCATAGAGCCAATATTTATAATGTCAACCAGAAAAATGATACATATCTAGAGATAGCATAATTATAATCAGCCAATCATAACCTCTCCATAGACCCTTTATGTGACCACCTTTATATAATATTGGCTGCAAATATAGAACAGTGGTGAAACGGTGATCTATACAGTTACAGATTATGTCAAGAACGTCACAGGAGGTGACATGGTATCAGTGAGACTGATACTGGAATACTGCCTCCAGTTTTGGTGTCCTCATTTGAAAAAGATGGTGTGAAATTGGAGTTGAGGCAGCAAAGAGCCACCAAATATTCTGAGGGCTGGAGAAAAATGCCTTCTAGTGAGCTATTGAAAGAGCTCAACCTGTTTAGCTTCTCAAATGAAGATTGAAAGGTGACTTCATTGAAACGTTGAAGTGCCTTAATGGAGAGAAAAGATTGGCTATTAAAGGGTTCTTTAATGTAGCAGAGAAAGGCATTAAAAAACCCAATGGCTGGAAGGTGAAAAGAGACAAATTCATATTACAATTAAGGCACAAATATTCAACAGTGAGGATGATTCACCACAGGAACAAGCTACCAAGGAAATTGGTGCATTCTCCATCTCGTGATGTCATTTCATGAAGACTAGATGCCTTTCTGGAATGTGTTTACCCCCAAAGTAGCTCTTGTGTCATACAGGAGGCCTGTGATATGCAGGGGTCAGATTAGATGCTCTAATGGTCTCTTCTGGCCATAAAGTCAACTAATTTCTGAAAAACTAAGTGTAGCATTGGGAGCAGCGTCTGATGTTTTCCTCTCTAGCCGGCTTGCTTCCTAGAATGAGCGCTCCTTGAGTGGGGTGATCCACAGGGAGTAGCTCAAACCTCCAAAGTGCCTGGCCAGGGGCAGGACATTAGCCCAGCAAGGGAGGGGTGTGGCAGTGACATCACAAAGGCCTTTTGCAGGACCTCAGACTATTGGCCAAAGGTGGTGGGGAGGTGGTGACCTCACAGAGAGATGCTGACATCAGCCAGGCAGGACAGGGGCGAGGGGCCAGGGAAACCTCAGAGACCCTGTGGCTTTGCTTCAGCAAGTCTCCCTCTCCAGGTCTCTCTTTGAGGACTGAGAGTATTCGGGTTCACGGACGTGAGCGCCAGGAGGAACCACTTTTGAGTTTTCTCCTTCCTTTTAGTGATTTTACTAGAAAACAGATGTCCCTGTTTAGAGGGTTAGAGCCTCCTCGAGGTTTGAAACTGTTCGGTCTGATCATTCTGGTGACAGTTGAATTCATGGAAAACATGATCTTAAGGAGGCAGAATTTTATTCCACACCTGGGATTTTGTCCCTTAGAATCACTGGGGACATTAGGGTTTGTCCTTTTTGTTTCAACTTTTCCTCCATCCATCCCTTCCTCCTTTCTCTTCCTCCCTTGCTTCTTTTGTCCTTTCTTCTGTTCCCCTCCCAACACCAGGAGGTGTGTGTGTGTGTTGCGGGGGAGTGCTCGGCAGCTCTCACTGTGGGAGGTCCACCCAAAACTGTGGAGCTGCAGTAGTGCTGAGGCAGTGATCCCCGCCAGTGACCTGTGCCATCCTTTTAGCTCTCTGGTGAGACCCCTCAGCCTCCCCTCCTCAGTCTCTATGCTGATTGGCTGAGCAGGGGGTTATTAACAGGGAGGAGACTCAAGGCCTTTTTGTTCTCTTTTAAGACCAAGTAAATAAGCCATAACCACTTATATGTTTGATGGATTTTGCTGCTTCTCTGCATTAATTGTCTCTGAGCAGTTCATGATTCTCTCTAACATTGCAGTTCTCCTAAAACACTGGCTGAATAATTACTGTGCATACTTGTTCCTCTGGAGCTCATCTGAGAGCACTTTATTGAGGTCATTCAATGTATGAAATTCAAGATCTGATGGTTAATATGAAAATCAGGGCTCTGGGGTCCTATTCCCAATTCTGCCAATGACTGGCTGTGTGACCTAAGACAAGTCAGTTCTCCTTTCTCAGCCTGAGCGTCTCCCTCTTTCAAGTAGGGATAATAATGATCCGCTCCTACCTACCACAACACACTCACTCTTCCCCAACACACACACACACTGTCTCTCCACACACACAAACAGTCTCCACACTGCAGCTGAAAAGCAGCTGGCAGTCTAGTAGGATGACCCTGGAACAATGGGATAGAGAAACCTGCATCACTGAAAGTGCAGCCACAAAGACACCACACACCAGCTTCCCCTAGCTGGCAAGAATCAAACCTCCACAGAAAGATCCCTATAGTATTGTAGGCCAGCTTCCTAAAGCCTCAGCCTCAACCAGTTAACACTGGGGCCTGTCTACACTCTGGTTCTGTTCTCACTGAAGGATCATTTCCAATTGTTCGCTCAGACCAGCTTGCCCAGCACCCTTACTGCTGTGCAGCTCTGTATGTGTGGCCATGGCTGAACAGCAAGAATTCCTGCCCATTTCCCTTTTGGCTGGAGCATGGTTTGTGGTTAATGATGTTGCTGTAGATTGTTTGCTTCCTGCCTTGGCAATTCAGACAGTCCCTTTTCCCAACATATCTCCAGCACATCAGTCCCTGGCTGGGTCTCCTGGGCAGTGGAAAACATCCCTTGTTTGGTGCTGCCAAGGGGATCGTGCAGAGCTGAGATGTCTCTCGGCTTGGATCAAAGGGGAATGTTGGATGGAATTTATCAGACAATCTTACCTGCTCCCCAGAGCCCCATGGGGAGAATGTAGAGAAGGGGGAGTCATTCCTCCCCTGCACTCCCAGAAGAGTTGCTAGGACTCCTTCCTGCCAGCTACTCACCCCTGGATTCATCCTTAGCTCCTAGGATCTTTCTGCTCCAAAGGCTCCATAGTCCTGGGGTGGGGAGGGTGTCACTGCACAGTCTGAAACACAAGGGAGGTTTCTGGAATTGAAGGAAGGAGCAGAAAATGGAGAGGAAAGAAACAGAGAGAAAACGCCTCGTCTCTCTCCCCTCCCCCCCCCCCATCAAGAAATGTTACCAAGGACCAGCGTTAGGGGAAATGGTGCCCTGGGCAAAACTTGTACTTTGGCAAAGTTCATAGAATCATAGAATCATAGAATTCAAGATCAGAAGGGACCATTATGATCATCTAGTCTGACATCCTGCAAGATGCAGGCCACATAAGCCGATCCACCCACTCCTTAAGCAAGTGACCCCTGCCCCATGCTTCGGAGGAAGGCGAAAAACCTCCAGGGCCACTGCCAATCTACCCTGGAGGAAAATTCCTTCCTGACCCCAAATATGGCGGTCAGGTCAACCCCGAGCATGCGGGCAAGACTCTCCAGCCATACCCTCTGGAAAAAGGCTAACAATATCCTATCATTGACCCATTGTACTAATTACCAGTGTGTCACTTAATTGACCTATTGACTAAGCCCGTTATCCTATCATACCATCTCCTCCATAAACTTATCTAGCTTAATCTTAAAGTCATGGAGGTCCTTCGCCCCCACTGTTTCCTTCGGCAGGCTGTTCCAGAATTGCACTCCTCTGATGGTTAGAAACCTTCGTCTAATTTCAAGCCTAAATTTCCTGACTGACAATTTATATCCGTTTGTCCTCATGTCCACATTAGCACTGAGTTGAAATAATTCCTCTCCTTCCCTGGTATTTATCCCTCTGATATATTTAAAGAGTGCAAACATATCTCCTCTTATCCTTCTTTTGGTTAAGGAAAATAAACCGAGCTCCTCAAGTCTCCTTTTGTACGACAGGCTTTCCATTCCTCGGATCATTCTGGTGGCCCTTCTTTGTACCCGTTCCAGTTTGAATTCATCCTTCTTAAACATGGGAGACCAAAACTGCACACAATACTCCAAATGAGGTCTCACCAACGCCTTATATAACAGGACTAGCACCTCCTTATCTCTACTAGAAATACCTCGCCTAATGCATCCCAAGACTGCATTAGCTTTTAACAACCACATCACATTGCCTACTCATAGTCATCCTACGATCAACCAGGACTCCTAGGTCCTTCTCCTCCTCCGTTACTTCCAACTGGTGCGTCCCCAGCTTATAACTAAAGTTCTTGTTAGTCATCCCTAAATGCATAACCTTACACTTTTCACAATTGTATTTCATCCTGTTACTAATACTCCAGTTTACAAGGTCATCCAAATCTCCCTGGAGGATATCCCGATCCTTTTCCGAATTGGCAATACCTCCCAACTTTGTGTCATCCGCAAACTTTATCAGCCCACTCCTACTTTTGGTTCCGAGGTCAGCGATAAATAGATTGAATAAAATCGGACCCAAAACCGAACCTTGAGGAACTCCACTGGTAACCCCCCTCCAACCCGACAGTTCACCCTTCAATACGACCCTCTGCAGTCTCCCCTTTAACCAGCTCCTTATCCAACTCTGGATTTTCATTTCAATACCAATCTTTTCCAATTTAACCAGTAATTCCCCATGCGGTACCGTATCAACTGCCTTACTGAAATCAAGATATATTAGATCCACCGCATTTCCCTTGTCTAAAAATCTGTTACTTTCTCAAAGAAGGAGATCAGGTTGGTTTGGCACGATCTACCTTTCGTAAAACCATGCTGTAATTTGTTCTTGGTTCAGGCTTGTAGCAGTGATGGAATAAACTGCAGGTTCAAATCAAGTCTCTGGAGTACATCCACAACTGGGATGGGCCATTCAGTCCTTTGTACAGAGCTTCAGTTTGTAGCAAAGTCCCTCCAGAGGTAGGAAGCAGGACTGAAGACAAGATGGAGATGAGGCATCAGTCTTTTATAGTCTCTTGCCATGTGGTCTTTCCTTTCTTTGTCCCAAGGACACTCTATCCAGCACGTGACATCGAAAAACCTTAGAGTTCTGTCCATAGGCAGGTCCCTGCACACCTTGCTGAGCCACAAGGCATATCTGCCTTCGCTAAATGGGTCAATTGTGTAGCTGATGGTCCTTAATGGGCCATCAAGCAGGCTAGGCAGAGCTGACACCAATTTGTCTGGCTGGGGTGTTCCCCAGAAGCATAGCACAAGTTGGAAATACAGGCAGCATAGAGTCAATATTCATAATGTCAACTACAAAAATGATACATATCTAGAGATAGCATAATTATAATCAGCCAATCATAACCTCTCCATAGACCCTTTATGTGACCACCTTTATACAATATTGGCTGCAAATATAGAACAGTGGTGGCAACGGTGATCTATACAGTTACAGATTATGTCAATAACGTCACAGGAGGTGACATGGTATCAGTGAGACTGATACTGGAATACTGCCTCCAGTTTTGGTGTCCTCATTTGAAAAAGATGGTGTGAAATTGGAGTTGAGGCAGCAAAGAGCCACCAAATGTTCTGAGGGCTGGAGAAAAATGCCTTCTAGTGAGCTATTGAAAGAGCTCAACCTGTTTAGCTTCTCAAAAGAAGATTGAAAGGTCACTTCATTGAAATGTTGAAGTGCCTTACTGGAGAGGAAAGATTGGCTATGAAAGGGCTCTTTAATGTAGCAGACAAAGGCATAAAAAAACCCAATGGCGGGAAGGTGGAAAGAGACAAATTCATATTACAATTAAGGCACAAATATTCAACAGCGAGGATGATTCACCACAGGAACAAGCTACCAAGGAAAGTGGTGGATTCTCCGTCTCGTGACGTCATTTCATGAAGACTAGATACCTTTCTTGAATGTGTTTACCCCAAAAGTAGCTAGTGTGTCATACAGGAGGCCTGTGATATGCAGGGGTCAGATTAGATGCTCTAATGGTCTCTTCTGGCAATGAAGTTGACTAATTTCTTTAAAACTGAATGTAGCATTGGGAGCAGCAGCGTCTGATGTTTTCCTGTCTAGCCGGCTTGCTTCCTAGAACGAATGCTCCTTGAGTGGGGTGATCCACAGGGAGTAGCTCAAACCTTCAAAGTGCCTGGCCAGGGGCAGGACATTAGCCCAGCAAGGGAGGGGGTGTGGCAGTGACATCACAAAGGCCTTTTGCAGGGGCTCAGACTATTGGCCAAAGGTGGTGGGGAGGTGGTGACCTCACAGAGAGATGCTGACATCAGCCAGGCAGGACAGGGGCGAGGGGCCAGGGAAACCTCAGAGACCCTGTGGCTTTGCTTCAGCAAGTCTCCTTCTCCAGGTCTCTCTTTGAGGACTGGGGGAATATTGCGGTTCACGGACGTGAGCGCCAGGAGGAACCTCTTTCGAGTTTTCTCCTTCCCTTTTAGTGATTTTACTTGAAAACAGCCGACCCTGTTTAGAGGGTTAGAGCCTCCTCGAGGTTTGAAACTGTTCAGTCTTATCCATCTGGTGACAGTTGAATTCATGGAAAACATGATCTTAAGGAGGCAGAATTTTATTCCAAACCTGGGATCTTGTCCCTTAGAATCACTGAGGACATTAGGGTTTGTCCTTTTTGTTTCACCTTTTCCTCCATCCATCCCTCCTTTCTCTTCCTCTCTTGCTTCTTTTCTCCTTTCTCCTGTTCCCCTCCTAACCCCAGGAGAGGGTGTGTGTGTGTGTGTGTGTGTGTGTGTGTGTGTGTGTGTGTGTTGCGGGGGAGTGCTCGGCAGCTCTCACTTTGGGAGGTCCACCCCAAACTGAGGGGCTGCAGTAGTGCTGGGGCAGTGATCCCCGCCAGTGACCTGGGCCATCCTTTTATCTCTCTGGTGAGACCCTCAGCCTCCCCTCCTCATTCTCTACCCTGATTGGCTGAGCAGGGGGTTATTGACAGGGAGCAGACTCAGGTCCTTGTTGTTCTCTTTTAAGACCAAGTAAATAAGTCATAACCACTTATATGTTTGATGGATTTTGCTGCTTCTCTGCATTAATTGTCTCTGAGCAGTTCATGATTCTCTCTAACATTGCAGTTCTCCTAAAATACTGGCTGAATAATTACTGTGCATACTTGTTGGTCTGGAGCTCATCTGAGAGCACTTTAAAATCTCAGTCTGCCTGTGTATGGGTCTTCTCTCACTAGGATAGGCTGAGGCCTTTTTCTTAGGCTAAGGACTTTGGCTAAGCAGCAGGGGCAGCCATTAGCTGGGAAGTGAAGGGTCACATCCTCTCATCCCAAACCAGTCACACTGAAATAAGGTGTTATTAGGCTGTTAGGAAGACGATCCTGTCTGTATGATGCCCATCACCACCAGATAAAGAAACAGATCTTAAGATGGATAAAAGAAACTTAGTTTGACAGCATCCTGTCTGGCAAGAAATCACTTATCAATGGCTCTGACTGCGAAACTCTCATTTCTGTATTGTTCTATCTTTATGGCCCTCACTTTTCTGTTGTTTATCTGTCTGGTTCTCTAATTGTTTCTCTCTTCTGTACAATCAGTCGTGCTAGGTGTAGCTGGCAATATGACTATATAAACTGGGGTCAAACAGGAGGGGGAAGGGAAATTGGAATCATGTTTATTAAGTGGGGGGAACAGGAACAGGGACACAGGCAAGGCTGGAAAGGAGGACGGGGGTAAATGCTCTGCAGCATCAGAGCTGGGAAGGGAACACTGGGGAAGAGACTGTATGGGTGTATAGAGATAAGCCCGAGTGGTGTGAAGGGCTTCGGAATATGTAATCTTATAGGTGTAACAATTGTACGGGCTACACAACCACCCAGTGACATCATCAACAAAGTGCCCATTTGTGCCTGGGTAGCGGCCCTGCTATGGGAGGGAGTGTGACGTTATTGGTATAAACTGGGACCATATAGAACATGGTTTGCAACCAAGGTCCTGTAGTGGCACCAAATCTTAGGTAAAGGGGGTCATATAAGGTGTCTAAGACCAGGTTATGGGTAGCTGGTTATGACTATGCTGTCTGTGTGCATGTGTCATTTTTAGTTGAAGTTATGTATATTGGCTCTATACTGTCTGTATTTCAAGTTGGTGCTGTGCTTCTGGGAAACATCCCAGACAAGTTGGTGTTAGCTCTGCCCAGCTTGCTTGATGGCCCATTAAGGACCATCAGCTACACAATTGACCCATGGAGAGAAGGCAGACACGCCTTGTGACTCAGCAAAGTATGCAGGGACTGGCCCATGTGACTCCAGACTCCATTTTGCTGTAATTTTCCACAGTAAGGACAAAGAGGTTCTTACACCTGGAAAAGCCTATCTAAGGCTGATGCCTCATCTCCATCTGGTCTACAATCCTGCTTCTTACCTCTGGAGGACTTTGCTACAAACTGAAGCTCTGCACAAAGGACTGATGACCCATCCCAGCGGGGGATGTACTCCAGAGACTTGATTTGAACCTGCAGTTTATGCCATCACTGCTACAAGCCTGAACTAAGAACTTTGCCATTACTGAATGTAATTGATTCCATTTAACCAATTCTAGCTCTCATCTCTATCTTTTTTCCTTTATGAATAAACCTTTAGATTTTAGATTCTAAAGGATTGGCAACAGTGTGATTTGTGGGTAAGATCTGATGTGTATATTGACCTGGGTCTGGGGCTTGGTCCTTTGGGATCGAGAGAACCGTTTTCTTTTATTGGGGTGTTGGTTTTCATAACCATTCATCCCCAGGACGAGTGGCACTGGTGGTGATACTGGGAGACTGGAGTGTCTAAGGGAATTGCTTGTGTGACTTGTGGTTAGACAGTGGGGTGAAACCAAAGTCCTCTTTGTCTGGCTGGTTTGGTTTGCCTTAGAGGTGGAAAAACCCAGCCTAGGGCTGTGACTGCCCTGTTTGAGCAATTGGTCCTGATTTGGCACTCTCCGTTGGGTCCCGCCAGAACCGCATCGTCACAGGGAGGAATGCAGCAAGGACTCAGGATCAGTGGCCAGGGTCACTGAGCATAGACATGGGGAGGTTATATGGGGAGAGGGGTTATGAGTGGGAGAGGGAGGTCAAATGTTAAAATAATGATATTTGGGGGGGGAAATGTAAAAAGAAGTGAAACTGAACAGAAATAAAACTGGAGTGTAGGCTCTAAAGCAACAAGGCTTCAGTAGGGATTGAGGCTTAAAGATCTGGGATCCCCCACACCTCTAGATTTCCAAACCTCTCCTCCCTCCCAATGACCCACCCAGCCCACTTCCCGGGGGGCCGTCCTCCACACTCCTCCCCTTCTTCCCATTACTCTCAGCCGGCACCACTTCCTGGCACCTTGGGAGCTTCTTGTATTTTCTCCTCATCTCTCACTACCTCCTACCTCCCTGCTGCTTCTTAGCTCTAACCCTGCACACACCCTCCCCATGTCCTGGCACCCCAGAATTATCTACTCCCCCCTCTTCTCCGCCCCTCCCACGACTCTCTTATCCCTTCACCCATGGGATCCTGAATGGCAACATTACACGCTCTCCTAAAAGAGCTCATCTCACTGTCACACAAACCATGCATGAGTCATACACATATTTACTCAATTTTGAATTCTACAGGAGGCATATTTTCCTCTTAAAATGAGGAAAAGGCATGAAAGCTACAGTGATTAATATAGCCAATAAGGATATATTAAATCCAATTTTAAAATGACTGACGGCACCAAAAGGCACATGTCCAAAAATGATACTAGCGTGTGGGAGAAAAGGCAAAAAAAGGGGGGCAAGGAAACCTGCAAAACTTGTATGATGAATAAAGGTATACAGTTATTACTACTCATGTTCTTTAGAGACCCCACAGCTTCTAATAACCCAGGCGACAGGACTCCTTACCCAGCAAGACCACCATCTCATAGTTCTCCTGCATGACATCCCTGTAGAGGGCTCTCTGAGTGGGGTCCAGCAGAACCCACTCTTCCCTGGTGAAATACACAGCCACCTCCTCAGAGGTCACCGGCCCCTGAAAGAGCAAGAGTCCAACACTCAGTACCTGCTGCCCCACTCACAACCCCACTATTCATGGAACAGCAGCACCAGGTAAATGGAAGCTCCAGGAGGAACATGTTAACAGAGTCCCACCCCACCTTGCTTAGAGCAGCCAGGAGGCATTAGAGGGTGGAAAGAGAGAACCTTTGTGTCTCCCAGCTGACAGACAGAGGCAGAGTCATCACATTTATCACATAGCTACTAGCCAGGGCGTGGTATAGGAGATGGGGCTATCTCTGGACCCTGCTGGTGGCTCCCTGGTAGGAATCTCCAAATAAAATATATGGAAGAAAGGGGAAGTCAACAGTAAAGAATATAAGTTAGAAAGTCAGAATTGTAGAAAATTGGTAAGGGAAGCTATCAGGAATCAATGACCACTTAATGAAAATAAGAAGGAAGTTTTAAAAAAGTATATTAAGTACAAAATTAATCCCTAACAATGGTAGTGGTAAATTACTAGATGGAAATGGCAGTATTATCAAAAATAATACAGAAGAGGTAAAAGTGTTCAATAAATATTTCACTCCTGGAGTTGGAGAAAAACAGATGATTTAATCATATAAGACGTTGACAACGACAGTCTTTCCATCCCAACAATAACTCACGAAGATGTTAAACAGCAGCTATTACAGTTAGACATGTTTAAATAAGCAGGTCCAGATAACTTGTATTAAGAGTTTTGAAAGACCTGGTGGAGGACTGTTAATGTTGATTTTAATTAGGACTTGGACCAATGGGGAAATTCCAGAAGACTGGAAAAAAGCTAATGCTGTGCCAATATTTAAAAAGTGTAAAAGAGATGACCCAGCTAATTACAAGAGTGTTAGTCCGATACAGGGCAAGATAATAGAGCAGCGAATATGGATTTAATTAATAAAGAGCTAAAGGAGGGTAATATAATTAGTACCAATTAACAAAGGTTCAGAGACAACAGATCCAATCAATCTAACTGGATATCCTTATTGGGTGAGATCAAAAGTTTGGTTGCAGCTAATAGTATTGATGAGCTAAGAGGTGAAAACATTACCTAGACTTCTGTAAGGCATATGACTTGGTTCAGCACAATATTTTGACTAGAAAACTAGAAAGAAACAAAATAAACACAGCATACATTAAACAGATTAAAAACTATGATTGTAAATGGGGAACCATGCTTGAGTAGATTTCTTTCTAGGGGGTTCCCACAAGGATTGGTTCTTGGCCCTGTGCTATTTAACATTCTTATCAATGACCTGGAAGAGAATATAAAATCATCATTGATAAAGTTTGCAGTTGCCACAAAGATTGGGGTTCGTGGTAACTAATGAAGTGTCAGAAGATTCAGGCTCCAGCACTGGGAGTCAGGAAGTTTTCCCAGCCCTGGCTGGAGGGTTATTTCCTGTTCCACAAAGAATGGAAGTTCCATTCCCAACTCCTGTGCTTTGAAATTAGGCCCTGACACTACACAACACATTCAGCATAGTGGTATGATTATAAAATGATTAGGACATAATTATGTTGCATTTTGTGCAAGATGCGTCATGTTCAGTGTCATTGGAAAAGTTATGATTTGCTGAATATGACTGTCCTATTTGTGTGCATGTATCATGTTCGTAACTGAAGTTATGGATATTGACTCTGTATCTGTATTTCAAATGTGTTTACTCTGGGTAACACTCACAACAAGCCTTTCAGGTACAACAAAGAAGCCAGACAGTGTTCATGGCTCATCAAGAAAGACAATGGACCGTGGAAGAGCTTAGCCCTCTTGTGAATTTTTCAGCTAGCCTATGAGCCATGGCTACTATGACTCAGCAGGGCATGCTAGGGCATGTGAGCAGACCACATGACAACGAACTCCATTTTTGTACCTGTATTTTTCCACAAACTGGACTGGGAAACAAGTTTGGAACAAATGGTTCCCGCAATATGGAAAAGCTACATAAGGTGGAGTGTGACATCATTTCTTGGCCTCATTCCCCACACAAGAGAACTCCTGGAAACACCTGAGGAAGAAAGACTGAACTGGGGGAACTGCTGGTCCCAGGGTAAAGGGATTTTTAGCTTGTGTATGGAAACTTGGTGGACTGCTTGTATCATCAGTCAGGGTGAGAAACTGCTAATTCAAATTCTATCCAGATAGTATGTTAAGCTTAGTTTGAGTTTTTGGTTATTTGTTAAGTAATCTGCTTTGATCTGTTTGCTACCACTTATGGCTGGGAAATTGGCTTTTGTCTTCTATCTGTCTTTGAGTGGCTTAGGTAAAGCACTCAGGTAGCTTAGTTGGATGTGTGGTGCCACCTGCTGTCCTGTTGGGTAATAACAGGGCCTGGAGGCTGGCAGTGTGAGAAGGGCCAACCCAGTTTGAGGGTTAGAGGGACAGTGTTTCCCAGAAGCCCCCCACACTGCACCCCCGGGGTGACAGCCCATCACACCCTAGAGTACACAAGTCTCAGCAGGTTTGTCACATCCTTTCCCCTCCCATTCCACACCCTAGACAGTTCCTGCCTCCCACTACCTCTAGCAGCTCCCACCCTCCTATACATTTACTTCTCCTCTCCCTCCAAGCAGAACCCACCACCAGCTCCCTGATAATCCCTTACCTGAGCCAGCTCCATTGCAGCCGTTTCCTTCCTACTGGGAGGAGGGGATGATTTAGGGTGAAAAGTGGACATTATTCTGTAGCCTGCCAGGGCAAGAAGGGCAATGTGAGAGAATTCAGACAGGGTTTCTGTCCTTTCCACATGTCAATTCCCCCCAGCATTTACCCTGGTACTGGACATTCTAGGTTCTGCCACACTGTGTAGCACAAAATGACCTTATTCCAGTACAGGCTTAGCCCCCTCCCACCAGGGTGTAACCCTCCTAGACATAGTGAAACCGTCCCAGTAGCAGAGTCTCTCTGTTACACTTATACAGTTTGTAGATGATACCAAGCTGGGAGGGGCTGCAAGTGCTTTGGAGGCTAGAATTACAATTCAAAATGATCTGGACAAACTGGAGAATATAGGATGAAATTCAATGAGGACAAATCCAAAGTAGTCCACTTAGGAAGGAACAATCAGTTGCACACATACAAGACAGGAAATGACTGCCTAGGAAGGAGCACAGCAGAAACGGATCTGGGAGTCACAGTGGATCACAAGCTAAATATGAGTCAACAGTGTTACACTGTTGGAAAAAAACCCAAGTATAATCCTGAGATGTATTAGCAGGAGTATTGTAAGCAAGACATGAGAAGTAATTCTTCCGCTCTACTCTGCACTGATTAGGCCTCAACTGGAGTAATGTGTCCAGTTCTGGGTGCCACATTTCAGGAAAGATGTGGAAAAATTGGAGAAAGTCAGAGAAGAGCAATAAAAATGATTAAAGGTCTAGAAAACATCACCTATGAGGGAAGACTGAAAAAATTGTGTTTGTTTAGTCAGGAGAAGATATGATCAGCTTTCAAGTACATAAAAGTTCATTTCAAGGAGGAAGGAGAAACATTGTTCTTAACCTCTGAGGACAGGACAAGAAGCAATGGGCTTAAATTGCAGCAAGGAAGGTTTAGGTTGGACATTAGGAAAAACTCCCTGTCAGGGTGGTTAAGCACTGGAATAAATTGCCTAGGGAGGTTGTGGAATCTCCATCATTGGGGATTTTTAAGAGCAGGCTGGACAAATACCTCTCAGGGATGGTCTAGATCAGGGGTGGCCAACATGTGGCTCTTTAGAATTTATCTGCGGCTCCTTGTACAGGCACCAACGCCGGGGCTGGTGCTACAGGCACCAACTTTCCAATGTGCTGGGTGTGCTCACTACTCAGCTACAGGCCCTGCCCCCACTCCACCCCTTCCCACCCCCTTCCCTGAGCCTGCAGTGCCCACGCTCCATCCCCCCCGTCCCCCCCCCGAGTGTCTTGCATAGCATGAACAGCTGATCGCGAGAGCGAGGAGGGGGGGGTGATGAAAAGTGTGGCTTCCCATGGGTGGGAGGCACTGGGAGCAGGGGGTGGGAGCTGATGATTCTTTAGCAATGTATATTGGTAAATTCTGGCTCTTTCTCAGGCTCAGGTTGGCCACTCCTGGTCTAGATAATACTTCATCCTGCCTTGAGAGCAGGGGACTGGACTAGCTACCTCTCAAGGTCCCTTCCAGTTCTGTGATTCTATGAACCAAAGGCCAGAGATGAGCAGAATCAAAGAAGTCACTCTGGGGTTTCTCCCTGTCATTGTCATTGTCCCCAAGGCAGCTCTCTCAGATTAACTAAGTTATTTGATGCTCCAGCCTTTATACAGTCTCTCCTGGGAGTGCCCCTTTCATGGGCTGGGCCTAGTTTTAGCTTTTGGGAAGCGTGACCCTGGGGGCTCTGAGATTGGGCCTTCTTGCCTCAGCACACCTTGTTTCTTTCTGTGGCTCCCCAGTGAGTCGAAATGAGTAGATACTCCTCATACAGACTGTGAACATAAGAATGTGTTTTGTGTTTAGACTTTATTGAATGCTTGTAAGTTGCTGCCTGAGTTAACATCTGACTAGTTGCATTGTGAGCCTCTGTGGCTCTGTAAATCACCAGACAGGAGAGAGACTTTACCTATGTGAAGTGCTGATTGGCAACAGAATGCCTGGCAGGAAAGGTCCATCAACACCAGAGAGACTATTATGGGATGTTAACAAGGACACAAGACTGTTGTTGTGCTCTTCACTTCCCATTAGCTGAGTTTCCTGCTCAGAGCACATGGTAGGAAGGGGATGAAAAACCCCATAGAGAAGGAACTGATTGTCTGTATGCTGCCTGGACTCGGCGGGGGGGCGGGGGGCAAAGTTTCTAGGCATAAGCAAGAGATCCCCAGCTGCTTAGCCTGGGTTAGTCCTAAAGAATATGTAGAGCTTGCTTATTACAGAAGCTTCTATTACCTTTGAAATTTAAGACTGCAACTCATCTGCATCTATAGGATTACCTGCTTTAACTTTGTTAACAACTCTCGTTTCCTTTTAAATAAGTCTTAATACAGGTTATGACAGGACTGGCTACAAGTGTCTTTGTTGGAAGATCTAAGATTTAATTGACCTAAGGAAGTGACGGGACTGGCAGTAACTTGAACATTGCTGTGATTCGTGCTGTAAGGCAGTGGTTCTCAACCAGGGCCCCCCTGGGGGGCCGTGAGCAGCTTTCAGGGGGCTGCCAAGCAAAGCCGGCATTAGACTCACTGAGTCCCAGGGCAGAAAGCTGAAGTCCCAGCGCAGGGGGCTGAAGTCCAGGGCCCTGAGCCCCATCACCAGGGCTGAAGCCAAAGCCTAAGCAATGTAGCTTTGCGGGGGCCCCTGTGGCATGGGGCCGCAGGCAGTTGCCCTGCTTGCTACCCCTAACGCCAGCCCTGGATTTTATATGCAGAAAACTAGTTATTGTGGCCCACATGGGCAGTGGAGTTTTATAGCGTGTGTGGGGGTGGGGGTGGGAGGCTCAGAAAGAAAAAATTGGGAACCCCTGGAGTAAGGGACCACCTGTCACAAAGGTGAGCTCACCTGCATGGTGAGATATATGGGATGACCCAAGAGGACTGTCTGTGATTCCATGTTAATGCTGTTACAATGCTGTTACAATGCCTGAAGCGTTTACACTGGGACATGGTGCACCAGTGCCAGAGTGCACTAATGTAAATTCTGTCTATACTAAGGGTTTGCACCAGTGCCTAAAACAGCAGTGTGGCAGAGACCTTCAGAAACAGCAGTACGGTGGCACTAGAACCTATTTCTAGCTCGGTCACAGACAGCCTGGGTGACCTTGGACACGTCAATGTTTCTCCTCCCAACTTTAGTCTCTTTATCCAACTGCCCACTCACTGGGGTCTCCTCTCTCTCCAGAGCTGCTCACCACTAAAATCTGTGTGGGTGTCCCCAGAGCTAAGGCAGTTCAGCTCTGGAACAGTCTTACAAGGGGGCTGGGGAGTCTCTTTCCCTGGAAGTTTTTAAGAACAAATAGGACAATGCTCTGTCAGAGATAATCTACATATACTTGGTCCTGCCTCAGCAGAGAAAGCTGGACTTGATGACATCTTGAGGTCCTATCTAGCCCTACATTTCTAGGATGCTATGCAATATATACATATAAAAACACAACATACAGAATAAAACTCACCACAACATAATGTCAGGCAAATTCAGGGGAAAAAAAAACACAACCTACACTCCACAGCATAAAATGACAATACAAAGGAAAAGAAAGCAACACGATGCGAACTATGACATCCTAGGACAAAAGTACACAATGGAAAACAAGCTGAGGCAAAACAATTCACCATAAAACTGCTACACGACATGGTGCGGTCACAGTTCCAAATGGCACCATGCAAAACAGCTCAGCATAGAACATGACGCAGCACATTAGAGAATTATTTCAATGTAGGCCTGGAAGGGATCTTGAGAAGTCATCTACTCCAGCCCGCTGTGCTGAGGCAGGACCAAGTATCCCTAGACATTCGCAGACTGGCGTATCTCTAACCTGGTCTTAAAAACCTCCAATGAAAGAAATTCCACAGCCTCCCTTGGAAGCCAATACAAGGCAAACACAGACCAAAACAATGCTGTACACACACACGCTGGGCTTGCGGTTAAGGGGGGAGGCAAGAATTGAAACAATCTGGGTTCAGTTCCCAGTTTTGCCGCAAATTCTCCACGCAAACTTGTTACACACGGTGGCTGGCCTGTACCACTGACTTGGGCTCACACGGCTCAGGCTGTGGGGCTGTTTAATTGTCATGTAGAAGTTCCGGCTTGGGCTGCAGCCCAAGGTCTGGCACACCTCCCACCTCGCAGGGTCCGAAGGTGAAAAGAGACAAATTCATATTACAATTAAGGCACAAATATTCAACAGCGAGGATGATTCACCACAGGAACAAGTTACCAAGGAAAGTGGTGGATTCTCCGTCTCGTGACGTCATTTCATGAAGACTAGATGCCTTTCTGGAATGTGTTTACCCCAAAAGTAGCTAGTGTGTCATACAGGAGGCCTGTGATATGTAGGGGTCAGATTAGATGCTCTAATGGTCTCTTCTGGCCATAAAGTCGACAAATTTCTTTAGAACTGAATGTAGCATTGGGAGCAGCAGCGTCCGATGTTTTCCTGTCTAGCCGGCTTGCTTCCTAGAACGAATGCTCCTTGAGTGGGGTGATCCACAGGGAGTAGCTCAAACCTCCAAAGTGCCTGGCCAGGGGCAGGACATTAGCCCAGCAAGGGAGGGGTGTGGCAGTGACATCACAAAGGCCTTTTGCAGGACCTCAGACTATTGGTCAAAGGTGGTGGGGAGGTGGTGACCTCACAGAGAGATGCTGACATCAGCCAAGCAGGACAGGGGCGAGGGGCCAGGGAAACCTCAGAGACCCTGTGGCTTTGCTTCAGCAAGTCTCCTTCTCCAGGTCTCTCTTTGAGGACTGGGGGAGTATTGGGGTTCCCGTACCTGAGCGCCAGGAGGAACCTCTTTCGAGTTTTCTCCTTCCCTTTTAGTGATTTTACTTGAAAACAGCCGACCCTGTTTAGAAGGTAAGAGTCTCCTCGAAGTTTGAAACTGTTCAGTCTGATCCATCTGGTGACAGTTGAATTCATGGAAAACATGATCTTAAGGAGGCAGAATTTTATTCCAAACCTGGGATCTTGTCCCTTAGAATCACTGAGGACATTAGGGTTTGTCCTTTTTGTTTCACCTTTTCCTCCATCCATCCCTCCTTTCTCTTCCTCTCTTGCTTCTTTTGTCCTTTCTCCAGTTCCCCTCCAGTTCCCTTCCAGTTCCCCAAGAAAAAGATCTTGGAGTTATCGTGGATAGTTCTCTAAAGATGTCCACGCAGTGTGCAGAGGTGGTCAAAAAAGCAAACAGGATGTTAGGAATCATTAAAAAGGGGATAGAGAATAAGGCTGAGAATATATTATTGCCCTTATATAAGTCCATGGTACGCCCACATCTCGAATACTGTGTACAGATATGGTCTCCTCACCTCAAAAAAGATATTCTAGCACTAGAAAAGGTTCATAAAAGAGCAACTAAAATGATTAGGGGTTTAGAGAGGGTCCCATATGAGGAAAGATTAAAGAGGCTAGGAAAAGAGAAGACTAAGGGGGGACATGATAGAGGTATATAAAATCATGAGTGATGTTGAGAAAGTGGATAAGGAAAAGTTATTTACTTATTCCCATAATACAAGAACTAGGGGTCACCAAATGAAATTAATAGGCAGCAGGTTTAAAACAAATAAAAGGAAGTTCTTCTTCATGCAGCGCACAGTCAACTTGTGGAACTCCTTGCCTGAGGAGGTTGTGAAGGCTAGGACTATGACAATGTTTAAAAGGGAACTGGATAAATTCATGGTGGCTAAGTCCATAAATGGCTATTAGCGAGGATGGGTAAGAATGGTGTCCCTAGCCTCTGTTTGTCAGAGGATGGAGATGGATGGCAGGAGGAAGATCACTTGATCATTGCCTGTTAGGTTCACTCCCTCTGGGGCACCTGGCATTGGCCACTGTCGGTAGACAGATACTGGGCTAGATGGACCTTTGATCTGACCCGGTACGGCCTTTCTTATGTTCTTATGTTTTCCACTGCCCAGGAGACCCAGCCAGGGACTGATGTGCTGGAGATATGTTGGGAAAAGGAACTGTCTGAATTGCCAAGGCAGGAAGCCAACAATCTACAGCAACATCATTAACCACAAACTCACTCTAAGCATGCTCCAGCCAGAAGGGAAATGGGCAAGAATTCTTGCTGTTCAGCCATGGCCACACATACAGAGATGCACAGCAGTGAGGGTGCTGGGCAAGCTGGTCTGAGCGAACAATTGGAAATGATCCTTCCGTTAGAACAGAACCAGAGTGTAGAAAGGCCCCTGTGTTAACTGGTTGAGGCTGAGGCCTTAGGAAGCTGGCCTACGATACCACAGGAATCTTTCTGTGGAGGTTTGATTCTTGCCAGCTAGGGGAAGCTGGTGTATGGTGTCTTTGTGGCTGCACTTTCAGTGATGCAGGTTTCTCTATCCCGTTGTTCCAGGGTCATCCTACTAGATTGCCAGCTGCTTTACAGCTGCAGTGTGGAGACTGTTTGTGTGTGGGGAGAGACAGTGTGTGTGTGTGTTGGGGAAGAGTGAGTGTGTTGAGGTAGGTAGGAGCGGATCATTATTATCCCTACTTGAAAGAGGGAGATGCTCAGACTGAAAAAGGAGAATTGACTTGCCTTAGGTCACAAAGCCAGTCAATGGCTGAATTGGGAATAGGACCCCCAGAGACCTGATTTTTAAATTAACCATCGGATCTTGAATGTCATACATTGAATGACCTCAATAAAGTGCTCTTAGATGAGCTCCAGTCCAACAAGTGTGCACAGTAATTATTCAGCCAGTATTTGAGGAGAACTGCAATGTTAGAGAGAAGCATGAACTGCTCAGAGACCACTAATGCAGAGAAGCAGCAAAATTTGTCAAACATATAACTGGTTATGACTTATTTACTTGGTCTTAAAGAGAACAACAAGGACCTGAGTCTCCTCCTGTCAATAACCCCTGCTCAGGCAATCAGGGTAGAGACTGAGGAGGGGAGGCTGAGGGGTCTCACCAGAGAGCTAAAAGCATGGCCCAGGTCACTGGCGGGAATCACTGCCCCAGCACTACTGCAGCTCCACAGTTTTGGGTGGACCTCCCACAGTGAGAGCTGCCGAGCACTCCCCCGCAACACACACACACACACACACACACACACACACACACACACCCCTCCGGGTGTTGGGAGGGGAACAGGAGAAAGGACAAAAGAAGCAAGAGAGGAAGAGAAAGGGGCGGGGGGAATGGAGGAAAAGTTGAAACAAAAAGGACAAACCCTAATGTCCCCAGTGATTCTAAGGGACAAAATCCCAGGTGTGGAATAAAATTCTGCATCCTTAAGATCATGCTTTCCATGAATTCAACTGTCACCAGAATGATCAGACCGAACAGTTTCAAACCTCGAGGAGGCTCTAACCCTCTAAACAGGGACATCTGTTTTCTAGTAAAATCACTAAAAGGAAGGAGAAAACTCAAGAGAGGTTCCTCCTGGCGCTCACGTCCGTGAACCCTAATACTCTCAGTCCTCAAAGAGAGACCTGGAGAAGGAGACTTGCTGAAGCAAAGCCACAGGGTCTCTGAGGTTTCCCTGGCCCCTCACCCCTGTCCTGCCTGGCTGATGTCAGCATCTCTCTGTGAGGTCACCACCTCCCCACCACCTTTGGCCAATAGTCTGAGCCCCTGCAAAAGGCCTTTGTGATGTCACTGCCACACCCCTCCCTTGCTGGGCTAATGTCCTGCCCCTGGCCAGGCACTTTGGAGGTTTGAGCTACTCCCTGTGGATCACCCCACTCAAGGAGCATTCGTTCTAGGAAGCAAGCCGGCTAGACAGGAAAACGTCTGACGCTGCTGCTCCCAATTCTACATTCAGTTTTAAAGAAATTAGTCGACTTTATTGCCAGAAGAGACCATTAGAGCATCTAATCTGACCCCTGCATATCACAGGCCTCCTGTATGACACACTAGCTACTTTTGGGGTAAACACATTCCAGAAAGGCATCTAGTCTTCATGAAATGACGTCACGAGACGGAGAATCCACCACTTTCCTTGGTAGCTTGTTCCTGTGGTGAATCAACCTCGCTGTTGAATATTTGTGCCTTAATTGTAATATGAATTTGTCTCTTTTCACCTTCCAGCCATTGGGATTTTAATGCCTTTCTCTGCTACATTAAAGAGCCCTTTAATAGCCAATCTTTTCTCTCCATTAAGGCACTTCAGCGTTTCAGTGAAGTCACCTTTCATTCTTCTTTTGAGAAGCTAAACAGGTTGAGCTCTTTCAATAGCTCACTAGAAGGCATTTTTCTCCAGCCCTCAGAACCTTTGGTGGCTCTTTGCTGCCTCAACTCCAATTTCACACCATCTTTTTCAAATGAGGACACCAAAACTGGAGGCAGTATTCCAGTATCAGTCTCACTGATACCATGTCACCTCCTGTGACGTTATTGACATAATCTGTAACTGTATAGATCACCGTTGCCACCACTGTTCTATATTTGCAGCCAATATTGTATAAAGGTGGTCACATAAAGGGTCTATGGAGAGGTTATGATTGGCTGATTATAATTATGCTATCTCTAGATATGTATCCTTTTTGCAGTTGACATTATGAATATTGGCTCTATGCTGCCTGTATTTCAAACTTGTGCTATGCTTCTGGGGAACACCCCAGCCAGACAAATTGGTGTCAGCTCTGCCTAGCCTGCTTGATGGCCCATTAAGGACCATCAGCTATACAACTGACCCATTGAGAGAAGGCAGATATGCCTTGTGGCTCAGCAAGGTGTGCAGGGACCTGCCTATGGACTGAACTCTAAGGTTTTTCTATGTCACGTGCTGGATAGAGTGTCCTTGGGACAAAGAAAGCAAAGACCACATGGCAAGAGACTATAAAAGACTGATGCTTCATCTCCATCTGGTCTTCAGTCCTGCTTCATACTTCTGAAGGGACTTGTCTACAAACTGAAGCTCTGTACAAAGGACTGAATGGCCCATCCCAGTTATGGATGTACTCCAGAGACTTGATTTGAACCTGCAGTTTATTCCATCACTGCTACAAGCCTGAACCAAGAACTTTGCCAAAGTACAAGTTTTGCCCAGGGCACCGTTTCCCCTAACGCTGGTCCTTGGTAACATTTCCTGATTGGGGCAGGGGGGAAGGGGAGAGAGTCGAGGCGTTTTCTCTCTTTTTCTTTCCTCTCCATTTTCTGCTCCTTCCTTCAATTCCAGAAACTTCTCTTGTGTTTCAGACTGTGCAGTGACACCCTCCCCACCCCAGGACTATGGAGCCTTTGGAGCAGAAAGATCCTAGGAGCTAAGGATGAATCCAGGGGTGAGTAGCTGGAA
The DNA here is from genome assembly GCF_016161935.1 of Mauremys reevesii. Taxonomy (NCBI): domain Eukaryota; kingdom Metazoa; phylum Chordata; order Testudines; family Geoemydidae; genus Mauremys; species Mauremys reevesii. The sequence continues at coordinate 18,063,717 of NC_052639.1, forward strand.
GGAAGGAGTCCTAGCAACTCTTCTGGGAGTGCAGGGAAGGAATGACTCCCCCTTCTCTACATTCTCCCCATGGGGCTCTGCGGAGCAGGGAGGGTTGTGTGATAAATTCCATCCAACATTCCCCTTTGATCCAAGCCGAGAGACATCTCAGCTCTGCACGATCCCCTTGGCAGCACCAAACAAGGGATGTTTTACACTGCCCAGGAGACTCAGCCAGGGACTGATGTGCTGGAGATATGTTGGGAAAAGGGACTGTCTGAATTGCCAAAGCAGGAAGCCAACAATCTACAGCAAAATCATTAACCACAAACACACTCTAACCATGCTCCAGCCAGAAGGGAAATGGGCAGGAATTCTTGCTGTTCAGCCATGGCCACACATACAGAGATGCACAGCAGTGAGGGTGCTGGGCAAGCTGGTCTGAGCGAATAATTGGAAATGATCCTTCCGTTAGAACAGAACCAGAGTGTAGAAAGGCCCCTGTGTTAAGTGGTTGAGGCTGAGGCCTTAGGAAGCTGGCCTACGATACCATAGGGATCTTTCTGTGGAGGTTTGATTCTTACCAGCTAGGGGAAGCTGGTGTGTGGTGTCTTTGTGGCTGCACTTTCAGTGATGAAGGTTTCTCTATCCCATTGTTCCAGGGTCATCCTACTAGATTGCCAGCTGCTTTTCAGCTGCAGTGTGGAGACTGTTTGTGTGTGGGGAGAGACAGTGTGTGTGTGCTGGGGAAGAGTGAGTGTGTTGAGGTAGGTAGGAGCGGATCATTATTATCCCTACTTGAAAGAGGGAGATGCTCAGACTGAAAAAGGAGAATTGACTTGCCTTAGGTCACAAAGCCAGTCAATGGCTGAATTGGGAATAGGACCCCCAGAGACCTGATTTTTAAATTAACCATCGGATCTTTAAAAGCAACAAAGAATCCTGTGGCACCTTATAGACTAACAAATGTTCTGCAGCATGAGCTTTCGTGGGTGAATACCCACTTCTTCAGATGCAAACATCGGATCTTGAAATTCATACATTGAATGACCTCAATAAAGTGCTCTTAGATGAGCTCCAGTCCAACAAGTGTGCACAGTAATTATTCAGCCAGTATTTTAGGAGAACTGCAATGTTAGAGAGAATCATGAACTGCTCAGAGACAATTAATGCAGAGAAGCAGCACAATCCATGAAACATATAACTGGTTATGACTTATTTACTTGGTCTTAAAGAGAACAAAAAGGCCTTGAGTCTCCTCCCTGTCATTAACGCCCTGCTCAGACAATCAGGGTAGAGACTGAGGATGGAAGGCTGAGGGGTCTCACCAGAGAGCTCAAAGGATGGCCCAGGTCACTGGTGGGGATCACTGCCCCAGCACTACTGCAGCTCCACAGTTTTGGGCGAGCGATTTCACCAGGACATTGCAACATCGTTCACAATCCACATGAGTGGAGACTGTTCATTGATTCATCAAAGACGAAGTCTTAAAGATGTTTTACTGCGTAATGGCAATGGTTTGCCATGAATTCCACTTGGTGATGCAGTCCATAGGAAGGAAACCTAGGACAACATGAAACAACAACATGAAACCTCTCGGAGGCTCTTATCTGCTCCACAGGGACGTCTGTCTTCTCATTCAATTAGCAGTGGGAAAGGGGATGCAATGTCTGCCCCCAGCCAGACCACCAACCCCATCAGACACCCTCCCCCGCTGGTGCACCAGGGTCTCCCCCAGACCGACAACAGCTATGAATTAAAACCCCACAGTGTTTGTTGGGGCTACTGGAGATGCTGAAATCTCACTCTTGTCTCTCTCCTCCTGCCTCCACCTCCGAGCCAGGCACTGGGCAGTTCAGTGGGAAGGGATGAACTGATGACAGTGGAGGAAAAAAATCAAAAACCAAAAGTGAAAAAAAGCGCAAGCCGGGCAGGCAAGGCAAATCGCAGGCTTCTGCCATAGACTAGTCCTCCCCACTCTTCCAATAACCCACCCAAACCGCGACACCACAGACCCCACGTTCCTGGTGTAGCTCCACCTTCCAGTGGGGAAGTGGGGAACCAATTACTAACACACACAGCATATTCCTGAGGCGCAGTGCTGGGAGCTGGGGGGATCTGGCGGGCACCTCACTGTGGGATTCACGAGTGGCTCCGGCAGCATCCATGCAATCAAGCCGCTCCACATGCCGTTGTGCCGAGGGATAACAGCGCCTGGAGGGTTGCTGCTGGTCACTAGCAGGGCATTGTGGGAGACAGCCAAGGCTGGAGAGGGTTCGGGGGCACAGCGGATCCCATCACAGCGTGTCCCCCAGCACCCACAGGGAATATCGTGCCCCTAGGAGGAGCGTTTGGGCTTTGCTGTGATGTGTCACTTTCCAGCCTGTGCTCTGTCTCTTCTCCTGTGCACACCCATGTCAATCAGGCATTGCTCAGCTGGGCTCTGCAGAGACCGGACTGGCTACACCCCGTGACGGGACTGAGGGGGGGCAGTGCTGAGCGTCACAGGACCTGGTTTCAGCAGCGAGAAAATCCAGGAACAACCGAATTGTTGTTTCACCCACGAAAGCTCATGCTGCAAAAACGTCTGTTAGTCTATAAGGTGCCACAGGATTCTTTGCTGCTTTTACAGGAACAACCCAGTGATCCACTAAGCGGAGTTAGGGGCCTGAACTCCCTGTACGATGCACGGGCGACACAGGCACCTTACAACACAACTCCCAACCACCAGCTCCCCAGGCAGGGAGCCAGCCAAGCCCGCCCAGGGAGACACTGACAACGGGGAGGTGTCCTAGCCCTGCCCCTCTCTCACAGATAGGTCCTGTGCTCCCAGCACTCACCTGCCATGTGGGAGAGCCAGGTTCAATTCCCTCTGTCCAGCTGCAGAGAGTAGCTCAGGGACGTGAGTAGCAAGCTCAGGGCAGACTGTTACACACCAGGGCACCCCCCATGGGGACTGGGAGCTTCCACCCCCCGAGAGCGAACTCCCCAGGCACACGAACAGCCTGAGCAGGGAGTCACAGACAGTCCCCTTGGGCACTCGGGGCTATCCTGCCACCTAGGCAAGTCTGCCTTTGGGCTAGATCTGTGCCTCAGGGAGGCCTGAGGCCACAGGCATGAGCTGGGGCTGCCAGCATCCCCCCCGCCACTGTCCACAAGGGAGAAAGGATTTGAACCAGGGTCCCCCATGTTTCAGGTCAGTGCACGAAGCAGTGTGCCGTGGTGGGGCTCTGTCCAGCTCTCCCTTTGAAGGGGGTTCATTGGGGCTAACTAATGAGAGCGAGTGGGGCAGGGGGATCAGCTCCCCGGTGTGTCCTAATTCCTGCCTCTCAGCTGGGTGCCTGAACTACTAAACACTGTCATCAAAATACCATTGCTAGAAATAAACAATGAAAAGGTGCAGAACTCCAGGGAGCTCAGGACAGGGAGACTAACTCAGGCAATCAGAGCAGCAGATAAGACAAATCTTGAGCTACTCTGAGGCTCCAAGCAGACATGTTACCGAGACGGAAACTGGCCAGGAATTCTTTGAAATGGCGTAAACACGTCTAAAAGTATCAGTTTGCTTTATGATGAGGGGATGGGGGGAGGGAGGTTTAAACTATTTCCCTGAATCACATCTCCCTTGGCAGCTCAGTCACCATTTCAGCTAGAGCAGAGCGGTGGAGCCTGGGCACTGGGCCACTCGGGGCCTTTAACACCACAGCCCTGGGGAGGGGGGGCTGAGAGGGACCATCCTGCGAGGAACACGAGTCCTTCTACCATCCACCACACCCTAGTGTGGAACTGCTGCTGCCGGCTCACCCCATCTGTGGGGACTTCTATCCCCTCTGCCTCCCTCTAGCTGGGGGTTTTCCCTTCTGCACCTACCTGGCATGGCAGCCCCGTCTGAACCCCTGATCCTGTCCCAGTTTTGTCCCTCTGCTCATCACGCCCCTCCAATTTCCCCCCTTCAGGGGGATTTTCCGGCCTTTGATTGCAGGGAGCAGATTCTGATGGTGCGTGAGGGCAGCAGCTTGCAGCTGTTACTGAGCATGTGAGAAGAGCATTAGAAGGGAAGACCGGCCAGACTGGGTCAAACCAAAGCTCCATCTAGCCCAGTGTCCTGTCGGCCGATAGCGGCCGGTGCCAGGTGCCCCAGAGGGAATGAACAGACAGGAATCATCCAGGGAGCCATCCCCTGTCGCCCAATTCCCAGCTTGTGACAGACAGAGGTTAGGGGCACCATCCCTGCCCACCCTGGCCAACAGCCATTGATGGACCTGTCCTCCACAGAAACACAGAATCCTAGACAATGAGGGTTGGAAGAGACCCCAGGAGGTCATCCAGCCTAAGCCCCTGCTGAAAGCAGGACCACGAATCTCTCTAGTTTCCTTTTCATCACAGGACCCTGCTCAGGAACAGTGAAGTTGCAAGATCTAACAGGAAACAGCTTCAGAAAGAAGGGCAGCTCCTTTTCCTCCTCCCCTCCCGTGGGGACGAGCAGCCCCCCCCCCGCCGCTCGGCCCCGGCCTCCTTCAACCCATTGCCCCCTTCAGCCTCCCCCAACTGCCCCCATCACCCCCTTTATCCTCCCTCAACTTCCCCCATTACCCCCTTCAGCCTCCCTCAACTGCCCCAATTGCCCCCTTCTGCCTCCCACAACTGCCCCGGTCCCTTCCCCTCATTGTCCCCCTCAGCTTTCCCCTGCCCCCCAGGCTCCTCCCCAGCTGCCCTTTCAGTCTCCCCCCTACATCCAACTGCCTCCTTCAGCCTCCCCCCAAACCCCGCACCCAGCTGCCTGACCTGACCCCCTTTAGCCTCCCTTCACCCCGACTGCCCCTTCCCCCCTCACACACTCCCCTCCCTCTGCCTCGCCCCAAGTTCCCGACTCCACCACTCGCAGATCCCCTTCTCCACAACCATCTGCTTCTCCATCATGGGGAACAGGAGCAGACAATGCTTTTTAAAAACCTTTTGCAAAGTAAAAAGTAAAATAAGCCAAGTAACTCCCTCCCTTGCTTTGTGCTGGGTGCCCAGCTGTGGGCTTGTGTGGGGGGTGATGGTGTGAGTGTGGGGGGGAGGGGTGTTCTGAGCACACTCCGGTCAGGGAAGGGGTGGAGTTGGCCAAAGGGGCAGGTTGAATCTTTAGCAGAGAATTCCTTTCTCCATTGTGTTAGCTAAGCGTTGCTGTTAAATGTCAGCCGACAAATGCAGCATTTGAAACAATCTGATTCTAACCCCCCCACCCTCTCAGTTGCTGTAGTTCTCACATCCTCTGCTCTTGTGATGTCACCACATGACATGGTGTCTTATTCCCATAGTGTCCTGTAGGTTAGACAGGACTTAAGTTTATAAGGTAAAAACTGAAGCATAACTCCATCCCTTCCTCCTTTTGACTTAGGAAAAATAAATCCTGTTCCCTCCCCCTGCCCCAGCCCGACCCAGCCAAGCCCCACCAGCGCTGCTGTGGCCAGGAGACAGGTGCCCTCTCACCTGACCCTGATCTGCTGTGGTGAGAGAGAGCTGTGGGAGTCCTCTCCCTGGGGCAACCTGCACTCCAAGCCCCTTATTCTCAGCCCCACCCCAGAGGCCGCATCCCTAGCCGGAGCCCTCACACCCCTGCACCCCAACCCTTTGCTCCAGCTCTCAGCCTCTCATCCCCAACCCCACCCCAGAGACTGCACCCCCAGCCGGAGCCCTGGCACCCCAACCTCTGCCCTTCCTGAGCCCCCCTCCACACTCCTAACCCTTCAGTCTCACCACGTCACACACCATCCATGTGCAGAATGAAGTTTGGAATGAGCACCAATAGACAGGTGATGTGTCACACCTCACCTCCGTATTGGTGCACACAACAAAATTCATTCCGCACATGGACATAGCAAATTAGAGGAAACACTGCTCCTGACTTTCAACCTCTCTCTCAGATCTTCAATTTCATACGCTGACTGATCAGAATAAAGTGCTCTCAAGTGAGCTACAGACCAACAGGGGTTCATAGTAATTATTCAGCAAGGATTTTAGAAGACCTAGAACATTAGAGGAAATCATCACCTGCTAAGAGACAATTAATGGAGAGAAGCAGCAAGATTAATCCCGTACATTGGATTGGTTGTGACTTCTTTGCCTGATTTGAAAAAAGATCAAAAGGACCTGAGTCTCCTCGCTCACGATAGCCCCCTGCTCGGCCAATCACCACTGAGACTCTGAGGGGCGGGAGGCTGAGGGGTCTCACCAGATGTCCCAAAGGACGGCCCAGGTCACCATCACAGGGGATCACTCTCAGACCCAGACCCACCTCTTGGTGAGGACCTCTGCAATGAGAGCAACCCCCTCCCCCGCCCACACTCCAGACACGTCCCTCCTTGTTAGAAGGAGGGAAGCTGGGAAAAGGAAAAAGAAGCAAGAGGCGAAAGGAGGGAGGAAAGAGGAAAAGGAAACCAAAAAGGATACACCCCAATGTCCCCAGGGATTCCAATCATCAAAACCTAGGGAGGAAATCAAATTCTGCCACCTGAAGCCAGTGCTGTCTGGGCCTAGAATGCTGCCTGCGCCAGGTGGATCAGACTGAACAGGTTCCAAACCTCTCTGAGCCTCTTACCTTCTCAAAGGGAAGTTTCTTTTCGGCACAGTCAGTGGGAGGAAAGGAGAAAACTCCACAGAGGTTCCTCCTCATGCTCACATCCGTGAATCCTAATTCTCTCTCAGCCCTCGAGGAGAGACCTCGCGAAGGAGACTTGCGGCAGCAAAGCCGGGAGGTCTCAGAGACTGGCCTGGCCCTGCACCTCTGTCCTGCCCGGCTGATGTCGGGGTCTCTCTGTGAGGTCACCCCCTCCCCACCACCTTTGCCCAATAGGCCGAGTTCCTGCAAAAGGCCTTTGTGATGTCACTGCCACACCCACCCCTCCCCTCAAAGCTGATGTCCTGCCCCTGGCCAGACTCGTTGGGTGTTTGAGTTGTTTCCCCTGGATCTGGGGTTGCCAACTTTCTGACCCAACAAAACTGAACACCCTCATCCTGCCCCTTCACCGAGGTCCCGGCCCGCTCAATCCATCTCCCTCCGTCGCTCGCTCTCCCCCACGCTCACTCACTCGCTCGTTTTCACCGGGCTGAGAAGGGCTGAGGAGAGTCCCTTTTCAACTGGGTGTTGTCGGGACAGACCTGGGATGGAGGCTGCCTGCCAAACACCTTTAAGAGGAGCTGTCCCTCCCTGTCAGAAAATCATCTCCCTCCTTCAGTTCAGTGACCGCCTGAATTGTTCCTTGTCTCGGCAGGGCCGGAGGATTGAAAGCAGCAACGTCAAAGTCCTGTGCAGCTAGCAGGAATGGACACAGACTCTCCCTTGTATCTCAACAGATATTTAGTTTTACTCTTGGTAAACTACAAGGCTAAAGAGACGGGCGCTGGCACCAGATCTAAGGAATGAAATACAACACAATCATCATCGCTATGCCCATCGTTGCCCCTTTAATCTTCCGTTGTCTCTCTCTGACCACCATCACCCTCCGTCGGTTCACTGAGATTGCCACACTCATTGCTTCCAACACACACCTGATCTCCAATTTTGCAGCCAAAAGAAAAGTGATAGGCTTTCTTAACCATAGTGTTTATACTGCACTTTTGTGATGCAAAAGTCACTTCACCACAAACATAGCACAAGTTATCTGCACTATTCACACAAGTACGAGGCATTTCTGCTCACTTTGGCTAAAGAGAAATGGGTCCCTTTGCAAAATCAAACACTGACAAATAAGAGAGCAAGACACTGTATGATTTCTAGACCTGATATAGGGCAATTGGTTCAGCTTCATTATGATTGCATCATCCATGACTTCTAGGAATAACATGATGCAATTCATATCATGTATGAGGCAATACCAGCTTCAGACTGTATCCTTCATTGTTTTGCCTAAAAAGCAAGTACTGTCCAAAGCCATTCATAGATTTATTCATAGATCCAGTCAAAGATGTAGTTTAGTCATTACTGGTTTAAATTGAGATCCGTCCCTTTATAACTCACTTATCCTCCGCCATTCCCAAGTCAAGGGTCATAAATACTGACTCAATAGCATATCTTGAAAACTAGAGCCAATCAAGAATTTTAAGGATCATTTTCGTTCTCAGTGACCCAGAATTAGTAAAGTTGGACTCCATTTATTTCAGAAGCATTTTGGCTGTAGAGCAGTGTAACAAGCCTCTCCTAGCTGCCTCCTGGTGGGGGGAGGCTGTGGAGCTGTGGGGACCTGTTTGAGAGGGTCACTAGTAGCAGCGTAGCACAGGAGGTGTCCTATCGGGTTGAGTCATTGCAGATGATGATGTAGTGCAGCAGACCCCCGTTTTGCCAACCGTGCATTAGGCAGCTTTCCATGTTAAGCGAACTCCCAGTGCCCACAGGTGCAGCAGCCGGCGATTTGTCCTGTGGCCGCTAGGTGGCGCTGCAGCCTCGCACTTTCCCGTTCCCCCGGGTATGGGAAGGTTTGATAAGGTGAGCTGGCTCCACCCGGCCCCGGGGAGATGCCGTCAGTGGGGTCTGCTGTGTAAGGGCTGAAAGTCAATTTTACTGGCATTTTATGATCTTTCAATCATGAAGGGGAGGAACTGCTTACCCTGACTGAAGCATCTTATCTCGTTTCCAAATTGAAGTGTCTCCTCTTTGTGTGCAAAGAGGTTAAAGGCCGCAAAGCTGGGTAGCTGGGTGTGGGGCCTCCAAAGTTATTGTGCTCTGGTGAGACTGAGCAGTTGTGGGGATTGTGCAAGCTGTGGTGTTTACATGCACATAGAAAATGTAATGAAACTCCATTTTAAAACCACTCATGTCTGGGAATGGAAGAGAAGCTCTTTGAAATAAGTGTCCCCTTCATACTCTTCAAGATCACTGGCTCCAACACTCAGCTGCCTCAGGGAACTCAGTGGTGGTGCATTTGAGGGCGGATCGAGAGGTTTCTGGTTCAAGTCCAGCTGCTCTCTTACATGTCCTCTTTTTTAAGTGATCTATATTTTCATATCCATCTCCTGTATGTTCAGGAGTTCCGCTGAACGGGGACGTGAAATGAATTTCATCATTCAATATATTCCTGTTAAAATGTACAAACACTGAGGAAAGCTGTCCATCAGCTGAAATCCGTTCCGGTCCTCTGAGGCGCTAGTTTGTTTTCATTCTTGAAACAAAGATAGAGTACGACTGTAGATTTGCAGGTCCTTGTTCTCCACGAGCGATGCCGTGGAGAAGAAGAAGAACCAGTGGCTATAAAGTGGACACTAGGGAGTTTAGTCTTGCCTTCCAAGGGGAGTATTGGGGGCAAAAGACATATCTGGCTTCAAGACTACGCTTAATACTTTTATGGAGGGGATTTTTTTAACAGCAGCCTGGCTCAAGAGCATTGGCCAATATGGACTATATTGTCTTCTTTGCTTCTCTGTCCTAATCTAAAGCCTTTCTAATGCTGTGTTTCAGTTGACTAATAAACCCTGCTATATTTTAACAGTCTGCCCAGTGTCACAGCAAAAACTTGCTGAGGTGCATTGAAGCATGAATGAGGAGCAGTCTCTGAACAGGAGTGTCATTCAGCTGGACCTGCTGGCAGAGCTCACAGGTTGAAATAGGAGTGTTGAATCCAGAGGCTCAGTCTCAAGTGTTGAAGCTACATGGTCTCTCCTTGTGGAAGAGTGGGACCCCTTGGGGGTCCAGCGCACTCAAGGGGCACCTCCCAAGGACTGTTTAAAAGCCAGGGCATTGCACAGATCCTGTGCATCCATGACACTGCGCCAGATGTTAAGCCTTATGGGAAAAAGAGATAAAACAAGAAAAGGATCTAAATGTGTATTTACCATTGCACCCTCATCAGTCCTCGTGGGAATCCCTCATCAGTTACAAAGTGTATTAAAACCTTCCCCTAAGGCTCACCTCTTGGTTATCAGGTCGTGTCAGTTTTGTTAGAGGGCTTTCCTCCCCGCCCACTTCCCTGGTTCTTGTCACGCAGACAGCAAGCAGCAAAAGACCAGAAGTCCGAAGGGCAGATAGTGCAATGTTTATTGGGGTTATTTCCAAGCAAGCAGATTCCGAAGCCCTTCACACCAGTCGGGCTCATCGCTGTACGCCCAGAGAGTCTGTTCCCCAGTGTGCCGTTCCCAGCTCTGAGGCCGCAGAGCATTTAGCCTGCATCCCCCTTCCCAGCTCTGAGGCCACAGAGCCTTGTCTGTGTCCCTGTTCCCATTTCCCCCATTAATAAACCTGATTCCAATTTCCCTTCCCCCTCCTGTTTGACCCCAGTTTATATAGTCATATTCCCAGCTACACCTTAACCAATCATTTTACTGAAATGTAACTAACCAGTCCTAACGTATTGCAACATAATTACCTAACCAATTATATCCTACTATCCTAATTAACTTACACCCAGCAAAATTAATTATACCGCTGGCAGAAACAATTACAGAACCAGAAAAGTGGTGGACATAAAGATAAAACAATACAGAAATGAGGGTACCACAACTGTTGATAAGTGATTTCTTGCCAGACAGGATGCTATCAAACTAAATTTTCTTTAAGCATCTTAATATCTATTTCGTTATCGGGTGGTTCTACCCCTTCCCCCATTCTGTGGTTGTCTTGTCTAGTTAGATTGTAAATGAGCCATCTACTATTCTGTGTTTGTACTTTGCCTAGCACAATGGGGACCCACTGTTAGCTGGTCCTTAGGCACTAAGGTAATACATATGATTTATAATAATAATAACTCTCCTGCCACTTTGAGCCAAGGAAGCTGGCCTTGGGACGTTACTGCTTAAAAATGAGCTGCGGTTAAAACCGTGGACTATTCTTTGTGACAAGTATCCCACAAATTCCACTGACCTCCCTTGTTTTCTTTGCCTGGCGTAGGGTTTCTAAATTCCAAACCTGATGTGATCTCGCAGCTGGAACGAGGGGAAGAGCCGTGGGTCCCAGACCGCCAGGGCTCTGAGAAAGAAGTGCTCCCGAGAGCTGCCTGCACAGGTGAGGGATTGGTTAAACCAACTCAAAAACTCTCCATGAATACAGGAAACATTTGGGATGCCCTACAAAGACCTTGTGAGCTCTGCAAGTTCAGGATTGTTCCCTTCAGATGTGGAATCATTAGGCAGATGTCACTCATGGCTTCCCACCTACCCTAACTGACAACTGGCAGCAGGTCCCTCCCCAATCTCACTTTCCCCTGAGTGTTGTGGTGAGATGCACACCCAGAACTGATCCCTTCCTCTCTCATCTGGGGAAGGGTTTGAGGAAAATGAGCTCCTGATAGGTTTGATCTCTCCCACACGTATTTTGGTTTGTTCATCCCTTTTTCCCTTCTTGTCTCTGAGATTTCCTTTCTCTCCAGCGCAGGGAGTGACCTATGTCTGGATTCTCTCTGTCTCCCATCAGGTGTTGGGATGGTGAGTGAGAATGAGGAGAATCCCCAGTAAGAAGATGCTGAGCAAGTAGAACCACATAGGACATTATCAGGAAGACCCAAAGGGAATGTTTCCGAGAGTTGTGCACTCCCAGAAAAAGCAAAAGCCTGTGAGTCTCAGCAGAGGCCAGAGGAAAACCTGAGTAGCCTCTCAGACCTTATTACACACGAGAGAATCAACTTGGAAGAGACACACTACACATGGCATGAGTGTGGGAAAAGCATCAATGGGAGTTCAGACCTTTTCACACATCAGGGGATCCACAGAGGAGAGAGACCCTACATGTGCTCTGAGTGTGGGAAAAGCTTCAGTCGGAGCTCCTACCTTATCACACATAGGAGAATCCACACGGGTGAGAAACCTTATGGATGTTCTGAGTGTGGGAAACGCTTCAGTTGGAGATATGCCCTTGTCGCGCATCAGAGAATCCACACAGGAGAGAAACCCTACACGTGCTCTGAGTGTGGGAAATGCTTCAGTCGGTCGTCAGCCCTTATCACACCTCAGATAATCCACACAGGTGAGAAACCTTATGGATGCTCTGAGTGCGGGAAAAGCTTCAAACAGAGCCCTAGCCTGAGCAGACATCGTAGAATCCACACAGGAGAGAGACCCTACACATGCTCTGAGTGTGGGAAAACCTTCATTGACAGCTCAAACCTTGTCAGACATCGTAGAATCCACAGTGGAGAGAGACCCTACACATGCTCTGCATTTGGGAAAAGCTTCAATCAGAGGACGTTCCCTATTAGACATCAGACAAGCCACATGGGAGAGAATGTGAGAAATGCCTTGATTAGGGCTGGCCAAAGCCTGAGCGTCACGGTTTGACTGTTCCCCCATTTCAAAGCAATTGTTAGTCATCAAGTTCCCCTTCGGGAACAAATTGTTTCATTCCCCGTTGCTTTGATGTTGCTTCAAGTTTTGCTGGAGAGCAGATATTTTTATTATCATTTTCCTCAGTTAAAATATATTGAACTATAACAAAGAGCAGGAACAGGGCAGGGATAGGGAAAATGTCATTTCATCCACTGTAACAACAAAAGTAGTTAGGGTAAATCAGAGAGATTCCCTTATTCCCTGTATTGTCAGAGTGGGGAATGAACAACAATCTACAGCAATGCCATTAACACAAACACACTCTCAGCCTGCTCCAGCCAGAAGGGAAATGGGCAGGAATTCTCACTGTTCAGCCCAGGACACACTTACACTGATGCGCAGCCGTGAGTGTGCTGGGGAAGCTGGTCTGAGCAAACAATTTGAAGTGACAATTCAGTGAGAACTGAATCATCATGCAGTGGAACAGCTGTACATCAAGTAGGTGTGGCCGAGTGGTTAAGGCGATGGACTAGAAATCCCTTGGGGTCACCTCATGCAGGTTTAAATCCTGCCAACTACGCAAGCACTGTGCTGTTGTTGTTATTATTGTAGTCTTAGTGCCTGAGCATCCACAGTGCAAATTGGAGCCAGATCTAGCTTCACTCTGTCTACACTTAAAATGCTGCTGTGGCATTGCTATAGCACTTTGGAGTAGACAGTGACTGGAGGGGTTTTCCCATCCCTGTAATAGCTGCATTGACAGAACAATTCTTCCTTTTCTTTAGCACTATCTAACCAGGGCTTAGGTCACCTTAACTCTATGGGTTTGGGGGGAGGGGGGATTCACACCCTGAGAGACGTCGCTCTGTCAGTTCAGTGCCCAGCGTACACCAGCCCTTAGATCCCTCTTGGTATTTCAATGCAGGCACTGACCTGTGAGAGGAAAACATCAGCTCACAAACACACAGACTGAATTCCCCACATTTCATCTCGCTGCACTTTCCAGAAAGTCATGAAATTCAATTCATTCTTGCTAGGACAGAGAACAAATAAGTGACACTAAGTTTTTGGCTTGGGTAAATAAAATTAAGTGTTTAATTAATATAGTAAAAACCTGTCCTGATGCCTCTAACTAACACCATTGCGTGAAATAGGAACAGAGACAAAGCTTGTCAGTGACGACTAATTTCACAAATGATCTTCCCAATATTAATTTCTACGCTGCCCCCATTGGAGGTCTGGGCATCTCCAGTGTCACTGCTCTGCGTTCACCTTCCCCTAGAATTGTTCTCGGACATTCGCCTTCCTCTGCAGCGTGGGGCACGGGTCACTTGCTGGAGGATTCCCTGCACCTTGAGGTCTTTAAGCCACGATTTGAGGATTTCAGTAACTCAGACATAGGTTAGGGGTTTGTTACAGGAGTGGGTGGGTGAGATTCTGTGGCCTGCATTGTGCAGGAGGTCAGACTAGATGATCATAATGGTCCCTTCTGACCTTAAGTCTATGAATCTATTCCCAAATTTGGAAAATTGTGCAGTTCAGAATGTGAATAGTGACCCTGTCTCCTTCCTGCACCTGCTCTACCTTGCTCCACAGCAGCTTCTCCCCCTGCAGAGTCACTCCAGCACGGCAGTGCAGCCGCCCAGGGTTCAGCAGGGGCCCCGGCAAGGACAGTGGGTGCAGCTAACTGCCCGGTGTGCCTGGCAGTGATTCAGCTGTAAAAAAGCAACCCCCCCTCCACAGAAGTACAAAGACCTGATTTCCCCAACTTTAACATCATGACCCCCTGTAGAAAGCCAACCGTTTCCGTTTAATTTTCCCGGGAAGATCCAAAAATCAAGTGACATCAATTTTTAAGTTGAGTAAATAAAGTTGAGGAGATAGTTGTTAACCTCACAAAAATATATTAAAGATCCCTCAACATAACACCTGAAGGTGAAATATGAACAGAGACAAACCTTGTCAGCAAAGGCTCATTTCCCAAACGATCTTCAAAATGTTACTAATTCCCACCCTCCTCCACAGGAGCTCTGTGCACTGTAACTGTTCTGCAGGCAGCTTCCCATTCAATGTTGTTGTGGGACATTCCCAGACTTGGAAATGTACGAACGACAGAATTTGAAGAGCAACCTGGCTCCCCGCACCAGGCGGGATTTGAGTGTTTTGTCCCTGTCACTTAGAGTTTGTCAATAGTACAGACGCCAGGGGCAGGACTCCAGGCTCTGCTTGAGGGATCCTGGCACAGGGGCTGGGGTGGGGGGGGAGAAAGGATTGTAGATTCTGACCTGTGCTCTAGAGAGGAGGTAATAATTGAAGGGAGCGTGTTTGTCTCCTCTCCTCCGTGTCCCAGGGCTGGAATTCTACATTCCACAGGACCAAATGAGGGGGTGATGCCACTTGGTTAATGGAAACCAGTGCTCCAGGTGCAGCTTGAACTCACAACCTCAGCATAGCTCCTCAGCACTGCTCTATAAGTACTGTGCACTAACTAATTGCACCACTGGAGAACATGCTTGCTATGATTTTCTGAGCCCCCCCCCCCAGGTTGATAAAGGCAAGGAGTGACCCCAAAACTGAGCTGAGAGCGGATAGCAACAAGTGTTGGTACTTGGTGGGGTGGATTCTTCTTAAGGGTTCCAGGCACCATTTCACCCTTTTGTTCTTCCCTGTGTAATAACAGAGCTGGTTAAGACTCAATGGAGAGTCTTGCTGCAGACCAACAGATCTGAAATCACTGATAACCAGCTCTAAGCATTAGTCCTGCTTTGGGAGAGTGTCTCTCATGCAAGAAACTGCCCAGTGCAGGGCCCCAGGGGGGCCTGAACAGGGGGGAACACCACCCCAGGACTTTTAAAAATGGGAGGGCTCTGCCTTGCCACTTTGTAATGACCGTAAGGGCAAGTGAGGGAGGAGAGCAGTGAGCAGGAGGAAGGGGCAGCATAGGAGTCTATCCAGCTCTGAATCTTGTTTTCTCACAGTAGCCAATACCAGGTCTCCCAAAGCCACTCCTCAAGGCAGCACTGGGAGTTGAACCCAGGATCTTCTGTTTACAAAACAGGCACTTTAACCAGCTAAGCCATGGTACCTGCTGTTATTTAAAGCATCGTGTCTGCCCACACCTGACTCTCTGCCAATCCCCACTGGGACCTGACAAGTGTTGCTCCTGTTTGGATTGTGTAAAGCAGAGGAGCAGCTGAAGTTTTGCTCCCAAGGTGTGTGTGTGATTCTTTGGACAGGTCTACACTACAAAATTTGGTTGGTGTAATTACATTACTTAGGCTGGCAATGCAGTTATATCAACCTAATCCCAGTGTAGAATCATAGAATATCAGAGTTGGAAAGGACCTCAAGAAATCATCTAGTCCAACCCCCTGCTCAAAGCAGGACCACTCCCCAGACAGTTTTTTGCCCCAATCCCTAAATGGCCCCCTCAAGGATTGAACTCATAACCTGAGGTTTAGCAAGCCAATGTACAAACCATTGAGCTATTCCTCCCTCCAGATGGTGACTCAACTGTCAGAACTTTCTGGAGCTATGAAATGGGAGAGGCCCAGCCTCTGTAGCAGGAATGCAGGGCAGGCAAGTTCACGGCAGGCATGGTGGGATACTGGTGGAGGCCAGTCATGGTGATATAATGACCAGCAGCATTTACACTGACAATTTGTCTTTTTAAGTTTGCTGCAAAAAGCTCTAGACCTCTCGTCAAGGTGTTTTTATTTTGTCACCAAAACAGGGCAGTTTTGTCGCCAGACGTGGTATTGCAGTGTGTGTACCAGCCACAAGCTGCCAACCGAGGGAGCATTGTGTGTTTTTCACACACCTGAGCAATATAATGATGCTGAAATAACTTTGTAGTGCAGACATGGCCAAAGATTCTCACACACACACACACACACACACACACACACAGCTTGCAAGGAAAAGCTCACCTGCTTCTCTGCTTTGCAGAATCCAAACACATGCAAAGCGTGTCAGGCCCTGGTGGAGCTGTCAGGGAGTCAGCTGTGGGCATCACTGTGCCTTAGCTCTAGGTAGGCACCATGGCTTAGCTGGCTAAAGCACCTACCTTCTAAACAAGAGATCCTGAGTTCAACTCCCAGTGGTGCCTTGTTGAGTAACTCTTTGGGTACCTGATATTAGCTGCTGTCAGAGGACAAAATACAGCATTAGGTGGGCCTTTGGTCCAGCCCAGGGTGGCTGTTTTTATGGTTTAAATTACACTCACAGGCACTGATAACAGAGTTACTGAAAGTTTGGGAGTTAAGAGCTGATAGGTCAGTGTTCCAGCCCATCACAGATGACCCCCCTCCCTCTGGGACAGGGGCAGGTCTGGGATCTCACACCAAATGCTCATTGTGGCTGCCAGAATCTGTGGGCAGCTCATTTAGTTTCCACCCAGGATTGAGTCCTGCTTCGTGCACCGTGTGTGAGAATGAAAATCCTAAACCGCCCTTTGAAATAACGAAAGCAGCAGGACATGTTATTGTCCCTGTCCCAAAGCAGACAGACCAATGGAGAAATGCCATTGACTCCAGGCAATACTCCACTGCCATTTTACCTTTTTCACTTTGCTAAACTCCCTCCCAACTTTGAGGGCTCCCAGAACCTGATATTGAGCTTGAGCTGAGATGTCTACAGTGCAAATTAACCACCCCATGGCCCTAGCCTGGGAGCCTGCACTGGCACGGGACAGCCCTGGGTGTTTCATTGCAGTGTGGACATAGCCTAGCATTATGTCTACACTGCCATTAACACACCCAAGTCACTATTCTCAAACCCTGGGTCAGTTGATTCAGGCTTGTGGGGCTTGTGCTGCAGGGTTATAAAATTACAGTGTAGACACTTGGGCTTCAGCCCAGCCTCCAAGACCCCACGAGGGGTGAGGGTCTCCGAGCCTGGGCTCCAGTCTGAGCCCCAGGAGCCCAAATCAGATCATCCAGGCCAGCCGGGCCACAGGGATTTTATCACAGTCTAGATGCCCTCTCAGGGTATGTCTACACTGCAATGTAAGCCCAGGGTTAGCAGAAGTCATGTCAGCAGCCCCAACACATAAACATAAACCATGAGGGAAAGACCCACCCCCAAATAAGCTAGGCAGTGTCCTTCTCCCTACGGTTCATAAGTCCAGCAACCAAAAGTCCTTTAACATGAGCCATCCCCTCTCCCACCCCACTCACA